>NC_082668.1:75542771-76142771 GCF_025265405.1 Mesoplodon densirostris
TCCCTATGGCAAGTACTTTTCCTACAAGAACTAAAAATAATTACCTGTAAGGAATACAATATTTTCTCATGGAATCCATGCACTGGCAAGATAACTGGACCTCTCAAGGAGTTCAACCCAAGAGCTATAAAATCAGGAATGGAGATTGCTCTCACTGCCTTCTCTCTTTCTCTGGAGATGGGTGTTTTTGTGTTAGTGGACATGTAGTCCAGGTCAGCTAGGTTGGGAGAAAGAGTCTAAGTGGGGAAAGAGATGGTACAGCTTGATGACTTGAAGCTCAAAAGGAGAAGGTGGGCTTTACACACGTGTTACCTATGCAAGAAGAGCAGCAGCTGCATAGGTAGGCTGCTGAGGAAGTTCAGCACTTAAAAAAGAGTAGGGTTCCTATCAAGTTTATGGATGTGGAGGGAATGCTTCTTGAAAAGATTGAGGATGAAAGGGAGTTTTTATATACATAGACTGAGACAAGAGGAATTCAGATGAAAGGGTTGGGAGAAATGTAGACAGTGGGTAGAAGTAAGGAAGAAGCAATGCAGAGAGGTATGGGAAAGATTATTACTGATTTAGAAGGGTCAGAAGTTTTGGGCAGTGGCCATAGATGACAAGGATATGAGGTATGTTTGAATTTATTGTCTTTGAGATTATGGCCCCATGTAGGCTGAAGCCTAGCAATTGTCAAAGACTTGATGAAGTAAGCAGACTGTCAAGCATTCAAACAGGACTTTGTTCAGATGATGTTCTGCTTGTTACTGAATATAACACCCCATATTCTTTCCCACTATAATTTTGCAAAAACGAGAGAATTGTGGAACAGCTTGGGGGAAATGGTGTTTTGCAGATGATTTTTGCTGTATCTCTTTGGCTGACAGTTATGCTTCAATTATTCCTTTCACTCATTGCATTTGTTTTGTGGTTGCTGTTTTCAATTGTTTTTTGTTTGTTTTTGAATAAGTATTATGTGAGCATATATATTGTGTTACCAACACAAAATTGAAAAGATACAGAAGGACTTGGAATGAAAAGAAAACCTCCCTCTCCCTACTATCTGCCAGTGTAGTAGTTGTTGTGATGTGTTGGATCTCACCCTCCACCGCCTTCCCTTTGCTGGAATTAAGACATTCATCCTCAAAGCTTCTGGGAATGTTGGCAGTGAAAGCTCTCTCCACTGAGTTTTTCTCATGGGCTTGTCCTCAGCTAAAGAGAGCCACCCAGCTCAAAGTCACACCTTCCAAAGGCAGACTGCATCTTATGACTGGTTGAGGCCAGGGCTGTACAGACCCAGCCCACCCCCTATGCCTTGAGTTGAGACAATCTGAAGAGCCATCTTAGTTCCAGAGCTTTCTGTACAATTAGGTAAAGCCTCTGTAATTTCTGTGACTAGACTGCAATTCCTGCCTCTGCCCGATTCTGTTTTCTTTACTCCCTTCCTGATATTCACCCCCAAGAACATTTCTTGCACTTTCTGTCTCAGTGTCTGTTTCTTGGAAACCTCGATTACAGATACTCGGTATGACACTTTCCTTTCACAAACCACCATTACTAGTCAGTTTTTGAGAATAATATGAAAAAGAGGAGAAAAAAGTTCCTTTCAAGGGATCTTTCCTGAGCAGCTACAAACAACATTGCATGAATCTCAAAGGAGGAAGATTGCTTTATAAACGTGTAACTATAACGTTATGGTAAGTTCCTACTAGTAGAATTACTTGGGCAAAGGTTGTGTCCATTTTAAATTTGAAATACAGTACTCTTTAAAGAATTGTAACTTCTCACAGCAGAACTTTAAGTTGGCCAAACTGTATGTGAAGAATGGTTCTCACAATTTTATATTTATTTTTCTCATGGGAAGTGATTTTGAAACAACATTTTACATGTTAATTTTTTTTTATTAATTAGGTACAAAATATTTTGTGTTGTTGACCTTTTTATTGATAGTCTGGACTTGATTGTTATATTATGGAAATTAAAAATTTTGTGTGTTAAGTTACAATGTTTTTCTTTGATTTCATTTATTATGAATCTTGCCATGCAGAATATTCCTATTGCTTATGTATTTATAGTTTCGATATTTTCTTTTTTGTCTTCTGAGTTCTGTTACATAAATAGAAATGATTTTACTGCTATGGATTATTTTAAAAATCTAGTATATCTTCTCATATTGCTTTTATAGATAAATCTTTTGTTTGTTTGATAGAATATGGTCCATCTTGAGGTACATCTTGAGGTAGTAATCTAACTGTACAATTATATTCTATTTGCTAATACTTTATTTGGGATTTTTATACCAATATTTATCTTATATGATTGTTTTGTACACTCTTTTGTGTGTTATTTATGTCAGTTATATAGACGTATGTCACTTATGACAATATGGATTTTTTTTTCTGTATATCCTGGAACAGCTTGTTCATTTGAGTTTTGACTTTTTAAGGTTTGGTATAATTTCTCTGTGAAACTAACTTAGCCTGGTACTTATCTGAGGATAGCTCTTTGGCCACAATCTCTGTATTTTATGTTATTTGTCTACTTAGATATACTTTTTTTCTGAGTTCACATTTAAATATTACTTATTTATATTAATTTCCTCTATCACTTTTTTTGAATGTCATCTCTCATTTCATGTATATCTATGTTTTGTCAGCTTATTTTTAATTAGGTTGGCTAAATGTTTATATTTTGTTGGTTCTTTTTGAAAGAAAAGAACTATTAGATTCATTATTGAATTGTTTTCCTATATTATAATGTTAATCTCATTGGCCCAAGAGATGTTTATTGTTTTTCATTTTTATGTTGCATGCCAGGAATTGATATTGTTGTTGTTTTCACTAATTAATTTTTTCCTAGGCTGTGTCTGGGTATTGATTGTTTTGCATCATTTTTTTTTTTTACAATAAGATATGCCATTTTAATTTATAGATTCAGATTTTCTGGAATTTTTTAAAGCATGTTTTTTTCTGTTTTTGTTTGTCATCTTCATGAATATCAAATATGAGTTAGCCATTTTTTATGACTATATACATTTTTTCTAATCTTTTAAAACCCTTATTTGCATTTTATTTCAAAACTCTTTTAACTCCTGTCTACTATGCCTTTCCTGTTATCGTGGGGTT
Organism: Mesoplodon densirostris; assembly: GCF_025265405.1. Classification (NCBI taxonomy): domain Eukaryota; kingdom Metazoa; phylum Chordata; class Mammalia; order Artiodactyla; family Ziphiidae; genus Mesoplodon; species Mesoplodon densirostris. The sequence continues at coordinate 75,545,879 of NC_082668.1, forward strand.
TTTTTGGGGGGGGGGCTTTTTTTTTAAGAAATGAAAATCTCCTTTGAATTGCTTTCACTATGGACTTCGATTATACATCACACTTTTTATAATCTTTCTCTGCTCTCCTGATTACTACCAGCTCATGGTTAGCTTTAATTTTTAATTACATCTTTCCTAAGCTTTTGTACGTCTATTTTGGACTCTTAGTTTATAAAGGTAAATACTTCATAAAAGTTTAAATTTATTTATGTAACTCAGAGCAATGTTTTCGTTGCAATTTTTGTCTGCTCAATAAAAATGGTTTCCCAGTATGTGTCTTCCATGTGCCATTGTCTTTTGTTCTTTCTCCTATTTTTTCTTTGCAGTGTCTTTTTATAAGTATTTTATAAATATTATTTTATAAATATTATTACTCTACAGTCTGTGCTCATTTGTTTTTTATATTTATTTTTGAATGAATTGTTCCTGGAAAGGCTGTTTGGAGGGAGTCTATGTAGAGAAGGGGCCATGTTCCAGAATAGCCCTTATGACACAAGTTTTTTACTTTTACTTTTTTCTAGCCACGTATACTGACAGTTATAACCTTCTTTCCAATGCAGTGTTTCTCTTTTTCTGCTTCATTGTCACAGTGCTTTTGAAAGTACAGGTCTCTGTGAGACTCATCCCTTATGTCTGTGCTTCCTTTTCATGCCCCACCATAGGCGCTGCCTACCACTTGCAGCACACACCCATTCCGTCATTCCATTACTCCAAGCTGCAGTTTGTTTGATTTGCTCTTCAGTGTAAACCTCTCTCTTTTTTTAGAGAACCCTGCTCTGCCACTTTGAGATTTGCAACCAGAGACCTCTTCTGACAGCACCATCACATAACTGTTTGATTTTTCTTCTATTTAGCAGTGCTCCTTCACAAACTAGTTTGAGGTTATAGTCGACTCCTAGTTTTGTCAAGGAAGAATATATGTTTCTGTTTCTTGCTCTCCTTGTTGTTTTGATGTTATTTCTAAGAAAAGAGGGGCATTTTATTTTTCTTCTCTCTTAAAAGAGGAAGTCTCCTTTATTTGATTTTGAAATGCACAGTTAGAATTTGTTTTACTTTCAGAAAAATATAATACTTAGGCCCTAAATATTGTCAGATATTCATTATTATTATATAATTTAAATCATTTTAAGACAACTCTACTTCAGTAGAACTTGAAACTTAACATATTATGAAGACTCTAAATTCTGTAATGTATCATACACATTAAAACATAGGCATTTGCAAATGTCCTTTAGTTCCTTTAAACCCTAATTTATTTCATAGCAAATATTTAGTTGATTAATGCAAAAGTAATCTGAATTATTTGTTAGGTTGGTGTTCTACAGAGAATCTGCAAGACTCTTTCTACCCCACGATAAGATATGGTCAATGTTTGCCTGTTCTGGGCTTGTTTGCAATGGAAATGGCTCATCTTTGATGCACAACTTTTACTCTGCTTTAACTATTAATTCTATTTATTACATCTGGAATTGAGGCATATACGCCATACACTTTGTGGGGGAGGAGGCATGAAAAAGGGTATTATTTTTTCTCTTTTGTGATAGCCTGTGTTATAGCTATGCCTTTCATTATCAGTTTGACAGGAGGGAAATGACTTACCTGTCTATTTCTTCATCTAGATTGAGATACTTTCAAAGTTCCCTGAAAACTAAATGGATAATGTCTCAGTGATTCAGAATAAATCCAATTATTTCCACTAAAAAAGAAATACTCCAATTTGGATTAGAACCGTATGGTTTGGATATTAGAGTTTTGGCCCATATATAACTCATAATCCATTCCTCTCCTACCAATGTGTGCTAATTTACATTTCAAAACAGGGTGATATTTTAAAATCCTAAGATATTGCAAAAATAGGACTCAACTGAACCAAATTCTTTCTAAATTGAAAAAAGATGGATAATTTTAAATGAGAAATGCTTTATAGTTTGGATGCAACCAAAGTAATATATTTTTTCTTCCTTAGAATAATATATTCTTTCACACTAAAATCATTACTATGCATCAAAATGCTAGAAACTATAATTCTGATGTGTTGCAGTATTCCCAAGCTGGATAATATTTTACTTGGCTATAGTATTAATGGAATTTTGGCCACAACATATATTTTAGTGAAGGCATTGTCTTTCTATTTAGAAAATAAAGGGCCTCGGATGACAAGTTATATTTTTTTTAATATAAGGGGAAAATCTTACTAGAGAGTAAAGTTTTGAAGAAAAACATTCTAAGAACTGTACATTTATAATTAATGTCTCGACCCAGTCCCTCATGCTTTTATTCTGAAGCTCACTTTTTTCTAAGCATCAGCCAGAATAAACACTGGCTTTGTCATGGGGCAGGCTAATATAAAGAGCCATATGTGCTCAATGACACAGCACAAGGAGACAGACACAGGCCTTTGCTACAAATTCCCCCTCTTAAAATTTTGATTGCCACATTTCTTTCCTTCTCTAGTTAATTTAAATAAGTTCTGCCTGTCAGCCTGTACCTGCCAAATAAAACATCCTAATCAGGTGTCTGGTGTGCAAAGCAGAAAGGTTTGGTCTGATGCTGGCAGACTTTTGTTTATTCCATCTCTATAACCATAATACCTAATGAAAGTCTTCAAAATTTTTACTAAGACAAGCTAGATCAGGTATATAAAAGGAGGAAGAAAAGAGAGCTGGTCAATTATTATTATCAAATTGCTGTCAATTGCACAAATCCTCATCAACCTGTTTTTTTTCTGCCGCTGTCAGGTCCTCCCAGGCCTTTAACATCTGATACCATCAGGTCAGCTGCTGGTTCTCCTTTTCCAAGGTCATAAGGTTTAACTGTACAATGAACTTACTGTGGCTTCCACAGTCTTTCCACTGTAACATAGTTAGTCAATGAACAAAAACTCTCAGGGGGAAAAACTGTGATGAAAGTAAATAAAGTGCCCTAATAAATGATTAAATTGTTTTCCAGGCATATTTTTTCATACGAATAATAAAGTTATAATTAATAGGTTATCTACAACATTAACAAAGATGCAAGCAAAGATTGGCCAGTAATATTGGATTTGTAAGATGCTTTGGTACTGAAGGTATTGTGGCCTCTTCAGCCTTGCACAACTCTGCTTATCAAGTTCATGTCTGAGTGAAAAGTACATGCCTTCTTTCTTGTACTTAAATGTTCTCAAGAAAGTTGTAGTAAGTTTTGATTTTTTTCTAAATATACAGAAAGCCTGTACACCCCACAGTCCTCCATGAAATAATAGTTACAATGAATGCTAGTGAAATTCTTGAAACACAATCTGAACACAATCTTTGCCTCACTTTACTTTGAGTCTATTATTCTCTAAGTGCTTGTGAGCTGGCTCATTTTAGTGTCTCAATGAATAAGGAGAAGTAGGTGGTTTTCTTACTCTAAAGTCTATTAGGAATTGTAGTTGCTAAAATGCTGATGTATAACCAGGAAATTTTATGAGTGACCTGGTCAATGGCAAAAATATTTCTTTAGGAAGGTGGTTAAAAGTAACAGATTGCACAGCAATTAATCTTATTTTATAAATTGTTTGTAATGGCTTCTTCTATGGCTATTCTCGTATTTATATAGATGATAACCACAAATTTAGCAAAGCTATACTTGGTTTTGCAGTTGCAAAAATGGTCACAACTTTTAGGGATATTGGAAATATTCCTGTAGGAAAACAGAGGCAAAGTAGAGAGACATAAAGCTGGGCAAGCGTTCCATTTCCAAGTCTACTGAGAATAGCAAGTCTCCACTACATGTATTCCTATTTTAACACTGTTAATCAGTACAAAATGGTCACTGATATTCCAGACACTAGAAAAACTCACCCACTAATAGTAGATGAATAAAAGTCACACTTTTAACCTGAATAAATCTTCATCAAAGATCTATAAAACATAATGGATTTTATTTATATTCAATTCTCTGTTCAATCGAGATACAGGTATAATGTATAGGACTTTAAAACTTGGAATAAAGAGTGTGTTCTTCATGAAAAACCACTGTGGCTTTCACAATGAATGAGTCAAGAAGATAGTAGAAAAGAAAAATGTTGTAAACCTTAAGAAGGAAAAACATATTCTCATAAACAATGTAAACGTTTTTTTCTGAATATATCCAAGCCTTCCTGTGTAATCTAAGGCTTAGCTTTAGAAACATTTCATTAGGTACTTGGGAGAAATGTATGCAAAGACAGATGGTTCAGCTCTGCAGTGGCTCCACTTACCTCAGCATTTATAATAGCTTTCTCAAATCCAAGATAAATAGATGACCTTGAACCTCTCCCTCCTCAAATGTGCTCTGTATTTATCATTTTGATTATTTTTTCCGTTATGAGGATTTCCAAACTCACATTCCACTTTTCTCTCAATGTAGAATGAACTTTCATGACTCCATGGCTTTATTGACACTACCCTTGCTTAAACTCCATTCATTCCCTAGTCTATGATGCAAAATCCCCCTTCAAGAACTCAACCCAAGCGTTACCGCCTATAATGAGAACCTCCTCCAATCAGAGTGTTTTCATATCACCTCATTTACATTCCAATTCTGACTCTTTATCCCAGTTTCTACATCTCATCTCAATTGTGTACATTCTCAGTCCCCTTCTGGTTTTAGTCAATTGGACCTGTACATGAATTCCAGCATTCCCATGTTTCAGCTTTGTGGCTTCAGGAAAATAAACTAAACTTTCAGAGCCTCGATTTCTTCATATTTATAATAGGAATAACAATACTAACTCAACATATTTTTAAAGCAATTAGATGAAATCAAATATGTAAAATCCTGATGTATTGTACAGTTTAACTAGATTATGATTATTCTAATGTCAGGCTCTATGTCTCAAATGCCTAGACCATTATCTTGCATATAGGTTTGACTCATTTAACTTCTTATAAGCCTCAAATCCCCTAGAGAAGATAAAAAGAATTCTAACCCATGATCATGAATAACACCATAACCCAAAAAAGAAGAAACATGATGATCTAAGCCACTAGATGGATTTTTTTTTTCCAGAGGAAACAATAAAGAATAAACTACATGCACCCACATCCTCAAATGCCTTATTCTACTCTGGGGTTATATAACCCAATCAATCAGTCAATGGGAATAATACTGAACATGGTACAGGAATCCCATGCTTTATGCCTGGCTCTGCCATTTCATGGTCATGTGAAATGCTGCAATTCTCAGTCCCTCTCAAAAGTTCTGTTGTTTTGATCTATAAAATGGGTATTATCACCTATGCATTCACTTCCAAGTATTGTTTCTTTTCTTTATAAGTTTATTTATTTATTTTTTGGCTGCATTGGGTCTTCATTGCTGTACACGGGCTTTCTCTAGTTGTGTCGAACGCGGGCTACTCTTGCAGTGCACGTGCTTCTCATTGCAGTGGCTTCTCTTGTTGCGGAGCACGGGTTCTAGGCGCGCGGGCTTAGTAAATGTAACGCACGGGCTTAGTTGCTCCGTGGCATGTGGGATCTTCATGGACCAGGGATTGAGCCCATTTCCCCTGCATTGGCAGGCGGATTCTTCACCACTGCTCCACCAGGGAAGTCCCTCAAGTACTGTTGATGGGATCAAGTGAGATGATACAAATATTTTTGGCAAACTGAAAAGAAAAAAAAAAAGATATTTGAAGCCAAACTCACCTAGTCTTATAAACAAGTTTTACAAAACTTATTGCCAAGTAATGTAGAATGTTTCTACAACTGCAAATACAGATAATAGTATATACCTTGTAAAAACAAAACTTGGGAGCATTAAAGTTAATATAACACACATTTCATGTTACATAACAGTTGCTCAGATGTGGTAATATATATTATAAGGCATTATTTTATTATAAAAAATAGAGTGCAGACACAAAAATAACAACTTTGATATTTTAAAAGTTTTCATTAATATGTTTTTAGCATGGGTTTAGTTCTTAAGACAAGTAAATCTATGACCATTTTAACTTTTGAAACTTTGCTTTTCTCATTTATTCTACCAACAGCAATTCATTTAAATCTTTAAATCATCCTCAACGATTCAACCAAGATACTTCACTCTGTCTAGTTAAAAGAGATAGTGTTTAGGTTACATTTATTTTAGCACCTAAAATGTACCACCTTGCCCAAAGAAATTGGTTCCCATTAGGAACTAAACCTAAGAGGGGGGTCACTGCAGGCAAAGCCTTAGCACCATAATGGAAGTGAGCATTTCATATTTTAATGTGGTCAGGTAGGCCATACCCTGCCAGGAGTACTTTATAACTACTTAATATTTCCCAGTCATTTGAATGTAAATAAGCTTGTCAAGAGAATTTGGATAATTTATTTTTATTTTTATTTTTTTAAGCAACCATGTTTGGCAGGCACACTTTCCCAAGATCACCCAGCTTCAATTTTAAATTTCAAAAGCCTCAAATTTAATCCCTTGAGCTGGCCTGGTACCTTGCACCATCTGTTCCCATGGTTTTGTTATAACAGCAAGCACCTGCAGAGTTTTGCAACATTTCAAGCTGATTGTGGACAAAAATCAAAATAATTATAATTTTCATAAAGCAAAGACTTCCATTCAGACACCACAATCCCATCTACATGGATTTTGGGAAACCAATCTTGCTCATAATGTGTTTCATATGGATAAGGGTAATTTATTTCTATTTTGTTTTTGTAGAAGATCAATCCTTTAAAACACATGTACAATCAATGTGGAATTCTCACACTCTAGTCACATCCATAAAACTGTTGTGTAATCCTAGTCAGTTCTTAGATCAGGGTTTCTTACTGTATTTTGATCAGACAAGGCCATCAGCCAACAGCAATGATAAAGTTAGTCTTCTTTTTGATTGTTTGCACTTTTTGTTGGTTTTTTTTCCCCTTTATATTAGTAACAGTAAGATAACATTTTGGCTTCAAATATTTTCCATTGTCAGTAGAATACAAAAATTCAGGTATTATCCATTAAAGACAAAAAAGGGAAAGATAAAATGAGTGCTCCTTCTCCCTGCAATTTTGGGATAGAGAAGTAATTCATGTAAGGGCAAACTTTTGTATTAGAAAGCCTGAACTTTTGGCAGAATCAATGTCCTCTAGTACCTAAATATCCCACCAATATGTAGACCATGTAGAAGTCACTAGAGAATTACTCATGCAGGATAAAGAAATATAAGATGGATACCCGAGTATTGACCTTTGCTCTTTGTATTTAGAAAGAAATCTTAATGAGTTGGTAATGATGCTTAGCCTTTCATTTTCTGTTTAAAAACATTATCCTTTATTCACATTGCATCTCTAAGATTCTTTAAAACCTTAATTTGAGTTTTGTTTGAGTCCATTGATAAGCAGCTAAGTATAAGTTTGACCTAATTTACCTAGATGTTCAAAAAGGAGTAATAATTTTGTAGTATAAGTATTAACTCATTAAGACATAATCATATGCATGGTAGAGTGTTGGTAAGTAAATTAAGAGTTGTAGCTCTATAATACTGGAGTCCAATCAGTACCATTCAAGGACACCCCCTAAAAGAATATTAACACCTAAGAGAATATACCATTTGTCCACTGGTACCAAATCACTTTTGGCATTGAAAGAGAAGAGTAAAACCACCAAATGTGACCTGTCATTCCTAGAGGAACAGTAGGAATGAACGTGGTACTCAGTTGAGAAGATTAAACAACAAGGATCTTGTAGAGATGGCTGTGCTGTTGGTGAGTTGGTGATAACTGCAATGCCCAATACAGTGGAGGCAAGTACAGCAAGAACTGGCGTGACTGGAGGAGCTTCAGACAAGATACTGCTCAACAGATTAAACAAGAGTTGGTGGTTGCAGAATTGGAGCAGAGTCTGTGAGAGAAACACTGGTAATATTTGGAAATATTTTGTAGACAAACGTATTTTATAGGGGGCTGAATATACAATATCAAGTAACAGGAAGAAATAACTTACTAAATTTGAATACTAATTTTAATGCTACCTCATTTGCTCTCAACCTTGGAGAAATTTGTATTACAATAATGAGAACATTCTTTTTAAATTTGAATTAGTTTTATTTGGAAAGTTGTCATAGACCAACTTAGTTCGATTACTCTGCATATAACTTAACCTGAATAACAGCTTTGTTTCATTGTTCTGTGGGACATGATTAGATCATGGGAGTTTTCTTTTAAGTCTATGTTTCTTGCCTTCTTCATATGAAAAATTAAAAGGTGTTATTAGTATCTGAGAACTGCATTCCCATTAAAAGACAAAAAGAAGATAAACACTACTGGTCTGAACAATTATTTTTTAGATGTAAGCTAATGAATATATCATATACAAAGGTCGTTTCTAAAGTATTTGTCAGTGAATAGAAAATTGAAATAATCCTTCTGACTCCCAGGACGAGTACTAGAAATATTAATAAATCAGAAGCCTGAAGACTTGAACTTTTGTTCCAATTTTCCATTTTTAGCTGAGGGAAATGGAGAGGGTTAGAAAAGTCACTTTTATTGGATTTATCTTTTTAAATTAAATGACAAGCTTCATGTGGGTAGGGATTATATTTGTTATGTTTATTATATTCCTAGAAAAGTGTGTGATAAGTGAGGATTTGGAAAGATGATCTCTTCAATCTTTCTTAACTCCAATATCCACACAATAATAAGTAATCAGATGTGATAATATACTGCACCACAATATGCTATACTATATCTAAGAGAAGTGAGTGTTAGAAATGACGGAGTATCTGTTGTCTTTCATTCTAGAAAAAATTTACTTAGTGCAGTGAGTCTTTTTACTCAAGACTTCGATTTTTTTTCCCCCAGTCTGATTGGGTTCCTAAACCATAAACTTATTTTTCATTTTTAATTAGAACCTTGGTTATATGTAGAGCTGTTGTAGATAGTAGGATGTATCAAATGCCAACATCTTAATCATAATATAACAAATGACTCTTCGATACTGTTGTTAGAGTTCAAATCTCCACTTGTGGCTTGATTTGATCACTGGCTGGAATTGGCTGCGAATCTTCTCAGAAGTGACACACTTTAATGTGTCAAGGCTGGTGACATTCACCTCTGAAAATCCCACTCAAATTTTCCTGAATTTATTAAGTCACAGATAATCTTATATTATGTAATAAAGGATAATTATATAAGGAAGAATTAACACAACATGTTAAAAAACACACAAAAAGCCTATTTAAAAATACCAGGTAAATAGAGGTTGTCATACTGAGTGAAGTAAATCATAGAGAGAAAGACAAATATCATATGATATTGCTTATATGTGGAATCTAAAAAAAATGGTACAAATGAACTTATATACAAAACAGAAATAGAGCCACAGATGTAGAAAACAAACCTATAGTTACCAGGGGGGAGGAGGGGGATAAATTGGGAGATTGGGATTGACATATACCCCCTACTATATATAAAATAGATAAGTAGTAAGGACCTACTGTATAGCACAGGGAACTCTACTCAATACTCTGTAATGACCTATATGGGAAAAGAATCTAAAAAAAAAGTGGATATATGTATATGTATAAGATTCACTTTTCTGTACACCTGAAACTAACACAACACTGTAAATCAACTATATTCCAATTAAAAAAAATACCAATTAAAAAAAAAATTTAAATATATGGTCTGACTGAATTCTGAATTTTATAAATTCTGAATATTTTATGAAAATTAGCAAAATACCTTGTTTTCATTTTTGCCATCATTATCATAAAATATAGTTGTCCAACATTTTAAATAAGTGATACTAATTTCATATTTTATCCCCCCTATAACCAGTTCCCTCTGTCCCTCTTAAAAAAAGATTCTTCTGATGGGGTTCTCACTATTCTTGGCCAATGGGAATGCTTAATTAATATAAAAATGAGAATTAATAAATATCAGTAGGGATAACGTGGAATTCTGTGCTTAGTAATTTTGAAACTTTTCATTCAAAAGACATGGTAAAGAGATGTCACATTGATTCAGCCATTACAAGTTGCCAAACACTGTGCTAGGTACTTTCTTATTGATCTTTCTTATTGAACTTATCTCTATACTCGAGTTAAAACAACTGAGGCTCCCAGAAGTTAAGTAGCATACAACTGGATATCATCCAAACATATTATGGTCTAAATGCTACATTTGCCCCAGCCCTTGCCTGTCTCCCTGACCTCATCTTGGATCAGCCTTCTCATCACTCTAGTTATTTTGAAATATCATGCTTGTTTTTTCCATAGCAGGAACTGGGATTAACTTATCTAGAATAATCTAGCCCTGTATCTTTTCATATTGTACCTATTCATTATTTGTCTCAGCACCGTATCACCCACACAGGAAGGCTTATCTTGACCACTCAGTCTAAATAAGGCCCTTAAGACCTGCTTACCCCAGTCTCTCTCTAGCACATCACCTTACTTTATTTTCTTCAATGCACATATCGCTGTCTGTGGTTGCCTTATTTATTAAAAAAAAAAAATGTTGTCTGTCTTCCCTGGTAGAACCTAAGCTTCATACAAACAAGAGCCAGGTCTCTCCATTTTCTAGTGGCCAATAAATATTTATTGAGTAAATCAATGAATAGAAGCTCTGAACTTTTAATTATAGCATTCCTGATCACATGGCAATTATTAGCTATCAGTTTGACTTCTTTTACTTATGACAGCATACTGAGATTTTGACCACATACTTTAAGTCCAGACAAGTTTATAGTCTTTCATTCCCCCTGATATTAATACTTTGAGAAACAATTCAACAGTAAAGTCAACAAATGGTAAGAATCCAAATTTAGGATACTGAAAAGAAAAACACCAAGGTAAATGTTTATAAAGACACAAGTCTATTAAACCACACAGTTCATCTCTAAAAGTTATATATTTATTATAGGTTGAATATGTACATGATACCTAAATTTTAAAAAAATCTGGGGTTCAAAGCTTTCATACTATGTGAGAAAACTTGCACAAATAAAAGTTTTTGAACTACTATTGATCGCAATGTTAAAATTAAAATCTAACTTAACTCTGATTATTTAAGGCAGTATATAGTCCCTTGATTGACATTTTGAATGTGTATAATGGACCTATCAATGATTAGGGTATAGCACAATTTTTAAAAATTTGTATTATTAAAAATAATTTTTAATTATTTGTTTTAGTGACTATTTAGTGCTGGTCCATCTGACAAAACTGATTTTGAATCAATTTGGAAAATGAATCAAAGTATTATATTATTTCTCATATAGTACACTCCCAACATTAAGCATTATATTTTTTAAAATATATGCTTTTACTGCTTTTTGCACAATTTGTGCATTAGGTATCTGGAAGTGAATTGTAAATTTTGTTATTATGGAGGCATTAAATAAACATAATATTTTATTTTGAAATAAGTGTAGAATTCAGAGAAACTTTCATCTGTATCACTACAGCATGACTGCTTTTTATTCTGAAAGTCTTAATGATGTCTTAATACCAAAGAGTGGTTTCAGGTTAAAGTGTGCTACAAGTGCTTCTGCTTTATCAGAATTTCCTTTTAGGATTTATTGAGAGGGAGACATTCAGAGTGTCGTAAAAAAATAAAACTGATGCTTTGTTGTTGTTGGGCTATAAACACTGTACTTTGGTTGGTTATAATGCTACCAAAATTCACATAGTACTTAATTTATCTAACCTTCTGATAGTGAATGAACAAAGGTAAAAATAACAGGCTAGTTATAAACTAGTACTATGGTGATGACACTGTGAATTATTTAAAAAGGGCATATTCAGTGTGACCATAGAGCCATCAATCATAATAGACATTGATGAGAAAAAGAGGTTTCAGTCACTTCCTATCTGCAAGGAGAACAATTCTATCTCACAGGTAGCTATGAAGTGCTGGGTGACCTGATGTCACTTGCATTGTTGCTCTACCCTTTGAACGGAGCGAGTAGATTCTCTCAATATTAGAATCGAATGAGTAAATAAATTCGCAGTTCACTGCCACTCTCCTTCTGAGTGCACACTTCAATTTGTCTAACAATAGAGAGAACAGAAAAGCAGAAATCTCTTAAAGCGCAGATGAATTTTTTATGGAATGTTCAAATCCAGCTGCAAAGGATAGGGTTTTAAATGGTAGCAGACACTCTTTTAGAGGGAGCCCCAAGAGACAAAATCTTTTGGAAATGTTTTGTACTGAATTCATTCCTTTCCACGTACACATATGTAGCTTTTCTTCTTCTGAAGCCCTGCTTTTACTAAATTGTTCCACCTTCAAGTTCACATTGATCACTGATATGCCAGATAAAAACACTTCTTTTATCTTTAATACACAGAATTTCAATTTTAAGTAAGAACAGTTTTAAAAGTGCATGTGTGTAATACTGTTGTATTTGTCTGCTTCCTTCAACAGGGAAATTAAGTTTGCAGGGGAAGAAAGAGGTAGCTGGTTAAGAAATTTTTTTAAACATATTAATAATTTTAACATTTTTTCCATTCAGGTGATCAGAATAATTTTGATTACCACAATTTCTCATTTCAGTTTCTACTTGAATGTTAATATTGTGTGCATTAATTTATATTATTTAAATTTTTGAATATCACTTTTCCCCAGTCACAGAATCCTACAAAATCCTTTCACATTTACAAACCACAAAGCTACAAAAATGTGCATTTTTTTTTCTGTATGGCTATATGGTAAAATCTATTACTTCACTCTAGCATATTCACATTTTATGGCATAAACCCATGAATGATATGAATGTTTCTTTGCAAAGATTCTCTTAAAAATTAGTGAATGTAGCTAAATAAGCTTTCCTCCTCTACCTCTTATCCTCCCTCGGCCCTCCTCCACCCACCAGTCATTACCCCTCCCTATTAGAGTGGAAATATGAAATGTGTTTGCATTGCATTCGGCATCTGCAGTGTAGTCTCTTGAAGCCTGTACACTACTCATTTTTATTCACTTTTCCTCTGTAATATATTATGGAAGCATCTTCATCTCAACCTAACCTCCAGAACTACTTTAAAAACGTGTACCACCACTTAATTGTTAATAACAGGTAAATCACAGGTAAAAGATAACTAATTAATTTTCTAGCTCAGTTTTATTTTACTGTTACTGTTTTGAGAAAATATAACAAAACCCCATTAGTGTTAAGGCAAGCCCATGAAACAACATAATATAATGCAAGAAAGACATTTAATAGTGTAGAGGAATGTTAAATTACTAATTAACTCCAAGTTACTGTATAAGAAAGCATAGTAATTTACAGGATTATTGCAATATGCAGCTTGGATTGCCATGAGGGTCAGCTAAGGAACATTTCTTTCTCTTTCTCCCCTTAGTGTGGTGGTTACTGTAAAAATCTTCTCACATTAAAACGCACTGTCCTACCCACAGTTCATTGCTGCTAATTAGCAGCAGTTGAGATTTTGCTAGCAGTGATTTTTTTTTCTATGTTAAGCTGCCAAATGTTACCAACTGCTCGAGATTCTCCATGCACAAAGTGTCCAGCTGCCCGGCTTGCACCACAATGCTGTGTCTTTCAGCTGTTTCCTGTCAACTTTAACACCTGTGTGAAGAAAACAAATCAGATTGTCTGTCCTGCCTTTTGTGATGAAAAGGTTATCAAAAGTGCTCTGGATATTTTTGCTCATGCTTATCATCTACGTCTAGAAAATTGCATTGAACACACACACACACACACACACACACACACACATACATACACACACACCTTTTTATTTAAGCACCCAGTTGAGACCAGTGGCTCTCTGAAACTTAAATCACTGCCATATCTGCCATGTCAAAGTCAAGTGTTTTCACAGTCTATTTAAACTTTTATTTAAGCAATAAGGCTTGGGAAAGTCATCTTTTAGTTTTACCTAAATATATAAGAAGAATGCCATAACTTTGATTAATAATTGATTAAATCAACCATTCCTACATCAAAGACAGGAAGAAGAGCTCTTTGCTGAAAGGCTAGACTATCAAATAGGACTTTGTTGTCTTCAAGATCGCTTTAGAACTGCAGCATTACAGAGTAAGAAGAACATTAATTTTTGAGGTCTTACATAATCATGTAAAATAAAATTGACTCCTTTTTCTCCTTAATTAAACACTAGTAGTGTTAAAACACTATAAATTTAGAAATAATCATACAGCCTAATCATTTCCCATCAGTTCCATTGGCTTTATGACTAATTTATATTTAACCTTCTTGGGAACCTACAATCAGAATATACTTTTTTAAAAAATTCAAAGCAACTGTCACTGGTGTCTTATACCTGTGCAAAGGGGAATCAGGACTTAACAATGTTTTAAAACTCAAAGATGATATATAGTGGACTGTACTGTTTATATGATTTAGTAACAAAATAACCCCTGCTTTCTTATGATTACAGAGCAACTGATAAATTCCTAGCTCATTTGTTCCTATTTTCTATTTATAGTGATAAATTTAATGTTAAAAATAATTGTAATTGTATAAATGTGCATGTATTTACATTAATATTAGCATTACAATATATTTAATTAGGCAATCAGAATTGAAAGGAGACTGATTTTGGTCTATATGTAATATCTGTTTGATACTATTATTTTCTTTACCTTTCGATTGAAATATTTTAACTGAATTTGTTCTTCCTTCATTTGTACTTTAAAAAGGCAAAAGGATTGTAAAATTTACCTATGACGTGAATATAAAATTCATTGTCCCGACAGGAATGAATCCCCGCAGACTGTGATCAAAACTGTAGCCCTAGGGTAACACAGAACGAGTGTCAACTACATTTTGCTGTTAAGTTTCACAAAAATCCCCTCTGGGAATTTCAATCACAATATTCTGAATCTATATTTATGTAATGGTTACAAAAAATAATAGAGAGCGCACATCAAAATTATACATGCTTGAATTTCAGAACCATAATTTTGTGATTTAAGAACAAAATATTCTTTGAATTTTCCTTTTTTATGAAAAAGGAACGATTAAGATATTATTCCATTTTCAAGCCTGTATTACCAGAGATTTAATGTCAAATTCCTGTTAATATAACTGTCTTCTCCCTGAACTATTCGAAATTTTTTCAGTCAAAATTATCAAATAAGCACATAGGTAGGTCAGTATCACTATGATTACTGATCAAATACTTTTTTTTCTTCCTTTCTTCACCCTCTGCATGTCTGCACTTGGAGAAAGAGACACCTGGTAGAGGGATGTGAAAACTTGCTCTTTAATTCATACTAATGCACATGATTTTACAGGCACCAGTAAGAAAATGTACAATAAGAAATTATTTAAAGCCAATAATTGATTCTAACTTGTTCAAGTGCCTGATTTTTCATAACTGAATAAAGGCCTTCAGCTTATGAGCAGGACTTTGAAAAGTGGGTTAACCTCATTGAACCTCAGTAGTTCAGTCTGCATATGGGGATAATGACACCTATTTTGTGTCATTGTTGTTGAATAGTCTCAGTTTTAACTAGGTGTATAGAAAGGTTTTGTAAGTTTCTGGTGTGTTGAAGATCTATCTTCTTGATACAGAAGCAATCAAACTCCATAAGCCAGGGCTGGCCATGCTCTCCCTGATTTTTCTTTATCAAATCTTGCATAGGAAAGGTTGAATAGAATAAACTCTTTCAAGCTGTGGTATGACTGGCTGAGGAAGATGAAATCTTACTCCTCCAAAAGACATAATATTGTATGAGGTAAGACTAATTGATCAGTTGAGTGGCTGCAAAATTATTCTGCGCAGGTGGATAGGTTGGGAGTGGGGTTAGATGTTTGGAATTGATTTCTCATGGCACCATTAAAATGTCACTGTAAAATCCTACCAATAACATCACCCCTTCTCACATACATGCCTGTAAATTTGACTTTTTTAAAAAACTCTCCTGTGTTAGCCAGAAATTATTTTCTCTGAGGTGTTATTAAAATGTGACAAATTATTATTTTATGGGCTTTGTAGGGGAATAGAAAACAATTAAACATAATTGCTAAAAAAGTAAATTTGTGTGGCATGAAGAGCCCATGGGCAGATGATAATCTCTGCTTGGATTATTTGCTATAAGATGTGAATATGTTGTCTTTAGGGGAAAAATATGCCACTGAATAAGCTTTGATTCTATACTCAAACTCTCATGTCCCCAAATAATCGATCTATGTAATCCTGTATAGTACTAGCTATGGTATATTTCTGCATAGGTCCAAGTACCAACTAGTTACTAAGGACCTATAAAGGAGAAATAATATAATATTGACTTCACATAAAAAATAAATAACAATGCCAAGCAACATTTAAAAGATGCTGTATGACAAATGATGAGGATGATGGCCACCATTCATGAAGCACTTACTAGGTGCCTAACCACTCATTCCTTCAACAAATGGTATGAATTTCCGACTCTGTGCCAGATGTCGGTCTAGATGCAGGGGTAAAAAAAGCAACTAACAAAACAGACAACATGTCTGGCTTCTTAAACTTATAATGGAGGGAGAGGAGCAATGAATAAAAATAAACACACAGAGATAAATACTGCAACTAAGATAAACATTTTAATCCACATTCTGTGGATGAGAAAACACAGGCAGAGTGGTGACGTTATCTGTCCACACTCCAACAGCTGGTGTAATGGCAGAGCTGATAGTCAATGTATATCTTTGTACTACATTATGCTGTATCTCAGAAAAGACCCACCACAGGTAAAGTGGTGAAAAAGATGGCTTTATGTTGGAATTTGACCATGATTTCTTTTTTTATTTTTAACATCTTTATTGGAGTGTAATTGCTTTACAATGTTGTATTAGTTTCTGCTGTATAACAAAGTGAATCAGCTATATGTATACATATTTCCCCATATCCCTTCCCTCTTGCATCTCCCTCCCACCCTCCCATGATTTCTTGAACAAGGAAATCTCTGGCTCTATTCTTGAAGGAGGCAAAGCATTGAGATAGAATTCACATCGTGCATAATCAAATGTATAGCCGAGACATAGACTGGGTTGTGTTTGGAAGACCAGAGATTAATTTGGGACAATGGAAAGGAGAAGGATAAAAGGAGAAGGCAGGGCTTCCCTGGTGGCGCAGTGGTTGAGAGTCCGCCTGCTGATGCAGGGGACACGGGTTCGTGCCTCGGTCCGGGAGGATCTCACATGCCGCGGAGCGGCTGGGCCCATGAGTCATGGCGGCTGAGCCTGCGCATCCGGAGCCTGTGCTCCGCAACGGGAGAGGCCACAACAGTGAGGGGCCTGCGTACCGCAAAAAAAAAAAAAAAAAGGAGACGGCAGGTAAAGTTCTGGTTGGAAGAACCTGGGTGACCAAGATTCTCGTTGTTAGAATCTTGACTATCTTGCCTGTAATCCTTAGACACATAAAATTTTTTAAATCAAGGGGAATCCTGATAGTTGTGTTATAGGATGAGTAATCTGGTCACTGTGAATGTAAAAAAGGCTGAAGGGGTGAGAATTTACATGTTAGGGTGTCTAGTTAAAAGGCTATTGTAATAGTGTGAAAATGAGTTAGGGTGATTCCAGTAGAATAAAACAATGCAGAAAATTTACAAATAACAACTAGAAAAAGTGATGAACAGATAGGATTTGGGGTAGGGGGAGCAAATGAGAAGGAATAAAGCAAAAGGTGGAGAGATCCTACAGCTGGAGAAGAGTGGAGCTACCTAAAAAATTAGAAGCCAGGAGTGAGGCCAATTTACAGAGGAGATGTTAGGTTTTAGGGGTACCGAAACTGAAATGATCAAGTCAGACTAAGTCAGCAGCTTATATTCTTTACCCTTACTCCTTGCCATCAACTGTACCTGATCTTTCCCAGGCCACCTCAAAGTTCTTCCCAAGAAAGAGAGGCCCTTTTGTGATTTTAACACCCTGAAAACCAGAAGAGGATCATCTGATTCTTGAGAAATTCTTCCCACAACAAGTCAACTTTTATCAAACCCACCCCACTTGAATCATTTTTTATTTGTATACCAAAATCTCATCAGAGATGCTGGTAGACATAATTTTCTGTTGTGGTCTTATTTTATTGCATAAAACATGTAAGACACAAGAAATAAAAAAGATAGAAAGATACCTTTCACAATATCAATACCAAAACACATGAAATGTGTTTTTTTGTATCTTTTTTCACATTTTGTTATGATAGCAATGTTTTACATAGTTGTATCCAGTGTAGATGGAATTTTGCATTCTGATCCTGAAAAGGAAGTGGTCATTTTGGATCAGGTAGGCTGGGGAAGGTGAGAGCTGAGAGTAACCAGTTCCTGTCTTCACTCCCACTTCAGGAGGAGGCCAACAGCTGGGATTTTGAGATGCAGCCTCATCAAAATTTTGACTGCTCAGTCAATAGTAAAGAAAATCTCAAAGGAAATATTTCTAATGGACATGACCTAGTTTCCTGAGCAAAAGCGGCTGTCTAACGGAAAAATTAAAAGACTTTTCCAACTCCACTTGCTGAGAAGTTGCAAACTATTGTGAAGTATCTCAAATGACTATTAAGACATCCCTCTTCTCCTCTGGTATAACACAAACACATTGACATTTTTTTTTTTCAAGTCTCTATAAGATAAGTATCTTCCAAAACAATTATCGAGTACTACCCTATCTTAAGTAAATGTTATTGAATATAATTCAACTTTTTATCATTAGTTTAAAATCTCAAAACATCCTTTACTGTTCTGAATTTCTATTTAGCTCTTTGTTCAATTTTTCAAGGGTTTTTTTTTATTTCCTTGGTGGACATATTAATTTCAATTTTTTTTTTTTTTTTTTTTTTTGCGGTATGCGGGCCTCTCACTGTTGTGGTCTCCCCCGTTGCGGAGCACAGGCTCCGGACGCGCAGGCTCAGCGGCCATGGCTCACGGGCCCAGCCGCTCCGCGGCATATGGGATCCTCCCAGACCGGGGCACGAACCCGTATCCCCTGCATCGGCAGGCGGACTCTCAACCACTTGCGCCACCAGGGAGGCCCTAATTTCAATTTTAATGTTCTACTTCCTTTACTTCTAAAGCCTACAAAATTGCTTCAAGTCTAATCTGGTAAGATATGGTTAAACTCTCACCACCGCCCTAAATTGGATTTAAATGGAAAGATGGATGGTATATCAATTAGAGCTCTCTGGGAGGTAAGGGGAAGAGGGAGAGTGGGGGCTTGGGGGGGGGATTTGCATGGTGCAGCCTGCAGGCTGAAAACTCAGGCAAGGGTTAATGCTGCGAACTCGGGGCAGAATTTCTTCTCTGAGAAATCTCAGTTTTCCTTTCAAGGTTTTCTAGCTGGTAAGATGAGCCCCACCGACACTATAGAGAGCAATCTCCTTTACTTAAAGTCAACTGATTATAGATATTAACCACATCTACCAAATAGCTTCACAGCTACACTGAGATTAGTGTTTGATTAAATAATAGGGCGCTATAGCTTAGTCAGCTTTACACATAAAACTATTGTAGATGGATTTTACAAACTGCTTTTATGACAGTTCATGGGTTTTCAAAGAGTAATTCATTGAAAAAATATTCATTGAGGGACTTTGATGTGCCAGGAACTAGTATGGATACGACTTTACAGATATGAAGAAGGCTAAGATAAAATCCTGGCCTTCAAGGAACTTACAATTTTCTTAAAAGATAGCTATATGAATAAATTAATATAATGCAACTTGACAAATGTTAGTTTTATGTACAAGCCATGTAATATTGTGCATAGAGGAGGGAAAACTTCTCCCAGGCAGTTGGTTCAAGGAAGGCTTCCTGCAGAGCCTGACGTTTGAACAAATCTTTAAGAATCTCTAATTTATTGAGCAATACTCATCGAAACCTGTTATGCCTGGTGCAATTCTAGGGGCTGGGATTTGATAGAAAAGATCTCAATTTTATTTATAAAGCTAATATTCCATGTTGAGATTGGTGAGACAGATAATAAAATAAGCAACAAATAATTAAAATCCCTCTTAATGATTAGAGCTATCTAAAATTTATCAAGATTATGTGATACAGCCTCCTATTTGCTGCTTTAATATTTGAGTTGAGACATAAAAGGCAAGAAGAAAAGAAAAGATAAGTGAAAAGAAAGGCATTTCCAAGCATAGGAGGCAGCAGGTGCAAAAGCATGCAACAGTCACAGCCAGAGCAATAGAAAAGGACTTTGTTTAAAATTTGGGTTTGAAAAAGACTTGATCTAGTCTGACTGTCACATTATATTTACATTAAATTTATATATTAAATACTATCTTTTAATTAGTTTAAAACATTTCCTTCGTCTTAAATAGTAGCTGGGTTTTATCTCTTGTTTTTTATCTTCTTTCCATTATTCTTAAAAGTTGCACTAATGTGTGAATTTTCTACACCTGGATTACAAACTCTTAAGCCAGTAGAAGTCATTTTATGTGGTGCACAGTTGGAGCATTCATTGCACACTAACTACACATTGTTGAATGATGAGAGGATGTATGGAGGACGCTGAGAATGGCTCCAAAGATAAATCCCTGTCCTAATCCCTGGTACCTATGACTATTACCTTATATAGTAAAGTTTTGGCAGATGAGATTAAATTAGAGATCTTGAAATAAAGAGACTGCCCTGGATTATCCTGCTGGGTCCTAAATGCCATCACAAATGCCCTTACGAGAGAGATTCAAAAGCAAATAAGGTGCAGAAGAGGAGGAGACCATGTCACCATGGTGGCAGAGATTGGAGTGATGTGGCCGCAAGTCAAGAAATGCCAACAGCCACAAAAAATTGGGAGTCAAGGAGCAGAATCTCCCCTAGAGACTGCAGGGGGCTTGTGGCCCTGCCAGCACCTGGCTTTTGACCAAGTGAAAGTGATTTCAGACTTCTGGCCTCCAGAACTGAGAGAGAACAAATTGCTGTTGTTTTTAGACACCAAATTTGTTAGTCATTTGTTCCAGCATCCACAGGAAATGAATACAGTGGATTTTCAGCATATTAAACAACAGTAGAAATGTGGTTTTATCAACACCTACTGGCCAGAGTCTTCCTCTGAATCAGAAGATGATACAATGTTGCCTGGGTAGTGCTGCCTGACTCTACTCCTGCCATGCTCTCAGCAATGCCAACAGATTCTGGGAATGTACGTACACATAAAATGCCATTGACATTTTGAATATTCTGATCTGGACCTATTAGCCACTCTACTCTAGATATATTTATGAAAAACTAAATATATCTTCATGTTAACCCTATGCTAAAGATTTTTAAACATTCCAGCAAAGACAAATAGAAATTATTCCCCATTATTGATGTCCGAGTGTGCTACCCACACTGACCTTAAAAATTAAAACCTGTAACACATTTCAAATCATATTAAATTGTATGTTACATATGATCTTAAAAACATTTAGGAGGAGTTTAATTATTTTCTAGGGGTTCATAGTATTACATATGTACATAAGAGTATATACATACATACATATATGTGTGTGTGTATGTGTGTATATATATATATATATATATATATATATATATATATATATATATATATATATATATGTGAAGTTGCTGATGAATCTTGGTATTATTAAACATACTACTGTGTTAAAAAAATGTAACTAACCAAAGTGAGTCCACATACTCTGAAGAATGAAATTTAGCTTATGGCCTCAAGGTTTTATCATATAATCTCTTAGTTTCAATGTCTATACCTCAACCAAATCAGGGAACCAATTGAACTAACATGCTTAACTAAGTACATTTACCACTGAGTAATTACATTAAGCACAAATTCATCTTAAAGATTTGTAAATTGTTTTCACTGTTTTTCTCTGAAAGACGTAGTTACTTTGATGGCATGTTAATGAAGCCTGAGAAATTGTGACTGTATGTTCATGAAGGTATATATGTATAATAATTGTTGAATTGGTCTGCTTTCATATTTGGATTTTTTACATATGTATCTGCTTTAAGAAATACAATAACATAAAATCTTAATTTAATAAAGCCAATATACAGGAGAGATACATTATAAACCATAGACCTTTATGTTGATCAAAGGGACTTGTTGATCATCTGGTCTAACACCTTCTTTTAATAAAAGACTAGACTAAGACTCAGAGATGTAAGTGATTAGACTAAAGGCACATTGCAAACCATTGGACAAGACGGGAATAGAACCCAAGTCTTCTGATTCCCGATTCAAGACACTCCACAAGCCCCAGGACTGGTTACTTCCATTGTTCAATATAACTGGTATTGGTTAACAATATGTTGGTATAAGTTAACTCTTTAAGTGGCTTAAGGAGGAAAAGCAAAAAAGCAAAATAGAGTGAAAGTGATGGAAGCCAACTGGAGATCAGTCTAAATTAAAAATAGATATCGTGATTATAAATAAAATATATTCTCTGAACATATATGACTATAAAATCAATTTTGAAATATGGAAAATCTATTTGATCTTTCAAAGCAGATTCAGAATTTAAAATATTAGATTTTAAAACATCAAAAATTAGTCAAGGTTCAGATTTTCTAATAGTATCAGTCCTTATCAATGAGAAGTATGTAGAAATTATTTTAATCCTCCTTTATGTTGATTCTAAAAAATTACAGTATACTCTGAAATAGTCTCATTTACCTTATTAATCCATTAAAGACATATGGTCTATTATGTGTATGTAATTGAAAGGGAACATATTTCGAAAATAAACGACTTAGTTTCCACCTTTACTTTGAAAAATCACAACTCCCTGACTCTATTTTCTCATCTATAAAATGGGCTTTTGAGAACATCCAAGTAACTAATTTGCAATTATAGCAAGAATTCATATACAAGAGTGCTCTGAAATCTGTCAAGGGCTCCATCTGTGATGTGTGTGTGTGTGTATGATTGTGTGTATGTACTTGTGGTAATGATTTTCATTCATTTGGCTGACAGGATATAGTGGGGCAAAAAGAAAGGACATAATTATTAAAAAGCAAGAATGCTTCCTTCAGTGAAAAGTAGATTTAAAGTGAGAAATGATTATATTATTCAAAACTACAGCTACTGCTTTGCACTGTCAGGGAAATTAATATCTCCAAGAGTTACATGTGGAAAAATTGCTTAAATAAATGATTGGTGGTAGATAGCTATGTTCTCTGACTTATGAGAGATGGGGTGACCTTTACAATGACTCAGATTCCAAAAACAACTGACTTCATTTCTGCAATCTGTGTTTTATTTCGTACAAAACAAAACAATTAATATAGTAAAGAGCAAAATTGCAAACCTAACAGGGAATAGGAATGGGGGCCAGGGGACCCAGGTTCTACTCCTTGGGCCTTTCTTGCTCTATATGTGACCTTGAACAAATCACTTAATCCTCCTGGGCTTCAGCCCCATCACTTCCAACATGAAGGGGGTCTAAGGTCCCTTCCAGCTTTAACACTTCATGACACTATGATTCCAGTTCTTAGCTTCTCTCTCACCGTATTTGACACTTTGTTGACATACTGTCAGAACACTCCACACATTTCCCAAAAGCCATAACAAAGCATTATCAGGTCATTAACACAGATTTTTAAGAGAAACTTTAAAATATCTTTCACTGGATATTTGTTATAGCACTTATGTTTATGCTATTAGGTTCCTTAGTGAAGATATAAAGATGTAGGTATACATCTAAAAACGTCAACCTTGTTAAATTCATACACTATGAAGAATAAAGTTGTAATACAGTTACGCATGACAAAAATAGCCATCTACTTTTCCACAATGAGCAAATAATTACTTAATTAAAAACTAAGAGAAGAAAAAAGAAAGAAATATATTTTTAGCCTTACGAAAGTTGTGCCCATTTCTTTCATAGCCCTATTTCTTTTTCCATTCCTTCCATAAACAGTTGACATGTACCCGTACGTCTCATGGTATGTGTGTGTGTGTGTGTGTGTGTGTGTGTGTATGTGTGTACCTCAATTACATCTAATGTTTATGGAGCACTGACTGTCCCAGACATCGGTCTACCCACCTTTCATATGTCCCTCAGTATCCCTGACACCCCTGTGTGCATTCTCATCACTACCAGATACTAAAGGAGCTGTGTTCCTGAAGGCATTTTCTGAGTCCTTTTTTTGTAACCAGGAAAACAACCTGTGCCTACATTGGTGGATTATTATAGTCAGTAGTTTACCTGGCCTCAGGCAGGTTAAAGATCTCTTTCTCTAGGCCACTTAAAAATTCTTTCCTTCTCCCTATCCTGGGCAAAATCAGCATATGCCTTTGCCCCCTCCAGCTTGATCTAGATCTTCTCCACCCTTCTCACAAGACATAACTTTACTCATCCTAACATACTTGACAATATCTCAGAGATTGTGCCTGCGCGTTAGTACACTATTCTCAATCATAATGCTTTCCAAATTGGTGCTGAAGAGTGGTTTTGCCATTCTCTCTACAGTATTTAGTTTTAAAAAATGAACACATCATTAGTATATATCACTTTTAGAAATAGAGCTACCGCTAAACCCAGGTGGAAGAGAATCAGAATATTAATTATTTATTTATGCTTTTCATACAAGTAACACAAGTGAGTGATGAAGTATTTCTCTGTGAGCATATGCTAGAATCCCTGTGCAGGCTGTTTAGCCTGTATCCTGGGTCTGGGCAGAACTGAACTTAAACCTCAGAATGATAACAATCTGCTGTTTTCTTAAAAATATCTCAAGAAAGGCAGTGCCTTACTCTCACAGATGAATTACGTTAGAGCACTTCAGTGAAGAAAGGAAGATGTATTATTTAGCAACTCTCTAAATTATAGTAAATGGGCTTAAATTTATTAATTGATTTTATCCATTTTACTTTGAAAAAGTAAATAAAGTAAAGTAGAATAAATGAGCCATATAGTTCCAGCTCACTAGCTATTTTAAGCCAAACTACAAATTAATGAGGTGATTAAGGATAAAACAGTGAAAGGAGGAAAAAAGAGACCTTAAATACTTCATGTGGATGAACACAATTGTAAACACTTTTTTATTCTCTTACATGAAAATAAGAGTACTTATTCCAATGTACACTCCACCCCCTGTGCACTGCCAAGTAGGGACTCTTTGAGTGACATCCTTGGTCCCCAGAGTCAACCTCTCCCTGACACCCCAGCAGGCCTCTGCCCACCAGTGGGCCTGCAGGACCTGCTCCAGCTGAGTAGGCCTCCCTCACAGTTTCTCCCCTTATCCCACTGCGTGCACTTTGAGGCGGCATGAAGGGAAACAAGCTATAATAGCAGAGACACATCTCATGGAAAGTACTAGGCCACAATCGAAGTGGCAGAGGCTTCATCGTCAATCAACACCATTTCCTCTTCTTTGGAGCAAACCTAACACAGTTAACTTGGGCAATCATCCCCCTAATGGTACAAGTCAAGTAGGTCCAGAGATTCAAATCTGCAGTTTGTAAATAATCCCAAGTATAGGCAGAAGGCTAGCATAGTTACCTCTCCCTTTACATTCAAAGGGATCTTCACATTCAAAAGCTCCCATATGGACAAATGATAATGCCCATTGGAAAGACCAGGGCAGCTGCATTTTTCTAATTAATGTTATTACTAATAAGGCTAATCATTAATTCTATCTTAAAAAAATAAAACTGAAATTAAAAAGAAACACAAACTTCTGCCTAAAAGTAACGCCAGCTGCGTGTTGTATTAGGAATCATTCCAGCCTTCCTCATGCTGCAAGTTTCTCCACAGAATTAAACATTTGCAGGCTAATGTGGACCTGATGTTGCTGTTCTAGACAGAAGGTCAAACATACTGAACCTACTGCCCGAGCCAAGTTTGAAGGAAATATTGGAAAACACAGAAAGTAAAACTTTACAGTGAGCTATAAGTACTCATAAATACACTAAAATTTACAGATCATTATGCTCCTGTTTTGTGCTTTTTGCCAAAGTCAAAAAGCACACGCGCCTTCATTTTAAAAGACATTTACTGTACATTAGGAAACGAGCCACATAGTGGTTCAAAACACTGCCAATTCTCAGCAGGTCAACTAGGTGCTGATTGCAGACTTAAACTAGGTTCATCCTTCTCAGTTTTACATGTGAACATTGGATTTTGAATGCAGGATGTAGGGTGTGTTTGTATGTGTGTGTGTGTGTACTTTTAAATCACACTCTAAAATCACTATTGCCAGAAGCTATCTCACCATTCAAATAAATGACAGAGAAATTGCTAGTAAGAATTTTCGGTTTTCTAGTCTCATAAACTATGTAAAAATATCCCCTAAAAATGGAACTAGAGCATCTATGACAATGATACTAACCATAGATCCTTTATACAGCTCTGGAGTCATCACATAAAATCAATTTTTAAAAGGTTCTAACATAAAACATTTTTATTTTTAGCATGATGTTTTAATATTACTTCAGATATAAACTTATTTCTTTCATATAGAGATATTTAATGACTTTGTTTTTAGTTCAATTCTGTCTAATGAAGGTACTCTATAAAAATAAGACTCATATGAAATTGAAAATATTTTAATTGCATAATATATTGAAGAAACACAATAAGCATATGACATAGAGCTTTGCTTAATGTTTGGTCCAGAGACCAGCAATATTGGCCTCTCCTGAGAGCTTGATTTAAAAAGTTCCCCTCCAGAACTACTGAATCAGAATTTGCATTTTAACATGGTTCCTCTGTGATTCTTGTGGATACTAAAGTTTGGAAGACACGGATATAAAACAATAGCTTGATTAACAAGATATAGAATATGACAAGTAGTCTCTTAGCAAAAAAACAAAACTATGCTTAAAGTCTAGCTGATTACATTGGAACACTTTAATTTCTAACCATAAATGAATAAGGTACATATTACTCAAAATTATTTTGCAGGGCACTGATAAAAAGTTTTTAAATGATAGTTCACAGGTTTTACTCCTCCCCCCACAAATACAGTCTTAATGTATTTTCAAGAAAGGTGAGTTTTGTCTTAACAACTATGTAAATTAAACTCAGACAGAAATAATCAGGTCCTTGATAAGTCCCACTGACTAGGATATTTGCCGATTTTCTCTCCAGTATTATTTAATCACACCAATTTATCTAACAGTTTTATTTTGCTTCAATCTTGGTTTCTTATAAATGCAATATAACCACATTAAAAAATAGAATACTATTCTACAATGAAACATTTTCTTTCATTTCTTAAAGAACTTTGGCCCTTGGGTATGGAGGATCTATCTTTCTTCAACAGAAGTGGCCTCTCTAGGTCAGGTCGGAAATCTATTGTGGCATGTGGAGGACTGCCTAGGAGGATACATGAGCTTACAGCTGGCCTTGTACAACAAAGATTATTAATCTCCTGGTCTCCCAACCTGGTTCTTTTGACGAGCTATAAGACACCTACTGTGTTAGCCTTTCCAGAGATATTTTAAAAGGAACTAATATCTACAGTGTTCTATTCCAATCAAACAGAGCCAAAGCTGAACTGTACCTGCCACCTGGAGTTTACGTCCCTGCCACTCATGAATATCCCACTTGGAAGTTCCAGTATCTCCTTCAAAAACCCTCATTTTAAAAACAAAGACTATCAGTTTCTGAATATATCACACATCACATTTATCCACCCAAGCTATTTAATCTTTTGGGAAGTGTATTTTGTGGACCACTTTGAAAATCTGACAAATCTGAGGATTTTTTTTAGACAAATGCACATGTACATTTATCGTGAAAACTATGTATTTGCTTTCAAGTATTTCACTGATCTCCAAATGTCTAATTAATGGAATCCAGTAGAAGAACTTTAGCTGCGTATGGTTGAATGAATTCTGTGCAAAGTTATCAAGCCCTAATATGCTTTGAAATATATACTTAACTTGCAAAATATCTCCAGCAGGTATATACACCTTGTTTCTCCTTTCTCCCATAAAGATGGTGGAGGAATGACATAGACTGGAATTATGGCAAGCTCTCTTATAAGTGTATTAATTCTAGATCTATTTTAAAATCAACCTTGATTTTATCTAGGTTAGCACATATTAGTGTCCTTTGAAAAGGCAGAATTTTTAGTCCTGTGAAAACTGAGCATGTCACGTGAAGCAAAGGAAATTCTGGTGGGTAAAATATATCACTTATCGTATAAAGTTTATTCTGACCTAAATATTCACCATGTTTTCTCTGTCTGTACCTCAGCTTGAAATGAACCATGAGCATAAAGCAATTTTACACCAATGAGACCATTAAATCCATGACTATATGCCAGAAGTCCATTTCAAGAAGGAGTTTCTGACATGTTTTCACTATAGGGGAGTGATATGGGTTTGAGGAGGGAACTTTGTAAAGGATTTGTCATAAACATACATTTTAAAACAACTATTTATTCCATGCTTTCCAGAACTTTTAATATTACACTATTTTTTAAATTCAACTTTTCAGGAAGTAGGCAATAGAGCTATTTCAATCTTAGGCTGCTTTATTAGAACCACTGTAACCAGTAAGCCTGGTGGTCATAATTCTGACCAACTTCTGGGCTTCAACTCACACAATGGAAGGACTCAAGACATTGTCATTAACAAACTGGAATGCACCTAAGTGACAGCCAGAATAGTGAAGGAACTTAAAACGTTGAGGATAGAATGGAACATAAAACTGTCTTCAATTATCTGAAGAACTACTCGGTAGTCTAGAGGTAGATTCTTTGTGTGAGGCTCTGGAGAGAACAAGAACCAAAAGGTAGAAATTACGACTATATTATAAAAATGTAATGGACCATTTCATAGAGATAATTTCCCATCAGTGAATTTATGCAAGACAAAGGTAGGATAGAGACCTGGATAAGAAACTGTGAATACCCACATGTTATTTGTAACAGGTTTTTGTTTATCAGGCAATTTTTCTCTTTATATTTGCCAAGTAATAACTTAGTAGACTACCTGTTTTGTCCCTAATGACACTATTAATTAGACAATGTAATAGATCCCTGTTTACTATTCCATCTCTGTAGTTTATAGGGTCATTGTATATGCTTTTTCTTTAACGGTTGAGGGCCATGATTTGGCCTCTCCCACTCAGTGATCCCATTACTTCCACAGAAACCACAGAATCCCATTTCATTGTGGTGCCTTCCGCAATTATCCCCTGTCTACAGAGGACAGCAAGGATGCCAGAAGAGTTCTCTTGGTCTCATCTGAGAAATGCTTAAGGGGAGGCTGAGTGGGTCATCATAAATTCACTCCAGTATTCCCTTCTTCCTGAGCCTAAAATATGCCAGGAACATGCCAGAATTGCAACCTCATTGATTTTAGACCATTGTTAAATCCAGGCTTTAATTAAGCAATATAAAAGACTGTTAAGGCCAATGCCAGATGCTCAAGTCAAGTCAACATAATAAATTCCAAATCCCAGGAGAGTGTACCCATATCAATGTATTCTTCCCACTCTAATCTAATATTTATCTCTTTTTTCTTATATGCTTAAAATTAACTCCCTAACAAGTACTCCAGACTCATGCTGATTTTTATTTTAATATCTTGCAACTTCTTGTGATGAGAACTCTTACGAGTTACTATCTTATGACTTTCATATATAACATAAAGCAGTGTTAATTGTAGTTATCATGTTGTACATTACATCACAAGTACTTATTTATCTTATTACTGAAAGTTGGTACCTTTTGACAGCCTTCCTCCACTTCCCCCTCCCTTCACCCTGCACCTCTGGTAACACAAACTTGATCTCTTTTTCCATGAATATGCTGTTTTGCTTGATTTTGAAGCATAATTGACCTACAACACCATTCTAGTTCCTGTTTACACAACATAGTGATCTGGTATTTCTATATATTTTTCAGTGATAAACACAATAAGTCTAGTTACAATATGTCACCATACAAAGATATTACATAGTTATTGACTATATTCCCCACACTGTATATTTTAAACGCCTGATTCATTTATTTGCAACTGGAAGTTAGTATTCTTAACAATAATATTAAGTAAAAATACTAAAATTATCTCCCTTATTGTGACTAAGAAGTATTTTCTCCCTTTAAGTTACAATGCTTAGCATGGTAAACATCAGCCAACTCTTTAAAAATTTGCCATTTTTGATAATTGTCTACCCAATTTATTAAAACACAGTAAGAATTTTCCAAAGATTTCTGGACAGTTAAATGTCTTGGGTTAGCCATCTTGTACTTCAGTGTTAAGTGAGTTTTCTCATTTCTCTTATATTGACACCCAGTATTTAATATACCATATTACAGTTTTTCTGAGGCTTTAAGGGCGTTACAGTTGACCATTGAACAGCGCAGGTTTGAACTGTGTGGGTCCATTTGTATATGAATTATTTTTTCAATTAATACTACATGACTCCATGGTTGGTTGAATCCAAGGATGCAGAACCACAGATATGGAGGGCCGACCGTAAAGTTATAACCAGATTTTCTACTGCACAGGGGTTAGCAGTTCACCTCATTCTGTTCAAGGGTCAACTGTATTTAAATCTGTAGCATTATAATAACTTCAGCTCTCTTCTTTGTTTTAATTCACCTGGTATCTACACAGAGATTCAGATTCAGTATTGTTCTCTGTCTTGTTGACATACTAGATATGCCTTGAGATTATATTTTTAGTTTATTACTTTTTCAATTTGCCTGCTACCTTGAGAAATGTAGTTTGTCATGTTGTTGGTACAGTTTTTAGACTGATGATTTCTAAATCTACTTCTTTATCATGAACACTTCTTATATACTTACTGTAGGGGAATCCTTTGCCAGTATATTTAATTTCACCAAGATTTCCCTATTAATATCTATGCATAGGAAACAACATGATTACATATAATGAGAGGGAGGAAAGAGGGTGTGGGCTAGGTTTAAAAACTAGCCTTCTCTGAATGTACTTTGTTTTAAATTTGGAACCATACTATATTTAACATAATTTTTAAAAATCCAAAAAGAAAATAGAATACCATCCCTAAAATTGGAAAGCAAACTGAAAAATGGAAATCTAACTATACATACATTGGTTTCAGAAACATCAGAGGGAAAGCAAATTTTCAGACTACTTTTAAATAAAGTATTTTGACTATAAACACCTAGTGAGATAACATTTAAAGTCAAAATCAAAGTAAAAATGACTTCAAAAAAATTTTAACTGTAATCAGTAATCTTAATATTAGCAGCTATATTAGCACTGTTAAAATGAAAATATTATATATATGGATTAAATAATTAAATTTTATTTAATTATTTA
Organism: Mesoplodon densirostris; assembly: GCF_025265405.1. NCBI lineage: Eukaryota > Metazoa > Chordata > Mammalia > Artiodactyla > Ziphiidae > Mesoplodon > Mesoplodon densirostris. Next base: position 75,577,034 of record NC_082668.1, read on the forward strand.
ATAATAAATATTTATTTAAATGATTAAGTATTTAATTATTTAAATAATAAATAAAATTTAAATAATTAGTAAATACCAAGGTGTTCAATATAAGGAACAAGAAAGATAAGTATAATATCAAAGCAGATAACTAAAAACTTTACCATCTTGAATTTGATTAGAAAATACAAGAACTCATAATTTATATTTTTATTTCAAACTCTACATAAAAGCTAGCTTTATCTATTGAAAAGGTCTAGAAGGTATGAACCTGACAGCAATGAGCAATGAGAAAATCCCCAGAGCTCAGACAATGGCCTCTAAATATTTTACTTACATACAGAATGATAGTTCCTTATAGAAATGACTTTTTTTAGGCCTGGGGCAGGAAAAGTTCAAGATGAACCAGAGACAATGTGGAATGACAAGTAAGGGAGACTATGGAGTCATATCAAAAGAATCCAAAGTCAAATCAAAGGGGCTTGCTCTGAATTAAGATGATAATTTGCTCATCAAAAATAATAGTGACTAAGGCTTCCCTGGTGGCGCAGTGGTTGAGAGTCCGCCTGCCGATGCACGGGACACGGGTTCGTGCCCCGGTCTGGGAGGATCCCACATGCCGCAGAGTGGCTGGGCCTGTGAGCCATGGTCACTGAGCCTGCGCGTCTGGAGCCTGTGCTCTGCAACGGGAGAGGCCACAACAGTGAGAAGCCCACATACCGCAAAAAAAAAAAAAAAAAAAAAAAATAGTGACTAGCATTTGGTTTAAAATATAAAGCAGATAAAAATCAAAGAATTTAAAATTATATTTACCCTAGTTATTTGTTACAAATGGAGATCACTGGGTCATCAAACTGCTACTCTAAAAAGTACTAAATAAAGGTTAAAAAAAAGTAACCATTTTCCCTGCCTTTGCTGTGCAAACTCTATTTCAGGGTAACTAAATATTTATTGAGATAAATTTCATTTTATCAATAAATTGTAGTCAGTAAATGGAAATGGAATGACAGAATTAGAAAAGAAAATCACCATTTTTCAACCTAATAAGTAATGGATCTGGTCAATGGTTATCAATTGATACTAAATGCATTAACATAGCTACTAGTGTTCATTAACATAATTAACATAAATCCTAGAGGTGTAATGAGGGGTGTTGAGCTGATAACACCTGAACACAGATCAACATTCTTTTCAATCTTTATAAGGAAATTTTCAAATAGATAAAAAGACAATGAGTATGGTATAATAAACTCAACATACTTACTACTCAGCTTCAACAATTATTACTATATGGACAATCTTATTTCACCTGTACTCTGACCTACTTCCCTCCCCATTCCAGTTCAATTTTAAAGAAATACCAGACATGCTATCATTTTATCTACAAATTTTCAGTATCTTCTTTAAAAAATGAGTTCTTTTTTTTAATGGCAAAAGTAAGTCTTTATCAGTTATTCCCTTAAATGTTAATGTATTAAACTTTCCAATCAAAAGGCAGAGATTTGGTAAAATACTTTTAAAATATGATCCAACTATATGGTGTCTACAAAAGACCCACTGTAGACCCAAAGAAACAAATATGTTTAAAGGGAAAAGAATGATATTGCAAAGGTATTCCATGCAAATAGCAACCAAAATAGAGAAGGGTCACTACCTACACTGATATCTTTTAAAATAGATTCTAAGTTAAAAAATACTATAACAGACAAAGGAGGGCACTGTACATTGATAAAAGGGTCAATTCATCAAGATATACTAATTATAAACATACAAACAACAAATAGCAGAGCCCCTAAATATATGAAACAATGATGGACAGAATTGAAAACTTCAACACCTCACTTTCAGTAATGGACAGAACATCTAGACAGAAGAGCAATAAAGATATAGAGGGCTTGAACAACACTATAAACCAACTAGAGATAACAGGCATTTATAGAACAGTCCACCAAATAACAGCAAAATACACATTCCTCTCCAGTGCACACAGAACGTTCCCCAAGATAGACTGTATATTGGCCAAAAAACAAGGTTAATAAGTTTTAAAAGGTTAAAATAATACAAAATATCTTCTCTGACCATAATGAAATAAATCTAAAAATATATAACGAAGGAAAATTGAATAATTCACAAATAAGTGGGAATTAAATAACACATACTTAAACAACCAATGAATCAGAGAAAAATCAAAGAGAAATTAAAAAATACTTACAAATGAAAATGAAAACACAACATAGCAAAACACATGGGATGCAGTAAAAGCAGCGCTCACTAAAAAATATTTATACCTGTAAATGCATACACTAAAAAAGATGAAAAAGACTTCTTGTTTCTGGTATGGCATGTAAGGAACTCTGAAATCATCACTCTCATTCTTACAACAAGACAAAACTGAACAAATTGAAAAAAACAACATCTCTTTTTAGATCTATCAGAGATGAGGTAATACGGAAAACTGCTGCCCTCCAAATTTTAGTGACACACAGGAAGATACAGAGAGCTGGCAGAAATCCAGGAGCACAAACAACCACTGCAGCAACTTTCAGTTCCTTTTACCTGGTACATAATGGTTGGCTTTCAACAGAAAAATTATAAGCCATACTAAAAGACAAAAAACACTACTTGAGGAGACAGAGAAAGTATGAGAATCAGATTTAGAATGGCAAAGATTGTGGTGGTATCACACCAAGAATTTTAAACAAATATGATTACAGATGGGTAGTGTAAGCAAAGAGATGGAAATTCCAATAAAAAATCAAAAGAAAATGCTAGAAATCAAAAACACTATATAGTAAATGAAGAATGCCTTTGATGGGCTCAGCTATAAACTAGACATGTAGGAGGAATGATTGAGTAAGCTTTAAGGTACATCAGAAGAAACTTACAGGACTTCCCTGGTGGCACAGTGGCCAAGAATCTCCCTGACAATGCAGGGGACGTGGGCCCAAGCCCTGGCCCAGGAAGATCCCACATGCTGCAGAGCAGCCAAGCCCATGCACCACAACCACCACCGAGCTTGCACTCCGGAGCCAGCAAGCCACAACCACTGAAGCCCGCGCACCCAGAGCCCATGCTCCACAACAAGAGAAGCCACTGCAATGAGAAGCCTGCGCACCGCAACGAAGAGCAGCCCCCACCTGCCCCAACCGGAGAAAAGCCCGCACACAGAAATGAAGACACAACGTAGCAAAAAATAAACAAATAAATAAATAAATTCAAAAAAAGAAGAAACTTCCAAAACTGAAATGCAAAGAGAAAAAAGAATGTAAAGACAAAATGAGATATTCAAGAACTGTAAGACAATTACAAAAGGTGTAACATACACATAATGAGAATAACAGAAGAAGAAAAAAGAAAGGAACAGAAGAGATATTTGAAGTAATAATGACTAAGGATTTTCAAATATTAACAACAGACACCAAACCACAGATGGAGGAAGCTGAGAAAATACAAATCAAGATAAATACCAAAAAGTCTACTACTAAGCATGGCATATTCAAACTGCACAAAATCAAAAACAAAGAGTAAATATTGAAAGAACCTAGAGTGGGGAAAACACTTTACCGAAGAGGAGCAAGGATAAGAATTACACTGATCTTCTCTTTAGAAACCATGGCAACAAGAAGAAAGCAGAGTGAAGTATTTACAGTGCTGAAAGAAACAAAAACCTATCAACCTAGAATTCTGTTCCTGGAGAAATTATCCTTCAAAAGTGAAGGAGAAATAAAGACTTTCTCAGACAAACAAAAATTGAGGTAATGTATAGTCAGTACATCTACCTTGCAAGAAATGTTACAAGAAGTCCTTCAGAGAGAAGGAAAATTATATAGGTAAGAAACCCAGATCTATATAAAGAAAGGAAGGTTGTTAGAGAAGGAATAGTCACTTTAGACATCATGTTCTAAATACACCAATAAAAAGAAAGAGACTGGAAGAGTGGATAAAGAAGACCCAACTATATATCCTCTACAAAATCCCATTTTAAATATGAAAATACCGATTGATTAACAATAAAGTGATAGATATAGATATTCCATGCAAAAACTAATAAAAAGAAAGCTGGAATAGCTATATTAATTTCTGACGAAGCAGGCATAAGAGCAAGGAAAGTTATCAGGGATAAAGAGAGGCATTAAATAATGATAAAGGGGTCAATTCTCCAAGAAGACATTACAACCCTTAATGTGTAACATTAACTACCTACAGAGCATCAAACTACATAAGCCATAAATTGATAGAACTTCAAGGAGAAATAGTCGAATCCACTCTTATTGCTGGAGACTTCAACACCCCTCTGTCAGTAATTAATAAATTCAACAGGTAGAAAATCTGTAAAGACAGAATTCAACTGAACAGTACCAATCAACTGGATCTAACTGACCTTTATATAATATCTCATCCAACAACAGCAGAATACATATTTTCATCATGTTGACACTGAACATTAACAAAGATAGACCACATTCTGGACTACAAAGCACAACTTAATGAATTTAAAAGAATTAAAATAATATGTATTGTGCTCTCAGATCACAATAGAATTAAGGTGGAAACCAATAACAGAAAGTTAGCTGGAAAAATCCCAAAATATTTGGAGTTTAAACAACATGCTTCTAGATAACACACAGGTCAAATAACAAGTCTCAAGAGGAATTAAAAAGTATTTTGAACTTAGAAATATTTGAAATGGAAATGAAAACATACATCAAAATTGTGAGATACAGCAAAAGCAGTATGTAGAAGGAAAACCATAGCATCGAATGTATCTATTAGGAAAGAAAATCTAAAATGAATAATATAAGCTTCTACCTTAGAAAACTAGAAAAATAAGAATAAATTAAATCTAACATAATCAGAAGAAAATAAGTAGTAAAAATTAGCAGAAATCAATGAAATTGAAAGCAGGACATCAACAGAAAATGAAACTAAAAGATGGTTCTTTGAAAAGGTTAATAAAACTTACAAACCTCTAGATTGACTAAGAAAAACAAAGAAGACAGAAATCATGAATATCAGAAATTTTTATTTCTGACACTAGTGATTCATTTATTTCTGATATTTCAGGAGCCAATGACTACTGACTCCATAGATATTAAGAGGATACTAAAGGATTATGAGGAACACCTCTATGCCAACAAATTTGATAACTTAATGAAAAGGACCAATTCCTTCAAAGACACAATCTGCCAAAACTTACACAAAAAGAAATAGATCATCTAAATTAATAACAACAAGAAGAGACTTGGAACTAATAATAAGCAATTATAGCAGATTTGCAGAATACAGTGTTAATACACAAAAGTCAATTGCTTTCTTACATAACACCAATGGACAATTGGAATCTGAAATAAAAACATAATACTATTAACATTATCACCAGAAATATTAAATACTTAGGTATAAATCTAACAAAATATGTCCAAGATCTATATGAGGAAAACGATAAAACTCTGATGCAAAAAATAAAAAGAAATAAATGGAGACATATTCCATGTACATGAATAGGAAGATTCAATTTTATTAAGATGTCAGTTCTGGGACTTCCCTGGTGATGCAGTGGCCAAGAATCCGCCTGCCAATGCAGGAGACACGGGCCTGAGGTCTGGTCCCGGAAGATCCCACATGCCACGGAGCTACCAAGTCCGTGCACCACAACCACAGAGCCTGCGCTCCAGAGCCCGTGAACCACAACTACTGAGCCCATATGCCATAACTACTGAAGCCTGTGCACCTAGAGCCCATGCTCCTCAACAAGAGAAGCCACCACAATGAGAAACCTGCACACCACAATGAAGAGTAGCCCCTGCTGGCCGCAGCTAGAGAAAGCCTGCGTGCAGCAACAGACCCAATGCAGCCAATAAATAATAAACAAACAAACAAACAAATAAATAAATAAAGTCAGTTCTTCCCAACTTGATCTAGAAACTCAATGCAAACTCAACCAATAACCCAACAAGTTATTTTGTGGACATTGTCAAAACTGATTCTTAAGTATATATAGAGAGGCAAAAGACCCATCATAGCCAACGCAATATTGAAGAAGAACACAGAGGAGTGACACTACTCAACTTTAAGACTTACTGTAAAGCTACAGTTATCAAGACAGTGTGGTGGTGGGGAAAGAATAGAGGAGATAAATGGAACAGAAAGAAGAGTTCATAATAGACCCACACAAAGTCAACTTATCTTTGATAAAGGAGCAAAGGCTATTCAATAGAGAAATAATAATCTTTTAACAAATGGTGCAGGAACAGTTGGACATCTAGGCAAAGAAATGAATCTAGACATTATCTAGATATTATATCCTTCACAATATTTAACTCAAAATGGATCAAAGAGCTAAATGCAAAACACAAAAATATAACCCCCTAAAGGTAACATAGGGGAGCATCTAGATAATTTTGGTATTGGTGATGACTTTCTAGATACAACACCAAAAGTATGAGCTTTGAAAGAAAAAATTGGTAAGTTGGACTTCATTTAAATTAAAAACTTCTGCTCTGCAAAAGACACTATTAAGAGAATGAAAAGAAGCCATCAGCTGGGAGACAATCTTTGCAAAAGACATATCTGATAAAGGATTGTTATCCAAAACATACAAAGAACTCTTAAAACTCAAGATTAAGAAAACAAACAACTCAATTAAAAATGAGTAAAAGATATAAACAGACACCTTACCAAAAAAGATATGCTGATGGCTAATAAGCATATTAAACATGCTCAACATCATATGTCATTATGAAATTGCAAATACAAACCACAAGAACCACTACACTCCTATTAGAATGGCTAAAATCCAAACCACTGACATCTCCAAATGCTGGGAAGGATGTAGAACAAGAGGAACCTTCGCTCATGTTGGTGGGAGTGCAAAATGGTACAGCCACTTTGGAAGACAGTTTGGCAGTTTCTTACAAAACTAAACGTGCTCTTACCATACAATTCAGCAATTGCACTCCTTGGTATTTACTCAAATAATTTGAAAACTTATGTCCACACAAATATGTAGAGTTTTAGCTTTATTCACAACTGCTAAAACTTGAAAGCAACCAAAATGTCCTTTAAATGAGTTCCTTTTTAAAACATATATCTGCAATAATTAGCATACCTAAAATAATAATAATGCACCTTAATGTCATCAAAATCAAGTGTGTCTGTCCATCTTTCCCTTATTCTTTGGGAATATTTTTTGAAGTGTTGTCTAAATTTGGATCAACTAAGATTCATACTGTCAATCTGTGGATCCTTTTTTCCTTTTGGATTTTTCTAAAATATTCCTTTTTAGATCCTTCCTCTATATATCTGCCTCTTTATTCTGTCTTTTCCCTCGTAGTTTTCCATAGTCTGAATGTTGCATATTTTATCCAATTTGTGAGTTTAGCATGGCCTTCCATCTTCACAATTTATTAAAATTTATAGTCAGATCTAGAGGTTTGTTCAGTTTTAAGTTTGGATTTTTGTTCAAGATTGCTTTGTAGGTAGTTTTGTGTACATTCATTATGAAGTATATAATGTCTGATTGTTTCCCTTTTTGTGAGGGAAAATCATTGATAATCATAAGCTAGATCCATTAATTCCTTAAGCATAATAATATTGATATTTTACTTCCAACATTCCTCTTCATTGATTACCTGGAATACTTTCATAAAGACAAACTTTTGGTCATTGACTATTTGTTTATGCCGATGTTCATATTATATAGGATTGTAGGGTAAATGCTGGCTTAATTACCTTTATTTGCCAATATTTCCTAAATATTTGCCCAACATTCTCCAAAGGTGACTAAGTATATTAATGTAATTATGAACTGATGTACTTAAACATATTCGATGAGTTACAATCCATTGTACTCTGATCCTTATTGATGCTTAAATCATTTCATCTTTGCTTCTTGGGAGCTTATTTAGGTTGACTCTAGTTTTATGAATATGATCCTAGGTTTCTTGAATAAATTATTTGCTTTCTGATGTAACATATTTTCCAGGCTCATAATTGAACAATACATGGTCCAGATTTAGAACATAGAATCAGCTTCTTCTGCAAGGGCTACCGTCCTTCCAGTGAAAATAGATTTTAGAAACTGCACTCTGAGGGCTAGGAATGTTCACTGAAACTATGTTGGTCATATTTTCTGGCTTTTTGAGTGGAGAGCCATAGAAAGTCTGTGTGTGTCCACTTTTTTTTAAGGCTTGGTATATGGTCTGTTTTTATTGATGATTTTCAATTCAAATACAGGATTTTAACATAATCTCATTTTAAATTTGTTTCTCCTTTAAACACAATGAAAATTCTCATTCTCAGTCTTTGGATTTATCCCACAATATACACAGCCAATTCAGAATAACTTCAACCTTACAGTCAACAGCATGGTTATGGAAGACAAGTTAGAGTTATTTGAAGGCTTGTTTTTTGTCTTAGGTCTATGTTACCCTAAAATATAAAGGATTATTTTGTTTTATAATTCATAAGATTTTACATTGCTCCAAAGTTAAATCTACAAATCTATTATTTATCTACAGAGAGGTCCAACTTCTATCACTATCCCATACACTCTATTCCTTCCCATCCATTCTAGGTGATACCTACACTTACTTAAATTTCATGATTTATATGCCTATTTTAATATAACTAAATATTATATACATATATTTACACATATTTCCTAATTTTTAAATGGTGGCATACTATGCACATAAAATAATATTAGCATACACATATATGTTATGCATATACCATGCCACATTTCTCTGAAATGCTTTTTCATTGAACAGCACATCCTAGAGATTATGTTTTATTTTTTTATTCAGCTGTATAGTATTCCCTTGTTTATTTAACCAATCCCTGATTGATGGACATGTGCATTCTTTCTTTTCTTTTTTTTTTTCATTTTTTTTTTTGCGGTATGTGGGCCTCTCACTGTGGTGGCCTCTCCCGTTGCGGAGCACAGGCTCCGGATGCACAGGCTCAGCAGCCACGGCTCACGGGCTTAGCCGCTCCATGGCATGTGGGATCTTCCCGGACCGGGGCAGGAACCTGTGTCCCCTGCATCGGCAGGCGGACTCTCAACCACTGCTCCACCAGGGAAGCCCCATATGCATTCTTTCTTATTGTTTGCTGTTAAAAATAGTAAGGCATATTTTCATATTTCTGTCACTTTATTACTGATATGTTTTATCATCACTAAATGTGTAGCAGCTAGATATATGTGTCTTCTGATGGGAGAAAATACAAAGTAAAGAGTCAATTAAACTTTAATCTAATCAAACGCTAAATGTGACTATAAGTATATAGTAAACACAGGGGAATCAACCAAATCCAGAATGTGGGAAATTCTTCAGGGAAAATACCCAGAATTTTAAATAAATAAATGTCAAAAAAAGAAGAATGAACTGTAATATACTTTAAACTATTTAAAAGGATTAATTGACCAGATGCAATGTATAAACTGTATTTATATCCTTATTTAAAAACTATTTGCAAAAATTGAGCTCATCTGAAAAATGGAAATATTTTAACATGGACCAGGTAATTAGATGATGTTAAGGAATTTTATATATATATATATATATATATTTTTTTTTTTGTTTTGTTTTTGCGGTATGCGGGCCTCTCACTGTTGTGGCCTCTCCCGCTGTGGAGCACAGGATCCGGAGGTGCAGGCTCAGTGGCCATGGCTCACGGGCCCAGCCACTCCGTGGCATGTGGGATCTTCCCAGACCAGGGCATGAACCCGTGTCACGTGCATCGGCAGACGGACTCTCAACCACTGTGCCACCAGGGAAGCCCAGGAATTATATTTTTAATTTTATTGGTTTAAACAAGCTTTAATTGTTAGAAATACATACTAAAGAATTTAGGGCAGAATGAGACTTTTCGGTGCTAGCTTTAAAATACTTCAGCAAATAAGACATACAGATGACCAACAGGCACATGAAAAGATGCTCATCATCACTAATTATTAGAAAAATGCAAGTCAAAACTACAATGAGGTATTACCTCACACCAGTCAGAATGGCCATCATTAAAAAGTCTACAAACAATAAATGCTGGAGAGGGTATGGAGAAAAAGGAACCCTCCTACACTGTTGGTGAGAATGTAAATTGGTGCAGCCACTATGGAAAACAGCATGGAGGTTCCTTAGAAAATTAAAAATATAGTTACCATATGATCTTGCAATCTCATTCCTGGGCATATATCCAGGGAAAGCTATAATTTGAAAGGTACATTCACCCCAATGTTCATAGAAGCACTATTTACAATAGCCAAGACATGGAAGCAACCTAAATGTCCATTGACAGATGAATGGATACAAAAGACGTGGTATACATACACAGTAAAATATTAGTTAGCCATAAAAATAGAAGGAAATATTGTCATTTGCAACAACATGAATGGACCTAGAGATTATCATACTAAGTGAATTAAGTCAGATAGAGAAAGACAAATGCTATGTGATATCGCTTATAAGTGGAATCTAAAAAAATGATACAAATGAATTTATTTACAAAACAGAAACAGGCTCACAGACATAGAAAACAAACTTATGTTACAAAAGGAGATAGCGGGGGCAAGGGGAGAGAGATAAATTAGGAATTTGGGATTAACATATACATACTACTCTATATAAAACAGACAAACAACAAGAACCTACTGTATAGCACAGGGAACAATATTCACTATCTTATAATAACCTGTAATAGAAAAAAATCTGTTAAAGAATATACTGAATCACTTTGTTTTACACCTGAAGCTAACAAAACTGTAAATTATCTATGCTTCAATTTAAAAAATGACTAAAATGTTTAAAAAAAACTACAACAAAAATATTGGGGTATTCTTTGTTAATAACAGATATTTGAGTATTTGTGGGTGAAATGATATGCTGTTTGGGATGTGCTTTAAAGTATTCAAACAAAAAATGGAGGATACACAAAACAAAATTGGTAAACTAGTTATAATGGTTAGAGTTGGAGTTTATAAAACTATTATAACAGTTCCTCTTCAAAAAAATACTAAATCATGATAGTTTGGAGCAACAGAAGAGGTCATAAGCTCATAAATCTCATCAGTCTTCCGTTTACTAAATATTTTATATTTATTGAATTTGTTCTAATCTTCACTTCTAATGTTATCAAAGAGGGTCACTGGAAATTTTTCCTTCAGTTATTGTTTCTTTATTGGTCACAGTTTGATCTCTAATGGAAATAGTTGACAAAATTGCATTTGATTTTTTTAAAACCAGCAGATTATTTCATAATCCACATATTTCTATGAATAAGCTGTAATTCATTTGTCCATCACCCAAGCAGCTCTGAAGATTTTCAAAGAGAAGGGAAGAAGAGAGACACGGTCTAGTTCAGAACATCAATGAAGTTCTGTTTCACAACAAAGCACCACTGGCGCCATACTTGCAAAGTTAGATTCTCCAAGTACTCACCAGTCACTGGTCACACTTCTTTCTGAAATATTGATACATGCTTCCTTTTGGTTATTGTGTTATTTTTTTTCCCCAGGTCAATAGCTACCAAAATTGCCTATAACTGTACAGCACTAATTTTTAGATACCTAACCAGTCAAATGAATTCATATTTCCTCTGTTAAGTCTTTTAATAGGAACTAGTTAACATACCAGTGGGTAAGCTGTTACTACTTCACCCCAAAATATATAAATTTTTTGTTTTTGTCTTAACAATACTACAAATGGATAAAATTTCCCCTTGTTTTTATCACATTGAACAGCAGTTATTATTGTGTTGTGTTATATAATATACAAGTACTGCCAAGATAAAGTCCATGTACTGTCAGTTTAGCCAAAATATTGTTAAGCAAACCCTTAAAAACCTGAGCCTCTTGCTTCAGACAAATGTGTTAATAAATCAAATATCAATTTTAAGAGATGTGTTTTCCCTTTCCAAAAATAATTGTGGGGGGTTCAGAATTAACAAAGTTCTTATTTAAATATTAGTAGTTTATCATAAATTCAATTGAGAAATGGGAAAAAAAGTGTTGTGATATAGGAAGAGCACTGGCACTTTATGACTATCATTGATTTTTAAAAAATAATACACTCTCTCAATTGATATACTTTTCCATTTCATCCTTTTGCCTTGAGAGTGAGGTGGTAGAGATACGTTAAATGTTAAAGAAATATTTCAAGGTCATAACATTCCTTTTGGTCTCATGTGTGGAGTTCAAATTGTCCTCCAGTATAAATAAACAGTACACTCAAGACACAGTTCTTAGATAGATAGATGCACAAATGTTACCTTAATCACACACTTCTATTTTTGAAACTGGGTCCATATGTAAGTACTCAGGCATACATTCATTAGTAACATTGACCATTTTCTGAAATCAGACTATAGTATATTTTGAACATGCTTGATAGGTTTTCCTTATTTTTTCTTGCATTTGCATACTCATATATAAGAGGTCATCCACATTTAGCAGGGTCACATAAGATAACCCCTTCAGAATATAAATGATATGAAGATAGTAATGATTCAGATCCTTTTATAGCTATAGATTTTGAGATACATAGTTGTTCTTACATCACACTTTATTTGACATTGTAAACACTATTTCTGTTATAAATCAGTGTCTCAGCTGCACTTTGCAACTTGGAGTAGACCATTGAGCCGTCCTCTTAAATATTATGACATGGAGAAAATCACATTGTGCTTTAACCTATCAACAAAGGAGCAAAGCAATTACAGAGCTAAACAGAGTCCAGGAAGACCCAATAAAGAAAAATCCAAGAAAATTTGGTGAAAATTCTTAAGGGGCCTTCCAATGTTTAATTTAGGCCTGAGGCATGATTAATATTCTGATTCTAATTCAAAAGACTGAACCACAAAGGTACATCTTTTGGGTATTTTTAATAAGCATAGTACAACACTCTGTGAATTAACAGCTGGTCTGACTGGTATTTTACTTCTTCTTTGCTTACTCAAGTGAAGCAGTTAATATTAGTATAATCATCAAACTAACAGTAGTCCGGCGGAGGGACAGATATTTTTTTCTTAGTGTTGTGATGGAGAATATAAATTTTGAAATACACACAAAAAAATCCATGACTGTATTAATATTAATAAAACCATTGTTTTAGATCCAATACACAATAGAAGTGTTTTTTTTTTAAAAAGGAAAATACAAATTTAAAGCTCTATTCCATTGGAAAAAATAAAATGGCATATTTGTATATTTCACACTTTGAAAGGATAAGCAAATTATCAAATATTAAAATAATTAAATAAAATTAAATAGATGTTGACAAATGTTGAGAATATTATGAAAAGTGATAAACCACTTATTGTCAATATGATTACTAAAATTATCTAATACTTTAAAATGGAAAAGTCTTTCTTCATAAAACTGTATGAACAATTATAATATATTTTATATAAACCCAAAACAAAGGTCACATTTTCCTAGTCAGTGAAGAATAATATTTAGAACATGCAGCATTGATTTTCATAATTTTGACTGCAAATAAGATTCCAATTTGTCATGCTCATTCAGATTCAGATTAATCATTAGCTGTTAATGTTGGTTGAAAAGAAAAGTTTTAATTTATTTGATTTTGATTTCTAATACATTTGCAGAGGAAGCATATTTGAAGCAAAATTTGCAAAATAATTTTTTGACTCTTTTATTCAGGCCATATTTAATTTTCATGCCAAATTTCTCATAAGAAAACTCATATTAAGCATTATTTGTAAGTCTAAGTCTTTTAACCATTGTGGTCAAATATAATCATTCTCCAAAACTAAGTGAAACTACAATTTATATATATTTTATAGCCCTCATTAATGACATTCAATTAGCTTGTAAAATCTTTACCATTTGCTGTTTGTCATTGCATTTATGGGAAAAGACAATGCAATATTTTTATTGATATCATGAAATACTAACCAAAATATTACTACTGTGTTTCTAATTAAAATCATTATTACAAAAAGTTAATTCTAATACTCAAAGATGTATACTAAAATACTAATTAACTGTCTTAATGTTTTGGGGTTTTTTTTAATTCTATAATCAACCATTTTTAAAAGACATGTAAAAGCAGCTTTAAGTAAGATTGTATTTAGAAACTGACCCACTTAATCACACTAATAGATATTATGCCACCTTCTATTTAGTGAATTAGGGATATGAAATGTGTCACAATATTATGTACAGTTAACAATGTTTTATGGTCTTTAAGGTTTCCTGAATCAAGTGCGAAGATTTTGTCTTTGAAGCATCAGTGGCACTATTAGTCTGATGACTGTCTTCATCCTTCCCAAACACTATCGTTATGAGAAGAAAACATCCATGCACCCTCCTCTCCAGTAACAAAATGAAACAAACACAAAGCAATATTCATGTTGGTTTCAGTTCCATAACCATAACATAAACTGAACACCAAATGTCACACACAGAAGTAATAGGGTATGTAGAAACTGTGACACACTGGTAAGTCTGCCCTTAATTAAAGCATTCAAATTCAACTTTTAAAAACTCTATGCAACCATAGAAATATACACCAGCAGCAAGATTCAGTTTCAAAGTCATTGATTTGGGATTCTGGCTAGTAAATTGTGTATGTCAAAAGCTACCCAGGTTTGTAATCCCTGCTTGTCAAATATTAGCTGCTGAACTTGACTGATAAAAGGGTGAATTAAATTACCAACTACTACAAAGGGCATTTGTGACTGGCTGTTGAGGAAGTCCTGACATCAAATGTAGCTTTACTGGAAATAGATAACTTGTTTTTCGGAGACATGTAGAAGAAAGATTGATTATGAAGTTTAGAAAAAGAGAAGGATAAAGAAGAGAGAAAAATAATAATTTCATTTTCCTTCAAAAATGCTCCAACCAGAACTGTAACACAAGCGTTTCAACTTCTTGCAATTATTAGAAGACTCCAGTATTGTAAGGAAACCCAGATTCTAGTACTACTTTGGTGAGTGCCCTAGAAATTCATCATAATTTTAGAACTCATTTAGAATTAATAAAACACCAAGGTTGTATTAAAGTATATGGTTTCTACTATTTTTTTCCAGCTCTAAATCCTATAAATACTATTTTTTTCTAGCATAATATTAATGGTTGAAACTGAAGCTTAAATCTCCACACAGAAATATTAAAGAAAACATTTCAGTATTTAAAGGAAGAGAAGGAGGGAGGGTGCACGGGACCTAAAGGATGTATCTTCTTATATGATTCTGGTCTCCAAGGATAAAAAGTTTCTGGAAATAATTTTCAGACTTGGAAAATTATTTATAGTTTGCAATTTCTTAGAGAATTTATATATTATGGGTTATTTCAATATTAAGTATTCAGACAGAGAAGTTTATTGTCACATTTAATACAAATTTTATTTAATCTTTAGAGTGAAATTTTATTACAAAAGTATAATCTCTTATTTTACTAGTAAGAACAGAGGATTCTGTTAAAGGAAATTTACAGGGAAGTTCACAAGGACACCTTCTTCTAAACCATAGATTGTATTTCTATTGGCAGAAACATAGCTGGGAAAGACTCATAGAATTTTACCTATAGAAATATTTTCAAAGATCATATTCAAGATTTAGTATGCTGTTCTTATAAATCTGTCTTCTCATTTTAATACAGGACCCTCTATAGTCCATTCCTTTGTTTATTTACTGAAACCAAACTAGTAGTACTTTCCAGTTACACTAAGATAATCAGTAAACAAGTAAACCATCACTTATTGCATAACATTGACTCGCTCTTTATATAGTAATCAGTTTTGCTTCTATTCTGACTGAGTTTTTTAGCTATCATTTGAATTTTGTAAGCACATTTATTTATTACATAAATTTAAATTCAGTAAACTTCTATGTTTCATAATAATTGTAAACCCTTATGTAATATCTTTTGAAAATAAAGATGCTAAAGTAAAACAATTTCTATTGCCTTCCACAACTTATTTGTTAATGAAAAGTGTATTTGTGAAAAACCTCCATTTTATTTCCCCCCATTAATTAGAGTGCGTGGCTTTGCATACATGAGATGTTTCTCAAGTTCAAAGGCTGTTTGCCAACTTTGGTATTATGGGAAGAAGTGGCCCAATAGTTGATTTGGGAAGTAACTAACTTGGGTGTTAAGAATGCCTGGATGGCGGACTGGTAATTCAATCACAGGAATCAAAATCGCTGGAGAAAACATGCTGACAAAGAGATAGTATTTTTCCTAATGTTTTGACTGTTTTTTAATTCTGTTTCAAGATGTAAAGAGGAAGAATTGATGAGAAATTGGCATTACTTTGGGACAATGGCTGGAGCCACGAGAGAATATGTGCAAAAATACGACAGTGGTGGCAGGTGCTGGAGGAAGCCTGGCAGGTAAGGCCACTGGGGCTCAAACAGAGGTTAGGACTGTGTGTCCATAAACATTTAACTCTTGGTGTGTGTGTAAGGGGGCTGAAAATGCAAAAATTCAAATCAACGTCATGCATTAAGCTGTTTATATTTGTTATTTAGTTCATTGAGAAAGAAAATTATATTGACTAGTGAATAATCAAAAAACATTCTTTTAGGCAACCAAGTGCTGATAGAAATAAATACAACACAATCCTTGCCCTCGAGGAATGAAAAAGAAACATCACCCCTGCCCTTTAGAAGTTTACAGTTTAACTGGGAAGATAGAAATTGGAATGTTGTTTTGGAGATAAGGACAAAATTATACAGTAGTTCAGGAATGAGTGAAATAAACTCTGGCTAAGGGTGTTCTGATTGAGCAGAGTATTATAAAACGGATTATAAATTTTTCAGAAAAAGGAGATGGAGGAAAGGAATAAGGATAGGCACCACAATCCATGGCGCATTTGGAAATCATGATCAGCCAGTACGGTGTGGTGAAAGCAGAACATATAGAGTAGAGAAGTTGCAAAGTCTGACGTAGGAATGGCAAACTGATGGGAGGCACTGAAGCCCACAGATTACATGGTTATCAGCCCATAGAGTGGTGATCTCAACTCTGTCTGCCCCAAAGACCCATTTTTATAAAAAATATATATTTCTTATATATGAATAGTATATGCACACACATATGCATATATATGAAATAGTATAAAGATATAATCTTCACTTCACTATTTAAAAATAAAATTTATAGATAATATAACTTATCCATATACTTAACTACAAAAAACAACTTTAATATAAAGAAGAAAATTTCAAGACATAAATGCCCAGATGTGAGTGCATTAGAAGACATAATAAAGAATTCAGATGCTTGGACCTGAATCACTAAAGATAGAATCACATATAAATGCAGGCTGATTCAGGTGTGTTGAATTGGCAACATAAATACCACTAACATGGTTGTTACAAGTGATGTAATTTTCCTAAATGGTGAAGTTTTAAAATTTTTCCCTCAATTTGCATAGGGCTACATTTCTGAAAAACTTCAGCAACAACAAAACTGTAAAAGAAAAAGACCTTTTACTTACTTGGAAAATGAAATTCAGTTGTCATCTTTTCACCAAGCTACTATCTAGTGATTCTTTTGAAAGTGATACAGAACTCAGGAAAAAACTTCACTGATTGGGACTGTGCCATACAGGACTTCTAACATCCCTCCCTGCTCCCCTTCCTCATCCACTAATTTCTAGTATCCCCCAATATAATAGGTACATTATAAAACATAGGTAAACAGATATTTAAAAGAATGAGATTGCAAGCGGTATTGGGAAAGTTGGACAGCCAAATGCAAATCAATGAAGTTAGAACACACCCTCACACCATAAAAGAAAATAAACTCAAAATGGCTTAAAAACTTAAATATAAGACATGACAACATAAAACTCCTAGAAGAGAACATAGGCAAAATATCCTCTGACATAAATCATCCCAATGTTTTCTTAGGTCAGTGTCCCAAGGCAAGAGAAATAAAAGCAAAAATAAACAAATGGGACCCAAACTTATAAGGTTTTGCACAGCAAAGGAAACCACAAACAAAATGAAAAGACAACCTATGGACCAGGAGAAAATATTAGTAAATGATGCAACCAACAAGGGCTTAATTTCCAAAATATGTAAGCAGCTCATACAATTCAATAACAAACAAATAAAAAAACCTATCCAATCGAAAAATGGGCAGAAGACCTAAGGAGACATTTCTCCAAAGAAGATATACAGGTGGCCAATAGGCACATGAAAAAATGCTCATCATCTCTAACTATTAGAGAAATACAAATCGAAACTACAATGAGGTACCACCTCACACCAGTCAGAATGGCCATCACTAAAAAGTCTACAAATAATAAATGCTGGAGAGAGTATGGAGAAAAGGGAACGTACTCCGTTGGTGGGAATGTAAATTGGTGCAACCACTATGGAAAACAGTATTCGGGTTCCTCAAAAAACTAAAAATACAGTTGCCCTATGATCCAGCAATCCCATTCCTGGGCATATACCCAGACAAAACTATAATTTGAAAAGATACATGTACCCCTATGTTCATAGCAGCACTATTTACAATAGCTAGGTCATGGAAACAAACCTAAATGTCCATCGACAGATAAATGGATAGAGATGATGTGGTATATGTATACAATGGAAAAATATTGAAAATAAATAAAGTAAATAAGAATGAAATAATACCATTTGCAGCAACATGGATGGACCTAGAGATGATCACACTAAGTGAGAAAGTCAGAAAGAGAAAGACAAATACGATATGATATCACATATCTGGAAGCTAAAATACAACACAAATGAACTTTTCTATGAAACAGAAACAGACTCACAGACATAGAGAACAGACTAGTGGTTGCCAAGGTGGGATGGGGTGGGGAGAGGGAAGGACTGCGAGTATGGGATTAGCAGATGCAAACTATTATATATAGGATGGATTAAAAAACAAGTTCCTACTGTATAGCACAGGAAATTATATTTAATATCTTATGATACACCATAATGGAAAAGAATATGATAAAGTATATATATATATATATGTATAACTGAATAACTCTGCTGTAGGACAGAAATTAACACATTGTAAATCAATTATATTTCAATAAAATTTTAAAAATAATAAAGGTATAAAAAAAGAATGAGATTACAAAGCAAAATAAATGTAAGTCTAATATTTTTTAAATACTCAAATGGGTCACTTGTGCAACTCAACGTTATATGAATTTCAGTTTGTAAACTATTGCTCTATGACAACAGAGAGCCAATGAGGGTGGGTGAGACAAGGCATAGCATCAGGAGGTTAATGTCTTCATAAAAGATATGTCTATGTTTTAACGCTGTACTAGGTAGAACACGGAGGGCAGGTCAACTGTTAGAAGTATGTTATATATTTTTTTGAATAAAATTTTAAAAGAATGATGATTCAAACTGAAAATATTATAAGAATGACAAATGCCAGGAAAATTTTGATAGTATTTGAGTAGGTTTCCTATTAAAAAGAGAATATTATTAAAATTTTTATTAAATTTTAATTAAAATTTTTAGATTAAATGTCTTTTCAGAAAAATAAGGTTTATTCAATACTCTTTAGTCCTGGCTGATGGAAAAGTATATACAAGCATTCTAAATCCTAATTTGGCCACTGAATCTACTCCTTCCTTCACCATTAACAACATACAAGCTATCTTTCTGAGATTTTACGGACAAATATGATTTTTAAAAATAGATAAGACTTTGACCTTGTACTCTGTTAAATGGAGCTAATGTGTAAGCTTCTTTTCTTTTTTAGGTTAAGAACCAATCTACAGACGGAATCTAAATGACCTACCCAAATCCTCTCTTAAATGGGTCACCTTTATATATATATATATATATATACATTTTTTTTTTTGCTTTATTAGAGTTAACTTATCTTCTCAGTAGCATGATTTAGGAGAGAATTTTCTTTAAAAGCTCAGCTGCTATAGCAAAATACCATAAACTATATTCCCTATCAAAAACAGAAATTTATTTCTCACAGTTCTACCAGCATTGTTGCGTTCTGGTGAGAACCCTCTTCTGGGATGCAGACAGCTGACTTCCTGTATCCTCACTGAGTGAGCTTTTACACTCACAGGTGGGCTAGTTCTCTGGCATTTTTCTAAGAGCACTAATCCCTTTCATGAGACCTCCACCCTCATTATCTAATTACTTCTCAAAGGCCCCATCTCTAAATATTATCATATTGGGCATTATATTTTAGCACATATATTGAGCAGGGGCAAACATTCGTTCCATAACACACAAATATAAGCAAAAATTTTAAACCACTTTGTCTTTCCTTCTAAAATCTCCAATTCTATTATTATATTATAATTTGATTTTTAAGCATTTTTGAGATATAATTCATATACAATTCACCCACTTAACATTGCACAATTCAATATTCAGAGTTGTACAAAAATCATCACAGCAATTTTATATCATATTAATCATGCAAGAAAGAAACCCCACACCCATTAGTATCCACTTCACATCACCCCACCTCCAACCCGGACCAAAGCAACCATTAATCTACTTTCTGTCTCTATAGATTTGCTTATTTTAGACATTTCATGTAAATGGAATTATACAATATATATATATTATACAATATGTGGTCTTATGTAACTGACTTCTTTTACTTAGCACAAAGTTTTCAAGGTTTATTAATGTTGCAGCATGTATCTTTATTATCTTTATTGTCAAATAAAATTCTATTGTATGGATATACCACATTTATTTATCAGTTATTGGACACGAGTTGTTTCCCTTTTTTGTCTATTATAAGTAGTGCTGCTATGAACATTCCCATGAGGACACTTCTTACCTCTTTCTCTGCGAAACTTCTAACTGGTCTACTGTTTTCCTTGTTGCTTTCATAAATCTACAAGCCTCCTCTTAATTGCTTTCCACCAAAACCTTCCTTGTTTTTGACACAGTCTTCTTAGGCTTGAACTTCCTCCCACTCTATTCAAAGTAGAATCAGTTCCCTTAGGGAGAGTCATGGAACTCTCTGTTCTTGCATCCTGCCTTTTCCCCTGGACAGTTCCTCTGCATCATTGCTCCAGAATTGGCATGGGGACAGCAGCCTGTTTTTCTCAGAGTGAAAACCCTATTCTATCAGTGAGGCATTGGGTGGAGGTAGCAGCCTCTGGTCTTCTGAGCTTACCTTTCCCAGTGTGAGATCCATTGCCCTATGAGTGAGCTGTAGTGATAACAATGAGGGTTCTGTATTCTCAGCCTGTCACACCTGGAGTAGAGCTTCTGTCCTACAAGTGGGGCTGGATGAACAGAGACTGAGACCTCTTTACTGCTCTTGTCTAGAATAGAGTTTCTGCCTCATCAAGTTTGGTAGGGTGGTTAGAAATGCTGTTGGTCTGGCACTCCTAGGAGAAATCGTAGCCCTAGACTGAACGCTGGGGTGAGAGGGAGCTTTATCTTGGCTGCATCCACCTGGAGTAGAGCTTCCATCTTGCTCACCTGGTGAGGAGGAGTGTGATGTGGAAGATGACCTTTTAGTTTTATAATTTTGAAGAGACCAATTCCTCCCTGCCCTGACATAGACTTTTTTCTTTTTTGCAGTTGTGGTAGAGTGCTTTGAGATCCTTCAAGTTTAAAGTTGAGGATAAACAAATATTGAAAAGGAAAGAACTAGAAAGAGCTCTCTATAATTGAATGAATGATCTAAAGAAACAACTCTAAAGAAAATACATATATATATAAAGTTTTCAGGTTGAAAGAAACAGTTGCAAAAATTATTAGTTCAAGGACAGGGTGACTTGATACTGTTAAGATATCAATCTTTCTGACAGTGATCTCTAGATTCATTGCAATCACAATTAAAATTCCAAAAGATTTTTTTTGTAGAATTGATTAGGCTCTGAATTTAAAGTTTATGTAGAAATGCAAATAACCTAGAATAACCAAAAACAGTTTTAAAAAAGAATTTTGGGGACTTCCCCGGTGGCGCAGTGGTTAAGAATCTGCCTGTCAGTGCAGGGGACATGGGTTCAAGCCCTAGTCTGGGAAGACCTCACATGTCACAGAGCAACTAAGCCAGTGTGCCACAAGTACTGACCCTGTGCTCTAGAGCCTGTAAGCCACAACTACTGAGCCCAAGTGCCACAACTACTGAAGTCCACATGCCTAGAACCAGCTTTCCACAAGAGGGGGAGCCACCACAATGAGAAGCCCGCACACTGCAACAAAGAGTAGCCCTCGCTCGCCGCAAGTAGAGAAAGCCCATGTGTAGCAATGAAGACCCAACACAGCCAAAAATAAATAAATAAATTTATATATTAAAAAAAGAGGGCTTCCCTGGTGGCTCAGTGGTTGAGAGTCCGCCTCCCGATATAGTGGACGCGGGTTCATGCCCCAGTCCGGGAAGATCCCACATGCTGCGCAGCCTGTGTGTCCGGAGCCTGTGCTCTGCAACGGGAGAGGCCACAACAGTGAGAGGCTTGCGTGCCGCAAAAAAAAAAGGAAGAATTTTGGAAGACGTATGACAATGCTATAGTAATCAAGATAGTGTGTTATTGTTATAATAGATACATTAGTCAACAGAACAGAATAGATTATAGAAAAAGACTCACAGTTATAACACTTTTGAAAAAAGCACAAGGCAATTCAATGAAGAAAGTACAGTCTTTTCAACAGTCTTGGAGCAACTGGATATGCATATGAATCTCAATATTTAATTCACACAACACACATTTAATCTTAAGAACATAGACTTAAACATTACTAAGTCACAAGTAGAAAAGTTATAGAAGAAAACAGTAGAAAATCTTTGCAAACTTGGATTAGGCAATGATTTCTTAGAATACAAAAAGTAGGAACTATAAAAGAAAAATATTGATAAACTGTGAACCATCAAAATTAAAATATTATGTTCCTAGAAAGACATGATTAAATAAATGAAAAGAGAAGCCACAGAGCAAAATAAAATATTCACAACATATAAATTGTCAAAGAGCATGTATCTAAAATATAAAATGTATCAGTCATAAAACGGTAAATAATCTAATTAAAAGTGTTGAAATGATTTGAACAGTAGCTTCACAAAGGGTTATATACAAATGGATGATGAATACAAGAAACAATGCTCAACATCATTAGTAATCAGGGAAATTTATATTAAAACCACAGTGAGATTCCACTACAAACATACAAGAAAAACTAAAATTATAAAGACTGAAAATACCAAGTGTTGATGAGGACGTGGAGTAACTGGAACTCTCATGCAGTTCTGTGGGAAATGTAAAATAATACAAACATCATGTAATAGAGTCTAGCAGCTTCTTGTAAAATGAAATTAAAACATTCCCTAACACTGTATACAAAAATAAACTCAAAATGGATTAAAGACCTAAATGTAAGGCCAGACACTATAAAACTCTTAGAGGAAAATATAGGCAGAACACTCCATGACATAAATTACAGCAAGATCCTTTTTGACCCACCTCCTAGAGAAATGGAAATAAAAACAAAAATAAACAAATGGGGCCTAATGAAACTTAAACGCTTTTGCACAGCCAAGGAAACCATAAACAAGATGAAAAGAAAACCCTCAGAATGGGAGAAAATATTTGCAAAAGAAGCAACTGACAAAGGATTAATCTCCAAAATATACAAGCAGCTCATGCAGCTAAATATCAAAAAAAAAAACAAATAACCTAATCCAAAAATGAGCAGAAGACCTAACTAGACGTTCCTCCACAGAAGATATACAGATTGCCAACAAACACATGAAAGGATGCTCAACATCACTTATCATTAGAGAAATACAAATCAAAACTACTGTGTGGTATCACCTCACACAGGTCAGAATGGCCATCATCAAAAAATCTACAAAAAATAAATGCTGGAGAGGGTGTGGAGAAAAGGGAACCCTCTTGCACTGTTAGTGGGAATGTACATTGATACAGCCACTATGGAGAACACTATGGAGGTTGCTTAAAAAACTAAAAATAGAAGTACCATACAACCCAGCAATCCCACTACTTGGGCATATACCCTGAGAAAACTATAATTCAAAAAGAGTCAGGGCTTCCCTGGTGGCGGAGTGGTTGAGAGTCCGCCTGCTGATGCAGGGGCTACGGGTTCGTGCCCCGGTCAGGGAGGATCCCGCATGGCGCGGAGCGGCTGAGCCCGTGTGCCATGGCTGCTGAGCCTGCACGTCCGGAGCCTGTGCTCCACAACGGGAGAGGCTACAGGAGTGAGAGGCCCGTGTACCGCAAAAAAAAAAAAAAAAAAAAAAAAAAAGAGTCATGTACCACAATGTTTACTGCAGCTCTATTTACAATAGACAGGACATGGAAGTAACTTAAGTGTCCACTGCCAGATGAATGGATAAAGAAGATGTAGCGAATATATACAATGGAATATTACTCAGCCATAAAAATAAATGAAATTGAGTTATTTGTAGTGAGGTGGTTGGACCTAGAGTCTGTCATATAGAGTGAAGTAAGTCAGAAAGAGAAAAACAAATACACTATGCCAACACATATATATGGAATCTAAAAAAAGAAAATGGTTCTGAAGAACCTAGGGGCAGGACAAAAATAACAACACAGATGTAGAGAATGGACTTGAGGACACAGGGAGGGGGAAGGGTAAGCTGGGACGAAGTGAGAGAGTGGCATGGACATATATACACTACCAAATGTAAAATAGATAGCTGGTGGGAAGCAGCCACAAAGCGCAGGGAGATCAGCTCGGTGGGATATGGAGGGTGGGAAGGAGATGCAAGAGAGAGGGAATATGGGTATATATGTATACATATAGCTGATTCACTTTGTTATACAGCAGAAACCAACACAACATTGTAAAGCAATTATACTCCAATAAAGATGTTAAAAAAATTCTTGGAAGTCTATCAATTAGAAAGAAACACAATTTCCTGAATTTTTTTTTTTAAATTACCTCTGTAATTGTCCTTTCCTATTATTTTGTACCCTTGTAATACAACACCCTCTTAACTGGTGTCTCTAACTTTTGTGGCTTCCTTCCCCAGTGTTTATTCCACATAGCAAATAAAAAATTATGTTTGTGCAGCACAAAAAAAACACAAAAAATAAAACAAAAAATACTTACCATGCAAATACATTTATTTTTAAATGAAAATGATGGCTAAATAGAATAAAAACAGCTAATCCACATGACTGTATGCCAAAATTTAGAACAGATTTGATAGATTCATATTAAGAGAATTTGAAATAGTCATTCATATTTGACATAAATAAATTTGAAAAATAGTATTGTAACTGGGTTTGATACTGCATAACAAGTCAAAATCACATAGATGTAACACTCTCTTACAAATGATTTTTAAAATCACTGTTTCCTAGTGACATTTAATCTAAACATTTATACACTTCTGACTGTCACTGCTCCTATTTAAATTCAGAGATCACTTCATTTCTACCTTTTGCTTGTTAAAGTGTTACTTTTAGATTTCTTTTACTTTCAGAGTACAAAATATCTGACTAATGGTTCCTAAATGTTTGGAGAGTCATATACAGCTTAAAATTCTGAAGAAGCAATGTTCTCACTTACCAGAAAAATATAGCAAACCGCAGGTACAGGAAATTTAAGATATAATTTTATAGGGTCATTGGTCCCCTAAGTCACGTCCATATACTTCCTAGTGATCTATGGACTCTAAAAAAAAAGTCCATGATTCAAATACAATTTAGAAATGTTGACAATATGAGACAGGCAGATAATGTATCAAAATTTCTTTCAGCTTGTCATAGATCTAACTTAACGTAATAGTAAACAAAACTCTTTACCACATAACATTAAGCATTACTTGAGGAACCAAAATTTATATCACTATTGGAAGGAAATATTGGATGGTGGTTTTAAGTATCGTATCTTAAATCATTTGAGTTGAGTTGAAATTCTGGATCAGGAAGTATGACTGTGGCTAAAATTTTAACATATCAAAGCCTCAGTTCTTTTATCTAGGAACTGTGAATAATAACAAAACCAATCTTTTTGGTAGATATAAGGAGTAAGTGAAATAATCCATAAAAATTACTTAGTACAATGACTGGCACATATAGTGCACTTAACACATATTCTCTATTATTGATGTTCTTATTGACATTATAAGACGTCATTTGAAGATAACCTTACAAAGATGTTGAGTGTCTGTAATTCTAGTATTTGTTTTAAGTGGTTGCTTCTCACTATTACTTTTACATATATGTCACAAGGGAATACGATTTTTACTTTGGACCCACATTCTTTTCCTTACATTATTATAGAACAAGAGATCTCTGATGATACACTGCCCCACACAAAGCTTCCTTGTGTAATATTAAGATAGATCATTTGCCAAAAGAACAACCTCACTAAGAAGCCAAAGGCATGGGGCAACAAAAACGTCTTTATGTAATGATTGGTTCACAGGCATCCTTTGCCTTGAAGCATGATTCAAATTTCCTCATTGGATTAATTCTGTACAGCTCTCACGCATACCCATGGCCCTCACAAATCAACTTTCCTAGCTTCTAGATTTCACTAGGGATCTCAGCTTCTCTTTAAAATAATTACAATCTAACTTTCCCCCAGTTTTGTTTTTAGCATAGAACAAAGAGGAGCTGAATATTTAACTCCCTAGTTAACGGTAAACATATTAGTAATAAAAGATAAAAGAAAAGTTGGACAGAAAACTTGGATACCCAATACACCATGTGTTTTTGTTGAAATAAAGTTGCTCAAGTCGTAAATTTACACAATTAAACTTCTAAACAGAAGAATAATTAAGGTTAAAAAAAACATGCAGGCCTAGAAAAATCTGGAAACTATTCCATTAAAACTTAATCATATTATAAGCTTAATTTTAAGCTTAATTACATTCAGAATTTGAGGTTAGAATAATGAAGAATGCCTCCTTTTAAAATTAGTTTGAAGGTTTAAATCAAGCTCAGCAAATTTAACTGAGTAGATTCTCAGGTCACTTCTAGCTTTTTTTTTTTTCCCTTTATGTTCTATCTTTTTAACATTGCTTCGCCTTCATTGACTCTTTTCTGTCCATAAATAATAGACAGGGGTAGGAGTAGTGGTGAATATTGAAAACCTAAGGGTGTTTAGAACCAATATCCATAACTTAGGATACAGCTTCCCAACGTCAAAGGACTATTATAATCATATACAGAAAAAATAAACAACTTATATACTGTATAGCTCCTTGTGTCTCAAATCAGAAAAAGTGTGTTGTTTACACTGAAATTTCTGAAAACTGAATGTTGTATCTCCTTTTTAGTTTTTGTTGTTGTTGTTTGTATACGCATGACTGAGATAACTACTTTTTTACATCCTAACCACATTAAATGGATTTAATCCACCCAAATAAACATTTAATGACAGCATATAAATGTATAGTTGGTCTTGGTCCTTCATTTGTGCAATTTACCTAGAACGATTCTGTTTACACCATTGCAGAGAAATCAATTTTCTTTCATTTTTCTAGTTCTGCTGTACTAGAACGGAATGTATTTTCCATTCATTTAACTTCCTTGATCAAATATCAAATATTATCAATTCTACCACTTAAATATCTCCAAATACATGCTCTTGTCTCCATTCCATCAGGCTCTTTGTATGTCTTGTTTGGATTATAGCAGTAGCTTCCAAATCAGTGTGCTTTCTGCATGATTTAGTTCCCTTTTATCTTGTCCCTAGATTGGAAGACTCTCTATAAATGCAGAGCTAATCAAGTCACCCCTGTTTATCATACATTTAAAGTGGTGTTAATATGGTGCTGTTTATTTGTACTTTACATATACTTTTTAAATTTTTTGTATTTATGCACCCTAACCTCAGAAAAGTAAACATATACTAAAAGCATCCCACTACCTGAATTACAAAGTTCAGTCGTTGCACAACGAGAATCAAGGACCTTTATGTTTCAGCCTCTGCTTATCTTGTCTGTATTGCTGTATAACACTCCTGTGTAGCCTAAATTTTTTATAGTTTTTAGAATCTAGTATGATCTTGTTAGTCTCTGTACCTGTGACACAATGTTTCTTCTGATTAAAAGCCCTTTCTTCTTTACTTATTTAAAATAACACCTCATTCATTGTCTTTCAAGATTCTGCCCAGGTGCCACCTCCTAACCTGTTCAAAAATAGATTTGTAGTTTAAATGTCTCTCATAGGAGACCAGCAACAACTCAAGCACAAAGACCCTGTCTTACCAGTCTTTATGTTCTCAGCACCTATTACCTACTTAATGCTTATAAATATGTGCCAATAAATGTGGCATGTTTGAGTCTCTTCCTAAATTTTCACTTCACTTCTCAGATCAACTCACCCTACACATTATCTTGAATAGACCCCCCTGGTCCTACTGACACTCTTTATCAAACACATTTCTGAGAGTTTGTTAAAGTTGGGAGATAAACATGTGTAGTACAGCAGCAAACAATGAGCTTAGATTTATAATCTAGGCATTAGGAAACAACGGAGAAAATTTAAGTGTTATACAGCCAATTTGCATTTTAGCATTATCACTTTGATGACAATCTGAAAAACTAATTTGATTTGGAAGAGAATGGTGTCCGGTGATCAATTCAGAGGCTATTTTAATAGCCGGGAGAGAGATACTGAGTACATGGATGACAGTGGGGCAGGAAAGAGATACTTAGGAGGTAAAATCAACAACTTTTCATTAAGAGATGCAAGACTGAGTCAGAGTCAAGGAAAATTCCTAAGTTTCAGGCTTTCCCATGCTGCCAAATCAGAAAAAGAGGAAGAAATTTGGGGGTTGGCCTATGGGTCAGTGAGGGTGCAGAGGAGATAATCAATTCAGTTCAAAATATGTTAAGCTTAAGGAATATATGGGACTTTGAGCAGGAAGTTTAGAGCAGGTTTAAATGTATAAATCTATAAATCTTGGAATGGCCAGACCTATGGATAAATATTCAATAATATGAAGCTTAAAAATACTATTTGAAATCATGAGAGTATGAGAAATTTTTAAAGGAGACAATAGATTTTTCTCCAAGAAGTCTAGACCATATTTTTTTCTACACTATATGGCTAATAAAATTGAAAACTGACTTACACAGAAGCCCAAAGAAAACTTAGCATGTTTACCATTTACAAAATAATAATAAAATTAAGCTGATTCATTCCACTGGGAGATCCACAGAGTTTCATTTTCTTACTTAACTCTGGCACTCTGTTCCATGCACCCTAATATGGTGCATCGTTTTGCTTTGCATGTTACGTAGTACATTTATATAGCACTCAAAATAACTCCTTCGTCTTTGTCTTTAATCCAGAATAATTTTTCATGGTTGGCACTTCTTTATTTTATCCAAGTTCTGTCTTTTGGGATTGTGTGTACAAGCTGAGAAGGGTCAAATGATGTGTGGGTTGAAAGTAGTTTCATGATTCATGGAAACTATCAACTATGCAAAATTATCACTCTGGCACAATGAGTTTCTTATGCAAGGCTTCTTAATGCAAAAAGGAAAATGGAGCATTCCATGGATTTTCCATCTCAAAAATATGCTAAGAAGTACATGGAAAATAGTCACATAACACTTTCCAAATAATGGCCATATAGCTCTGTTATCATGAAAACATTTTTTCTACTGTTGCCTAGATGCAAGTGCTATATATTAACTAGTTCTCTTGTAATTCTGATAATCTACTGCCTGACTTCAAGCTTATTCAAATATGATTTTTTTAAAGTTTGTGGTCAATTTTGAATAATTAGAACAATAATATCTTGGGCATTTGTTCAAGGCTTTGCTATTTATTAAATTATTTCATATGGATTATCTCATTAAACATACAAACTATAGGTCACCTGATAGCAATTTTTTTAAATTATATTTCCATTAGACGTTCATTGTTGACTCTTCTGACCACACAAACATGTAGTCATTTTAAAATTGTTTCTCATTCTAGCCAATATTTAGGAATAAGTTTTATAAATTAAATAAATTAACTTTTATAAGTGCTCAAAACAGTGTCTAACAGAAAATAAGTACTTACTGAGTCTGTTAAATAAATTTTTTAAAAATAGCTATCTTCAAGAACATTTTATGCCTCTTCATTTCGCTTGATCCCCACCCACTTTTACTTCTCTATACCACAGGCTCTTCTTATCTACTAGGCTTATTTTAGCCTCTCCTTCAGATGTTCCTTGCTATAAATCACTTAAAATATTGCCCCTAAATTTAATACAATTAAATTCCAATCATGTAAACTCCTGCAAAATTAGTATTATTTCCTAACTTTCAAAATCCTTATAATGTATATCAAACATAGTCAGCCAAACCTTCCTAATTACCTATTACCTCTCCCTGAGCATTCTGCTCTCTTGACATGGAGTATTCAAGACATGGAGAAAAATCATACTAGTCTGTCTGTCTTTGTGAAAAGTCTATCAGGTCTAACTCAAAGGCTACATTTTCCATTGAAGACTCACCTGATTATTACAGTCAGATAACAGGTTTCCTTCCTTTCCACTATGATGGAACTCAGTGCTTAAGATTCAAAAGACATTCATCACCCAGAGTAGCACAGTGGAAGCTGATTAAGGACTGACAGAATTGGCGAGTTATATATTCACACTAAGTTGTCCTGAATGTTTTGAATTAGTTCAGAAGTAGCCTATGATAGAGTAATACTTTTACTCTGACTTTGCTATAGAATTCAAACCATCCCCGGCTTCTCCCACCTTTCTGGGGCATCTTCAACTTCTGTTCACTCACCTAACTGGAGCTAGATTTTCTCCTAAGCCCAAAATCTGGCCAGTGAGTGTCCCTTTCCTTTCCTCTTCTCTTCTTTTCTCTCTTCTTCACTTCTCTTCTCTCTTTCTCTCTCCTCTTTTGAAATATGAATTATAAAAGTTTTACCAAAAGAATGAATAATGTAAAAAAAATACGGGAAAAACCTATGTTTTCATTTCCTAAGGACTTGGAAGTAAGCATGTTATTGAAATTCATTAAATGAATCATTAAAAACCTAAAATTAGGCAAGAAAAGGAAAGGAAAAAACATTAAAGTATTGGGACTACCTAAAATTTTTCATTAATAATGCACTAAATGCATTTGTGTCTGATTTCCAACAAACGAGAGAAATTTGGGAAAATAGAATTAAGAATTGACTTCAAATGTTTTCTTCATACATCTTGGTGTCAGTATGTTACTGTTTAATAGGCAAGTGGAAGGATCAGGTAGGAGAGAGCCAAAATGAAAATATCTAAGAGAAATGAGTCTATTTTACACTAACATTTTGATGTTATGATTATTAAATTGGACAATGCAGGCAACATTCTGGTATCAAATTAGTATGATTAATTTCCATGAGTATATTTTATATAGAGATTATTGTCATATATCATAACAATTAAATACTATTGAAATATGATAAATATAAAAATGATATGCAGTTAATCAGTTTTAATGTCCTTTTAACACATATTTTCTCATTAAGTGCAAATAGCTCTCATAAGCATTCCAATATGAAAACTATGTATTGCTATAACTTTAACACTATGTAATTGTGGTTGTTTAGTAACTTTTTCAGAGGTTAAAAAAAAAGCAAACGAATGAAAAATCCAGGAGTTTCTTTTGATGATGTTGATTCTGAAACTTTCATCAATTTAATTCCAGGCAACAGACAAGGAAGATATTTAGAAATCAATAAGTATTACAAATTTAAACAGAGGTATCAAACACACAGCTACTAAACATTCCAATTCCATGCATTGTATGCAGCACCAGAAGAATTTGCAGCTCTGTCTGCACAATTCCCAATATTATACAGTTTAGCTTCTTGTTTTCCTGCTTAATTATCTACCTACATATATATTATATATGCATGTGTATATTTAGTCTTATGTTGACAATGTTTTCAATCCCTAAAGATGATTGCTAACATTACTAAAATTTTCAGAAACATAAAAGATTTAATCACACCAGTTATCTCTAAATTTAGGAAAAGAACACGGACATCTCTGAATCTCTGACAGTGAAAATAAAACTAGAAATTAGCCAAAGTTAGTGAAAATAATACCAAACATATGGACTATTTTAACAGTTCAAGCTGTTAAGCTAAAACTATTGGACTGATAGTCAATGTTGTTTTTAAATTTGCTAAATAGTTTACATTTAGTAAAAATTATTGAGCATTCATGATATGTTAGACACAAAGGTGACCTCCTATAAAGATCACAGACTTTCAGGATAAACAGTTATATTCATAAAATTAATATACAATTTGATTAAAAAATTATATAAAGTTTTGAGGGTAGTTATACTGCAAATTCAAGAGAAGAGTGATGAACACTTCTGACAGAGTTAGAAAAGCCTTCAGAAAGGAAGTGATATTTGGGTTAAAACTAATAAGATGGGAGACAAACATTCCAGGACAATGAATAATGCAAGTCTTATTGCATGCAAGAGTATAATTATTAAACAGCATAGGGTATGCTCAGGTATCTGCAAATTTGGGAAACAGTAAATAAGTTTACAGAGTAAAAAAGGAACCACATTATTAAAAACCTTCACCATATATTTTTTATTAATAAGCAACAGAATAAAATAGAAATTTTATAAATAGAGATATAGAATTACTAGTATTTTCATTAATTCAACAATCCTTCTAAATGGCAAACACTTTCCTAGGTCTGAAGATACAAGAATGAATTAGACGTGGTCTTGTTCTTCAAAAGTGGGAAAGTCATTGGGAGAAACAGTCAGATGGTTTGAAATGATTATTTATGTTGCTCTGATCTACAATTTTTTTCAGGTAATATTTAAGATAACTTGTGAAATTATATGACAGCAGCGTATTTTAAAATATGGGAAAATATACAAAAGACTATTAAGGAAAAACACTGGCAACGAGGCCAGAATTTTATGGTATAAAGACATACACACACACTTAGTACTTGGCCATAATTGATGGCCCCAAGGTTTTTTGCAGCCAAAATAAAAAAATAAGCCTTGGCAATTACACAGGTTACAATGTTAATAAGTTTTTTTTTAGGCTCAAACCCACCATTCTTCTTTGGAATGAAGTTCAAACAGGAATTTCTCAGCACAGACCTCATAAAGAGCCCATTGTATGATGTAATGTATATCTTAAGCAATATGAAATATGAAATAAGGAGTTTCAAAATAAGAATATTTTGTATAAGAACACTCAACAAATAAACATATAGATCCCAATAAAATGTGATGAAACAAAAATCACAGAAACTAACAGTTCCAACAACTGCTTCTCTGCATACCTCAGATGAAAGTTTCTTTTGTGACACTATGAAAATCAGTTGAAGAGCAGTCTGAGACTCAAGGCCACCTATTGAAAAATAAATAAAACATGTTATATTTTATCTGGGTGGATTTTCTTGAAATGGAGCAATGTCATCTGTAACATCCAATTTTATATTTCTTTTTTCAGTGAAATACCCTTATTGTTCTCACTGACTTCTAAAATATCAGTTTCATCTGTTTTACAAACGAGATTCTATGCAAGATCTAATTTGAAGAAAGTTTACTATTATTGATTTAAATTTTTCAAAAGTATGGAAATCACTGCTGTATTCCTTGGAGTCCTCTCAGTAAGACACTGTGACAGTGCTGAGATTTCCTTTCCCTGACAGTCCCCACTTTATTTTTATTTTTTTTAAATTTTATTTATTTATTTTTGGCTGCTTTGGGTCTTCGCTGCTGCACGCGGGCTTTCTCGAGTTGCGGCGAGCCGGGGCTACTTTTCGTTGTGGTGCACGTGTTCTCATTGTGGTGGCTTCTCTTGTTGTGGAGCACAGGCTCTAGGTACACAGACTTCAGTAATTGTGGCATGTGGACTCAGTAGTTGTGGCTCGTGGGCTCTAGAGCACAGGCTCAGTAGTTGTGGCACATGGGCTTAGTTGCTCCGTGGCATGTGGGATCTTCCCAGACTAGGGCTCGAACCCGTGTCCCCTGCATTGGCAGGCAGATTCTCAACCACTGCACCACCAGGGAATTCCAGACCCCACTTTTGCCAGCCTTCCTACTCAGGAGCCAACCTTTATCTGTGTCCTTAACCAGTGTTTATTCAGTAGAACCAAATTTGAATTAGTATCAAATCAACACTGCTTTACATCTAATTAGGGAGTCTGAATACTGGGAAGATGTTGGCTCAAAATGTTGGTGATGGTAGCTTTGAAAAACACATTAAATGTTGAGTGTGGTGTCTGGGGAGAATGCTGTTTTGATTTTGAACATTGTGGAAGGGTGTCATTAGAACAAATATTAGAAACTTTCCCTGTATGATTTTAGAGACAGATGCTCAATAGCATTCTTTACTTACTTTTAACCATTGTAGCATCTTAGAATGTCAAAGTTCAAGACTGATTCATATGTAACGGGTTAATCTAATAACATCAGGATTTTATTGGATGAAATCATGTTTCTGGTCATTCTCTTGGGCTACATTCTGAGAAAAGTTTCTACAGTTGGATTATATAAGCTTTCCTCAATAGTAGACAGTAAAGATATTTTTAAACCTGGACTGGGAACATTGTAGTAAAATCTAGAGAGCAAGTAGTATGATTTCTGATGTGTAATTTATCATCTTATTCTTCATCACTAAATTCCAGTTGGGAGAGATGAGCAGTTATCTGATTCCATGCATGTTCCCATTCAATAAAGAAACATCCATTTTAAAATTTTGCTTCAAAGGCAAACTGTATTCCTTGTATATTCCTGTAGAACTTCTCAGAGTTTAACCCCATGTTAGACATTAAATGACAATAGAAGATTCATTCAGAGGTAGAAAGAAAGAGTTAAAACAGAAGGCTTTGGTCTAGCATCAAAGTTAAATAACCACAAATTTAAATTAACCTCAGTAGAAGACAAAAACTCAACAATAAAAAGGGAAAACACAAAAACAAACTGAACAATTCTAAACAATTCATGGCACAATACCCAGAACTCACTGAATGAAAGAATATTCGAAAACTCTTAATGGAATAGGTACTGTTATTTGTAAAGATGATTATATTCATGAAAAAAAATGTTCTTTAAAATTAAATTCCCATTTTGTTTAGGACACAGGACTTAATGGGTTAAAACAAACTCACCTTTCAACAAGGACAGCTAGATATATTTTGCAGCACCAAGCAATCCCTTCACCCTCCTGAGTGAAAAAAAAAAAAAAAAAAAAAAACATTGCTTGCATTGCTTTTCTTCCCAATAAATTACTTTTAAAATGATCAAACTGTGTCATATTATTTGTAATGCTATTAAGAATAATATCTAAAGTACTTAAACTAATTATGCCTATTTTGTAAGATTAATTACCATTAATAATTTAACACATTTTATCATTTAAGTCAGTATCCGTTCTGATCTTTAACTTTAGAGAGTGCACTGTATATGTACCACATAATTAAGGCTTATGTATCACATAATTAAGGCTAAATACTAGGAAATCAGACTAATGAGACCAAATCAAACTGAATTATTTAAACTTTTTTTCTTTAATTTTAGAGGTAGAATATTTAGTAATTAAACACTGATTTCATTTTCTTGAACTTGCATATGTCTCCTTTGTTTTTGAGGTCGTTGCTATAGAAGCCCTCAAAAATGTTGCTCTGAGAAGTGAGAAGTACTGTAATGAATAGAGGCAGGTGGTTTTAGTCTTTTTCTGTCTTGTCCTCCTTCCTCCTCCACTCTTTTGTTTCCTGAGGTCTTCATTGTTTTTTTTGTTTTTGTTTTTCTTGTTGTTTTTCCAGGGTCCCAAGGATCTGTTGTGAGATGAGAACTTGCTCAGCTTCCTGTCATTTTATAGTCCATGCTGTGTGGGGAATTAATAGCTATTCAACAAAAAAATATGATTCAGGATTTCAAATTTTATGAAGAAATACTTTAGACAGAAATACTTTTGTGTTCTTCTCAACACTTTACTCATTTATTCATTCACTTGTTTAATCATTTTTTGAACAGATGTTTGCGAATGGCTACTGTGTGTCTGCCTGTTGTTATATAGCACAACTGGTGAGATTTTAGATATGCAGCTCTGATAAATAACGAATCACATTGGAGGATGTCATCCCACAAATTTTCAATGAAGGTCTCCTGTGTTCCCAGGAGCTGGGATAGGTGCTAAGGATAGTGTGTTGAATGAGAGCAACACGATCTTTGCTCTCAGAGATCATGGTCTTGTTGGGAAGACATAAACACATCATTCAATAAGATGCCTTATGGTGGAAGATGTGTAGGGTCATACACGGGATCTAATTTCAAGTAGGGGTCAAAGAAGGACTCCTGGAGGAGGTGTCATTTAAGGTAATTCCTGAAGGATGGTGAGAAATCAGGTACACGAGTGTGTTTGTGTGTGGGGATGGGAAATAGCTGATTAAAGTTAAATTACCAAAGGATGTTCCAGATAGAGGTGACAACACGTGTGAACGCTGGAGGGAAGAGAGGACCATAACTTGATTCAGAAACAGTAACACAGTCAGTATAACTGAAATGTAGCATTCAATGAGTCTGGAAAGGTCAATAAAACACAGAGCAGAAACTGAGGTCCTGTAGTTAGTTGAGTGGTTTAAGTGGACAAACTTTAAACCTAATTGTTGATTCTAAAATCTCCATTATACCTGCTGATCCTCTGCACCAAGAAAACATAAAGAAGTTACTTAACTTGAAAAAAATCTTTATTTTATTAAAAAACTGATTTCTTAGAAAATGTCTCCTTTCAATAAATTTAAAAACGTCCATTTTCAGAAAAGCTACTGATGTATCTGTACACTTGTTTAGCTATGATTACAAGACATGATGTGTTTCAAGGAGATGGAAGGGAAGACTGATCTTCTTACTTCACCTCCAACTTGACTCCTCCCTGATAACCTATTTTTTTCTGTGTTAAAGTATCAATTGGATCCACACAATTAAATAGAGCAACTGGGTCACTTCTCATGTAGACAAACTACCTGCAGACAAGTTGTTTTTATCAGTCAATCTGGAAACCTCAACAGGTAGACCTATTGAACGATGCTTGACATATGCCCCGTGGTTATCTGGCATTATTCCCTGCTGGGAGAAGAGTGATTGGCAATGTAGCCCTTATCCCTGGTCTACTCAGGTAGTTCCTTGTCAGCAGTTCAGCCCCTCTGAGATCTCTCTGCCTCACTCTGCTGTTCTCATTATCACTCAGTGATAGCAAGGCTTTGAGGAAATTAGAAGTAATTTTTCTTTTCAGAAGAGTCAGTAACCCTTATTCGGGACAAGACACATACACTACTCCAGCAGCAAGTTCTGAATCAGAACGTGCTACTGGTTGATAGCGAAAATGTTGGAAAGGGTAAAGAATGACTTGAATACAAATTGGCATACTTTTTTTTACCCTATCCATTTATCACTGAAGAAATTTAAAGTAATTTTTACCAACATATTTTTGACATGTACTGGCTATTTCTCATGGCCTCAGAATTTACCATTACCTGGAACTGTTTTTCTTTTTTTTACTGGGGAAAGAAAATAAGACCATCATCACCACAATATTCATCTTGAGTAGCACAAAGTAGCATACACAATTTGGACCAGGAGACAAAATATAATAATACCTTACAGATGAATCTCTTTTTTTTCCAAAGTAGATTTGGGAGAAATTATGAATAGAAAAGATCTTAAACCTGAGTCAAGGAAATAGAGTTCTTCATTCATCACAGAAACAAACAGTAAAGAAATGACATAATTTCCCATAATCTCCCTTGATCGAGTCAACTTATTTCACTCATTTTATTATACAGGCTCTTCAAATGTTTTAAATCTAGCTCATCACCTGTCAATTCATGCTTCATTATCCTGGTCCTCAGTGTCATTCAAGGTTGACTTCCTTTCAGATAGTCATTCATGTCCAAACAGGAGTCATGCATGCCATTTTCATCCCCACTGTCCATTCAAAACATGGCTTCCTATAATTGTATATTTTAGCAGTCATAGTGAGCTCAATTCTCTCTGCCAAAGAGAGGAAAGAACTAAAACTCTCTAGGAAAAGTGAACCTTCAGCCATTTTACATTTGCTGGGAGATTATGAATTAAGATACAGTGTTTGCGCCACCTTATAATCCCACAGAGTGCCACAAAAAGGGCCTTTAACCAATAGCAATTGGCGAACCCTGTCATGCAGTCCTTTTTAAGAGCATGGTTGTGGACAAAACAACAAAAATATCTATGAATTTCCCAGAGTAGAGCCATTGTTTTAGCCTGCTGCAGTTTCTCTGTGAACTTGTCTCTTTGACACAGAGGACAGGCTGCAAATTAAGCATTTCAGGTTCAGGATGGCATGGTCAATTCACTTCGCTACACGTGGGTCAAAGGCTACCATGAGAGTCCTGTAAGGAGTAGCTACTCCAAACCCATACATTTTTCTAATCACATTATCACTGACTACTGATATGGTTTCTGTCCCTTCTGCCACATTCGTAGTCAAGGAAAGTAGTAGTCATAATGAAACAAAATGAACAAACATTTAAGTACCTACTATGAGCTATTACCCTTTACTCTTGACTTTAGCTCTGTCTGATCAGTTTAATTATCTCAAATGTACT
Organism: Mesoplodon densirostris; assembly: GCF_025265405.1. Classification (NCBI taxonomy): domain Eukaryota; kingdom Metazoa; phylum Chordata; class Mammalia; order Artiodactyla; family Ziphiidae; genus Mesoplodon; species Mesoplodon densirostris. Next base: position 75,615,536 of record NC_082668.1, read on the forward strand.
CAAAAGAAAAGTGAGGATGGGAGAGGTTGTTCTGGAAAAATGTCACATCGATAATACATGGTAGAGTCTAAATAGAAACCAGGTCTTGGGGACTCCAAAGCTCATATTTGGCCCTTCTGCATTGTATTAACCTCCACATTTACAGAGGCAGAAACTGTGGCACATATTGGGTAAATGATTTAATCAAGGTCACATAACCTTCTGTGAGTTAGAGCTAGCACCAACACCTAAACTCGTGATCCCCAGCTCAGCTCTCTTCTGCACCAAATTCAACTAAAATGATGATAATAGATATTACAATAACAATCATCAATATTATTATCACCATTACTAATTGAAACCATACTTCTAATTAACATCAGAACTTCTGTGGGAGTACATTATTCCCTGTGGCCGCATTGTCTCATGCTTCCTTGAGTAACAGCATATTCAGCATGGACCACGTACCGGTTCAGTGAGAGAGAGAGGTATCACTAGAGTCAGAGCTCTGGAAGTCTTTACTTTCAGTATGTTAAGACTTAACATTTTCAAATATAATTGTGTGTCTAAGGATGGACAAAGTGGCGTATTTGATCTTTTCACTTCTCTGAGCTTTGCTAGGACTAGGTTCATTTCTAACCAGTAAGAAATAGAATACTTTCATTTGACTGACTGTCTTGATGAAATGTTGATGCCTTCTTTGTGCATTTTTTTCTTTCTTCTCTCTCTCTCTTTTTTTTTTTAATGAGGAACTATATCATTTATCAGATTTTCAAAAGGTTAGATTTTGTACTGCTTTGGACAATGAAATAGTTTAGGTTATATGATTTTACCAACCCACAATACGTGGAACATATAGAAACTATATGGAAATAGGGGCAGTCTGCCTATGTTTGCTCACTCGGCACAGTAGGTATAGTGCATATTCACCTAACCTTCTTCACATGGTGTTGTGCAAACTTTTCACTGAACTGATTAAAAAAAAAAAAAACAGGCACGATTCCAACCCTGAAGCACCATAGGAATATGGAAATGCCAGTGCAAATTTCTATTTTTAACTATCCACTGATCCAAATTCGAACTGGAAAGAAAAAAACAGGATATTACCATGTAATGGCAATTCTCATGATGCTTGTTGCTTCATAACATCATTTGCAGATCAGGCACAAAGATTAATTTAGGACCCATTAATAGAAGAATTTTCAGAGGAACTTGAGCTCAAATTATACCAATCTGTTACTGTTCCAAAATAAACGCATCAGGTGGCATTTAAATGCAGGTGGTTAACCGTCGTTTTATCAGTGCAGATATTTAAGCTATTAGAAATATAATTAGAAAAATTAAATTAAACACACTTAATGTAGATTCTAATTCTACATTAAGAATTAGAATGTAGAATTATGTCCTTAGCATTATGCTATTTCTATTGTAAATTATAAAATGTGACTAAATTGCACAGGTTTGTTTCTAAGTGATAGCTGAACTCAGATAATTAAGTTGTTAACCATGAACTTCAGTGGTCAACATGGTTATATATCTTTGTCTTATGTCTGTTCCTCCTTCTTGTTTCCACAAATCTCAGGGGAGGCAGATGAATGGCACTTGGTTCTACCCAGCTACACAGTCGACTGATTAGACATAGCACCGTACCACAGGTACACTCAATTATATGTCTTTCAGAGAGTCAAGCATTTCCTGAAGCTAAAAGTGTTGAATCTGTTGATTTCACACATTTTATACTAGGAGAAAACTGTGATCAAACATATTTAAACCTTAAATTTTATTTCATAACATACATTCTCCTTCTACTTAACACAGGAGGTAAGGAGTTTATTGAGATTAAAAAGGGTAAATCAATTTGCTTCCAAATAATTAAGTCATTAAGAACTGGACAATGACTTCAATTTTAGTAATTAAGTCATCTGTGTGTGGGAAAATGTGACATTAGATTTAAGGCCCAACTAAGTGTCCATCACAATACAACCTTATATGTAAATTTTAAGGTGTCACATAGAACAAATTCAGTAAAAGGGTAATGCCAAAACAATCATACTGGCTGTCATTATCCTCATAATAGAAAAGCACAGAGTAAGCACTGTTCCTAATGCTGTTTGTATGGTAAGAAAACTGCTCAGTGCTGAAGACAAGCCTGAAAGCGTTAACTGTAACTAGTAAATACACACACTATATAAAATAGCCCTTTCTATGGATTGAGCCCCAACATATGTTTATTGCTAACATTTTCTTTTATAAGATGTATAATGAGCTGCATATCCTTTATATTCCTTTATCCACTCTGCTTCTAAATGATCATGGACAAAGGGATATTCAGTTACCTAAATTCATGCCTAGTGTAAGGCAGGCTTGCATAGTCACTTAAACGCACAGTTATTTGATGGAACAAGACATAAATTACTCCCTTTTTAAAACTTAAAAATAATGATATATTCTACAGTTAGAAATCCAGTAGATCACCCATACACACTAATCTTAATATCCTTGGTTTTAGCCAGTGCTTCAAGAAGCTTTTAAACATGCTAAAATCTCTAACTTGGCATAGTATTTGAAATGGCAAAATAATATCTTTTAACAAGATAAATGAAGAAGCCTGGCAAGAATTGAGAAATCTTAGAAATCAAGGGATCTTTTCCACAATCTATTTCCTGACCAACACAATTGGCAAGTCCTTTTATTCCTAAACTTTATCATAAGCTAACCACTAAACAGTTTCTGCCTATTTTGGCTTTAATTAAGGTAGATATAATTTCTGAACAAGTTCAGGAAAGTACTTCTTTCAAGCAGGGAAACTGCTTAAATTAATTAAGCTAATTAGGTTGATGAATAATTAAGGTAATTCTTTCACTCTTCCCACAATTCAATCTCTTCACCTCTTAGTCATAAGTCTCAAATGGTGGTATTAGAACTCCTAAATACAATCACACATTATACTTCTGTTTAATATTCTACATCACAATTAAGACTAATTTTTTTTTGTTTTTCTCTTAGTTTATAGCTTAAATAAGAATGGGCCATCTCTCAAATATTGAGTATCTCTCTAATTAGGAAATGTAAATATCATAAATTAGAAATTAGTCTAGACAACAGAAGATTTTTAGATATTACAAATACGTTTAATAAGAACTCATTTCAAATAGAATGATAGGTCCATAAGCATGTATCTGTCATACTACAGGCTCTGCAGAATAGTATTTCATGCAGTCCTTTAGCTACCCAAGGAGATGTATATATTATCAAATTTTCATATTTGGGTAATCGAAGACTCAAAGTTGTGAAAAGCCTTGCTCAAAATCATACAGCCTGAACATAGTGGCACTTGGATTTACCTGTTTCAAAGGAATTATTAAATCCTTTTAGTATTTGGCTTATTTTTGGAATGTGAACATGCTATTACTTCTCTAAATGTATAGAGTATATTTCTATAATCTACATATTTCCAATGAGTTAACCAACTGGTAAGAAATGAAAAATTGGTGAAAATACGATAGCAAAGAAAGATTAAACCGAATCAGTCAAGTGGTAATTTGTGACTTTTGTATTCTAGATCCCTATCCTCCTGAACACATTGTTAGTAGTTACCCATGTTGCATTTTAATTTAGGTGTAAAGTCATAAAATTGGATTTTAGAGAATAGAGATATTTTGCTATTTACATCTATGATCACAGACATAATTCTGTCAGTCAGTCATCTAACTTCAACTAACCTTTGTCATCCCCCTCACCACTAAGGGGCAATACAGCAGCACACATGTCACTATAATTAGCGTGCAGCAGCAATTTTCATTAGACCGATGATCTCCAATAAGATTTTCCCAAGGGCTGCATTCAGTTATATGTAATAGTTAGGCGGGCCACAATGTATTAGCATATAATTTGCACACGATTTGCATATGCATTTAAAGATTGCATCATATTTCTCTGACTATTTCAAGTAAAAATGTAATTACTACAACACAGAAGGTTATGATTTCTATTTTTCTGTACTATCCCACCACATCTGACCCAGATAGCTTATGACAGAATAGCTCAGCAGAAAACTAGGAAAAGCTGGCGGGGGGGTGGGGGGGCGAGGGAGCGGGTAGGGTGGGGGGAATAGTCAGTAGAGATGGTTAGGGTCAATAGAAATCTATCTGGGGAGCACCAGTGATAACTACTGAGAGTACATTGCATTAGACAATTTGTCTCTTTTATAAAGATAAAGGAATAACTGCACACTGGCTGGACCTTCTAAGAAATGCCTTTCTAGTTACTGCTGATATCTTGTTGAGCATCTTTTTTTCATACCTCATTACAGGCTAAATGGCAAATTATCTGTTATCACTTGGGAAATCTCAGTTACCTCTTAATTCTAATAGTGTCGTCACATAACAACTTTAACTGAGTTTTCTTCTAAACCTAATTACTCTCTATTTTGAACACTAATTTTAAGTGAAGAGCTCTCTATTTCACTTTCGTTTTTTATACATATGGACCAATCCTACACAACTGGAGAGCATACCCTCTTCCACTTAAAGAGCTTTCTGGTGCATTCGTATTTGGTTAGGTAGAGGAAAAGTTAAGAAAGGGAACAAGGTTTGTACAGGGAAACAATTGGAAAAGACTGGAACTAGGTACACACATAAACATATGGACACATATTTACTCACACATATTTTAATATATACTTGCTCTTGCATTTATGAAAAGAATAATTTCCTCCTTTCCATCTCTGTCTATCTGTAGTGAATTTAAAATCTACACCCATTTATGTAGAAAAAGGATCTTACGGCTGATTAGGCTGGTGCTAGATGATAGACAGATAGATGATAGATAGATAGACAGATAGATAGATAGAGGATAGATGATAGGTAGATAGTTGGATGGACAGGTGGATAAATGGATGACTGACAAAAGATTATAAAACTATTGTGTTGAAAACATATACTTTAGTAAGAAATAGTTCTCTGTATGTTCAACCAGCATTTAATTTATGCTTTCATGTTTCAGATGATGAGAATCATGTGGAGACAGAAAAGCAGAACTTTCTTTACCTACCTTTTGAACTTCTAGGGCCAGGCCAGTAACCAGTGAAAAGTCTTCAACCAATTCTCAGTAACTGACTTGCCCAAGGTCACACAGGTTTTGGGTGATGGAGCCAGGACTTGTACCCCATTCTACTTTTAAAGTTATTATTGTTGTTATTGTATAATCTCATCTTTATCTGTAATAAATAGACATCATCTCTGTTTTGTAAGCATAATAGACTTAAGTAATTCTCAGTACGTTGGTCTTGTAGTTCAATGAACATGTATGTTATCCAAATACTTAGCTAACATTCTCAACCATGACTAAGTAGAGAGGAGATAAAAAGTCTGTTTTTCCCTTGTCTTCTTGTATCCAACTTGTTCTTTTGCATCAAATTCTACTATGATTTGATACCATCAGGTAACACATGTTTTTGACATATACCATTGTATCCCTGGACAATGACTATGCCAAGAATATAGTGAATTCTCAGTGAGTATTTTTTATTAGATGAATAAACAAATGATAAATATTCAAGTACTATACAAGGTAATTTATTACCATAGGAAGCAGTCCATGATATATTAAGTTAAAATGTAGATTAGAAAACAGTTCTTTTAGAATGATCCCATTTTGATGGAAAAAATATGTATGTCTTCACGGAAGAACAAGTTAATGTATTTATGTTTATCTATACTGTGAAATTTCATTCTTAATTTTGTTTTATTTTGGGGAAAAGAATGTATTTTTATAATAAAATAAGTGTTTATGGGCTTCCCTGTTGGCGCAGTGGTTGAGAGTCCGCCTGCCGATGCAGGGGACACAGGTTCGTGCCCCGGTACGGGAAGATCCCACATGCCGCGGAGCAGCTGGGCCCGTGAGCCATGGACGCTGAGCCTGCGCGTCCAGAGTCTGTGCTCCGCAACGGGAGAGGCCACAACAGTGAGAGGCCCGCGTACCGCAAAAAAAAAAATGATAATAATAATAAATAAATAAAAATAAAATAAGTGTTTTATGTTTGTTTTGTTTATTTTTAAAGTCTTCCCTTATACTACATTTCCATAGTACTTTCTAGAAAACATTTGGAATGCCTACATTACAATTAGTTTTCCAGTGTTCCAGTTTGAAATGTGGACTTAACCTTCTTACTCAAGAGCTTCGGCTTCTTATTTCATTTACTGTCCACTGTTATTTTTATAAAAACCGTCTCTTCCTTTAAACTGAAAGTGTTTTAACGGCCAAAAACTGTATTTTATTTATTTCTGAGCTATCGCAGCCTTACACCAATCCTAGAAATAAGCTTGCACACAGCCACTGCCAAAAAGTATGTAATAAATATTTGGTAAGTCATTCATCAAGTCCAAAGAACTTACATAGTTTTCATTTTAGGTTAAGCAATATCTCCACTGATTTATTTTTTCATAAGGAGTGAATACTTGGGCTCAATCACAAACAAGTTAGATTCATAATAACATTTTATATCAGAGTTAAACCCTGCATTGTTTATGCCACCCAGAGTTACCCTTTCCAGGATAATCCATGAACTGGGGTTTTTTCTAATTCCAATATACTAATGTTTTTTTTTTTTTTAATTTCGGAATACCATGCAAGCTACACACCTGACAAGATCATATGTGTTCATAGGCCAATGTGCAGTAACAGTTTAACCTTCCAGGTAACAATTGTGATAATGCCTGCACCCAGAGGAATATCTCTAATTCTAGATACTTCAGGCACCATAGCAGAGGTGGAAAAAATATTCTAAGCCAGTTGGATCTATAAGTACTTTGTGCTATATTTACCAAATAGATGCTTTGGGGTAGCAAAAGCTCAGTTAATAGTCAATCTCAATTAATAGTCTTCATGATTCAGTGTTTGCTTCAGCTCTTGTGGCTTAGCAACTTTGGTGCTAAACAAACGTGTAATCACAGCAGTTAGTCTCAATTTTCCTTTAGCAGCAGAGCTAGTTTAATATTCTAAACTCTTGAAATTGTAGAGTAGTACAAAAAGGAGTAGAAGGCTATGTAAACTGGAACTACAGAATAACTCTTTAAACAAGGTCAAAGCATATCACCATTATTCTATTCCAATCATTCATGTGGTATTTATTATTGTACTTAACTTACCAAGAATATATAATATAGTACAAATTTCAGTAAACAACAAGCATTAGTTGCTTGTGAGACTGTTTTGAGAAATAGCTTTTCAGTAAATTCACATGGAAAAAAATAAATTTTAAAATACAAACTTTGAAGTACCATTTCTTTTTTTGGCAGACTCTGTTTCAATTACCTATAAGTCTAGGTAATTCATATAAATTTCTCTCCTTCATTAATACTGAGCACCTGAGAAAAATCATATAAGGCTTTCAGAAACCAGATTTTCACTAGATAAATAGCAAAATGAAATGATTATTATTCATGATACCAGCTGGCCTCTTTAGATACATACCTAAGACTGTGGGTGTGTAAATCCACCATGTTTAACTGAGTACATCAGCACTGAGGATTGAATTACCCACAACCCAGGGATAGAAATAATTATATTATAGCTCATTTAAGACCATGTAGTTCTCTATTAGTAATTGTATTGGGCTATTGAGGCACAATCATTAGAGACATAAAATGGTCATTTTGTATATTAGTAGTAAAAGAAAAAACCATAAACCTTTAAGGAGAATTCATAACATACGTACTTTGACTCACAGTTAAAACATTGATTAAATTGCACACTACAAAAGAAGGCATTAAAAAATAAGAGGCATCACCAAGGAGGCCTACTACCAACAACCACCTTAACTTTTTACAAGTATCCAGTCACCAATAATGTAACATGCACAGGACTTAGAAACACATATTTTATTAAATGCACCTAGAAAATGGAGACGTTCTCCATCAAACTGCTAAATGTTCTGACTGAAGAACAACCTGACAGCCAAGGAGCAACCCTGAGCTGGTAGAGATGGAGGGTGTTGTTAGTAGTCTATGGTTCAATTTTTTCTTAAAAAAACTTCAGAGACTTCTAAATAACATTACCATGTTATGGACTTTGTATAATAAATATCCTTATTATAATTATTCAAAGAAAAATTTATCTAACTGGACAACAATTTTAAAGCCTACATATTGTTTTGTGTTACTGTAACTGTCTCTAAACCTTGGATTTACATTATATTATTTTGTTTCCCTGGAAACCTACAAATATAGGTAGATGCTTCACATTGTATTAACTTGCTTACTCCTCACAACACAGTGTTGTGAGATCTGTAATTCACCCCATTTGAAGTAGAGAAAACTAAAGCACAAAAAAGCATAGACATTTGTCTAATGTCACACAGCTAGGAAGCAGCAAATCTGGGATTCATAACCAGATATTCTGGCTCCAGGGCCCATATGTTTACTTTTATCAGTTCTAAAGTTCACTTTGAACATTGTTAAAGAAATCACTTCTTACTTTTACTTATGAAAGTTTAAATATTAAAATGTTTAGTGTGTTCTTTTGTCCTCAAAAGAAAATTGAAACAATGTAAGAAGGCCGGTGAATCGTGGCTTTATCAATAACCCCCCAAAACCCTCACCCTTTCCTCATCCAACATTTTGAGTGGTGACTATGTTGAAGTGAGTTAATAAAATTGGTCACTTCTTTTTTAAGCTAAAAGAAATAAAAACGATGTGTGATCCATTGAATAACCTTTTTTATTTATTTTTTTTTTTTTTTGCAAATGCTCTCCCAACACACATTGAAAGTTAAATATGAACTCTATAAAAATTCGCAGTGGCAATGCCATTAAACAGGAAAAGAGGCAAAATTAATTATACCACCTATCCTTTAGGCAAATTGGTTCTTAACATTGAAATATTAATCATGTGAGTTACCTCCACAAACTGTAAACACATCTTGGAATCACAGTAAGACTTAGGCAGTACTTGCACTGTAGGAATGGTATCTTTGAAAAATCGAAGTATGAGCCAATACGAGCATGAACATGGCAACTGACTCATAGAAAGCATGGTACAAGAGCTGAGCCCTGGCCACATGTCAATTTCCTACAGTGAGTTCCAGAGTTCTCTACTGTGGAAATATATAGAACAGATAGTTACATATGTCATATAATTCCAGAAATACAGAAAAAAGTTTCATGGCCCCTTTTGGTTCCTCTTAAATAAAGTCATTGATGTTACTTTCAGGTTGACCTATCCAATTCCTGCTCTTATCCTGACCAGATTTAGACTCAGTTATTATTTATTTATTTATTTATTTTTTTGCGGTACACAGGCCTCTCACTGTTGTGGCCTCTCCCGTTGCGGAGCAACAGGCTCCGGACGCGCAGGCTCAGCGGCCATGGCTCACGGGCCCAGCCACTCTGCGGCATGTGGGATCTTCCCGTACCGGGGCACGAACCCGTCTCCCCTGTATTGGCAGGCGGACTCTCAACCACTGCGCCACCAGGGAAGCCCTCAGTTAACTTTTAATAAGCACTATTTTTTTAGTCTGAACGCAGTCCCCCACTACCACAAATTATGCAGTCGAGTCTCCCACATTTGGGGAAATTGTAGGGGTCAGTACATCTGGAGTGCAATGGATAAGCCTTGCCCTGGGAAAACCATCTGCATGATCATGGTATCTCCCTTGCCAGGTAAGTATAAATACCTACTATTTTTAATAATAGACATTAGATCAGGAGTTTTAGCAATATTATTTCACGAGTATCCCCAGTTTTACAAGGGAGGAAACTGAGGCTCAGAGAAATTGAAGAAACTGGCTCTGGAATGGCCAGGCAAGGCAGCCAGTAAATGGCAAAGCTAGTACACAAACTCACATCTGCAGACTTTGTAATATAAAAGATTTTTAAAAGAGACATCATCTGAAATTAGCTATGCTTTCAAAGGGCCACCATATTCTGGACTGACCCTAACTCTAGCAAAGAGGGCCTTATTTTTACAGTAGTGCTTGGGTCTGAGTTTTTCTGCCAAGAATCCCTTGCCCTGAGCCTCAGGCCACTTAGCTAGGGCCCTAATCCCTGTTTAGCTTCATCCAGCCTTCTTTTCAAGAGGGCACATTTCTGTTGTCTCTTCCTAGACACTACCCAGGTCCTGTTAAGTTCCTCCTGATTTCAGCAACTGCCTGTCCCTTGGACTAATCCTCTCTAACCTTATTCCCAGAAGAAGGGGCAGTGGGAGCAATGTTTAGGAGTAGAATGAGAAGGGAGGAACAGATTTTAACTATTTCATAGTTAAATCAGACTAAATCTAGATAAGGAAATAAACATGCTTGTTTGATAGATTTGAATTCTTTGATAGATAAGGAAACAGCCTCATGGAGAATTAAATGGCTTAATGTAAGATTATTTGGCTTATAAAGGCAGAAATTCTGGACTCTTCTTAGCCATTGTCATCCAATCTGAAATCTTAAATCATAAATCTACTTTTTAAAATATATTAGGTTAACTTTAGTTTATATATAAATATTCGTGGTGGTGTTTTCAATCAGACTAAATAAATAACATTGCAATATTTTAAAATGATACCTAAAAAAGCAGTCAGGTTATGTTCTCAGTGTCTAGTACTTGCGGAAGAACTCTTCAAATGCAAAAATACTCCTATTGGCTTTTTATTTTCAGAGAATATGTGAATGTCAAATAGGCTGCATTTGCATTCTGGAGAAAATTTTTAGAGTCAATTTCTACCGCGTTTAACAAAGCTGATCTTGTGCTCTCTTAGTCATCACTACAGAGGGCAGCAACAGACAGCAGAGCTCCTTAGCATCACAGAGGAAACAGTAAGACGGGAATAAAGACACAGACCTACTAGAGAATGGACTTGAGGATATGAGGAGGGGGAAGGGTAAACTGTGACAAAGTGAGAGAGTGGCATGGACATATATACACTACCAAACGTAAAATAGATAGCTACTGGGAAGCAGCTGCATAGCACAGGGAGATCAGCTCGGTGTTTTGTGACCACCTAGAGGTGTGGGATAGGGATGGTGGGAGGCAGAGAGATGCAAGAGGGAGGGGATATGGGGATACATGTATATGGATAGCTGATTCACTTTGTTATACAGCAGAAACTAACACACCGTTGTAAAGCAATTATACTCCAATAAAGATGTTTAAAAAAAAAGTTCCTAGAAAACAAGAGGGTTAAAGACAAAGTCATGCTTAAATCACTCCAAATTTTCTTTTGCCTTTATGCTATTTAAAATTAATCACATCTATAAACTCTCATATAAGTTAGCAGGCAAATGGATATGGAAAGTACCAGGAAAGACTACATTTTTTCAAAAGTTGAATCTAAGACATTTTGTAATTCTGCCCAAACCAGCGTTAAAAAATAAACATAGACTATGTGTCATGTAATACTGCAACAAGTGAAATTTAGTCTGCTTTTCTACTGGTTATTTTTTTACTCATTTTTTTCTTTAAATCTCTGTCTTAGCAAGTGAAAGTATTTTGCATAAACTATTTACTATCTTTATAAAAGACATTTTAAAAGATGTATCCAAATGTGTTTTCAGTATGTAAGAACTTTAGAAGCCATGGTTTTACAATAAAAGATTTACCTACAAAGTGACTTCCGGACAGAAATGATTGGGAATAGCAGTCTGCAAGGATGAGGACTTAGTATTTGCTTCTTAGCTTGGTTGCATAGACCTACAACTGACTGTACATGCAAAGGAGGGCAGCAAAGGTCTTATGATCAAAAGGGAAGAAATGACTGACAACACAGAGCCAGTTCAAAGGAACTAATGGAATAATTAGTCCCAAAAAGGCCAAAAAGACTGAAGAATTCATGATGTCATAAAAAGCAGAGCTACCTAAATTGGATTAGAAAATAAAAATGACATGAACATTGTAAATATTCACAGATCACATCATTGACGTGTAATGTGCCGTTAAATGATGTCAAATTAAAGGGGAAATTACATGTGTTAGAACGAGGACGAATAAAGAGAAGACATTTAAAGATACATGGTCCTTCAAGTGAAAATTCCTAACATATATTACATAGATGATCATCACCAGACAGTGAAACTGGGTGAATGAAATGTAAAATAAAATATGAGGGAAAAGATACTGGCTAAAAACAACTCATTTTCCGATATTATAAATGATAGTGAACTTTAGATTTCAGAGGAGCTATTTTGGGAATTTGTTTTATACAAAGCAAACCCAAATATGGTTATAGTAAATAACTGATAATGCCATTAAACTCTTAAAATCTTAGCATCAGCCCTAAGTCTTGAATTAATAGTATGTAAATTTGTCAGAAAAGGAAAGAGTCTTTAGGTCTATTTTAATTTTCATATGCTCAGTTTTCTCTATGTTGTTTGAATCATTTCAGTGATTTTGCACTTGTTTTGAAACTTATATAAGTGATAAAAAGAGAAACAACAAGAACACTGCACAAGGTAAGTGTAACATTTGCCTTCTTCTTGGGTCTTGTTAATATCTCTTGTTGACACTTACATTATTAACACATAACTAACCTGAATTTGACATACAATTCAAATACTTCCAAAATGTATACAGATACTTGAATAACTTTGTGGCAATATACAAATGTTTAGCAAAGCAACATTTCCATTCCATTCCAAAAATTTGTCATTTTTGACAAATACTTTAGAAAGTATTAAAAATCATTCACCTTTTAACTGACTTATTCTTACCATTTGTCTATTTTTACTGTCAGTAAGTTCAGCTTTACCGGAATCTTCTGTCATATTAATGAGATACCAAGTAACCATTTTTTACTGAGGCTTATTGTTAGTAATAGTCAGCATATTGTACTGTAGCCTTAGTACCTCAAATTAACACAAGAAGCAAAGCCCAGATTAACAGCAGATATTATACTCCTTCAAACTGGCCACATATATTAATACTCAAAATGTACTGTCAGTGATCAACAGGACTTTTCTCCATTTTCAAAAGTTCCATAGGTTTCCTTATGGTATGTCTGAAAAGGCAAATGAGTTAAGAAAAAAAAGGTAATCCAGGTTTCAATGAAATATTCACGAGAGTGCTTTATCAACAGACATAATCTCCAGTTTTAAAAGAGTTTATTTAAGCATTTCACCAAACACATGGAACTTGAACCAGCTACTTATTTTCCCCACAAAGGAAGAACAAACTTTCCAAAAATATGGCAAGCAGTGGTTGTTTGTGAAATGGTGGAGAGTGTTTTTCTCCCTCTCTCATCTGTGGTTCTACTGATATCTGTAAAATAAATTCTCATTCCTCAGAAGGCAAAATAAAACTCTGGAGCAGAGGGGGAGAGTGCTTCTATTGTGACACAGCTAATTAATTCATAGATGGAAAAATAGAAAGCGTAAATCCTTAAATATTGCATATCAGTATATAAAATGCCCAGCTTTTCTTTTTTCAGCCTTAGACCAAGGATATCAATCCTTTACACCTATATGAAATAACAGAGAAAAAGGAAAAGAGATTATTTCCTCCTTGTTGTAGGAAAAAGGGAGAAAATCTACTGTGAACCAGGTTTTGTGCTGGTCACTTTTTATATGTCACCATTTTAGTCCTCATAATAGTGAAGAAATAGGGTCAGAGAAATTAAGAATATTCAAGATCAGTCATACAATAAGCTAATTATAAAAATGAGACTTCGGGCCTCCCTGGTGGCGCAGTGGTTGAGAGTCCGCCTGCCGATGCAGGGGATACAGGTTCGTGCCCCGGTCTGGGAGGATCCCATATGCCGCGGAGCGGCTGGGCCCGTGAGCCATGGCCGCTGGGCCTGCGCATCCGGAGCCTGTGCTCCGCAACGGGAGAGGCCACGGCAGTGAGAGGCCCGCATACCGCAAAAAGAAAAAAAAAAAAAAAAAAAAAATGAGACTTCAAGCCCATTTTACCTGACTTCAAAGTTGATAATCTTTCTCTAATAGACTTATCAAAATCTCATATCCTATAACCATTATGCATAAAAGTGAATTTTACAAAAAAATAGAATAACTGACCTGATTTGGGAATAAAATTTTGGCCCTGACCCCCAAAACTACTACTTTATGGAAATCTAGCAGTGTCTATGGTTAAGAGTACAGAAATTGGGAGCTACACTACTTAAAATTTCTCTCTTTACTCTCGACCAGCTCTTTGACCTTGAGTAAGTTACTTATACTCTCTGCCACAATTTCCATCTGTAAAATTGGAATAATAATAACAATACTGCATAGGGTTGTTCTGAGAATTAAAGCAACTACTTATACAAAGAATTTAGAGCAATCCTTAGCACAAAGTAAGTGAATCGTAGGTCATTTTAAGCAATATCAATCTAAAATTGAAAGAATTAATGGTGCCTCCCTGGTGGCGCAGTGGTTGAGAGTCCGCCTGCTGATGCAGGGGACACGGGTTCGTGTCCCAGTCCGGGAAGATCCCACATGCCACGGAGCGGCTGGGCCCGTGAGCCATGACTGCTGAGCCTGCATGTCCGGAGCCTGTGCTCCACAACGGGAGAGGCCACAACAGTGAGAGGCCTGTGTACTGCAAAAAAAAAAAAAAAAAAAAAAAAAAAAAAAAAAAAAAAAGAATTAATGACATTTCATTAACACTTCTCACAAATAGAAGAGAAACTAAAGTTGCAACTGCTGTGTGGAATTTAAGAATCTTAATTTTGGGTGGGATATATTCAAAAAGACCATTGATAAGAAAAGTGGGGAAGAAATACAGAAGCAAAGCTGAAAATGCCAGAGAATGTAAATCAAATGAATGATTGGATTTGAAATAACACATTATTTAGAATTAATCATAGACAATTAAATATGCGTTAACTTCTCAGTACACTAAAGAAGAGAAAATTTCAGACTAGGTTTGATTTTCTGAAACAGTAAATTACAACCCTAATTTTGCTTTCCTGGAACCAGCTTAAATTATCTCAATATACTAGTTTGATTTTATTTTGAAGAGGGAAGCTTAAAAGATTGGATTCTCCATTCAACCCCGCTTCTAGATTGGAAAGGGGAAAGAAAGGAGGGGAAATTCACTCTGGTAATGGTTAATTTTTTCAAAGTGTTCTGAACATTTTAGATAATCAGTGTAGACTATGCCAGTGTGGAAGCTTTTGAAGGATTAATAAATCTGTTCTGAAGATTCCTACCGCAAATGTGGCAGGTGGGAAGGGTATATATGGCCTAAGGTAAAATCCTTGACAAGACAGAGGGTTTCGGGATTCTGAATTGGCCTAGGCTATGACACGTGATTGTAAATTTCCTTTTGCAGTCTATAATCTTGTCAGAAACTAATGCAATTCTCTCTGTTGCAATTTTCATTAATATTTAGACTAGCTTTAATGTAGAAAATGGACTGAATACTGGGTATACAATATTTTATTGACTCAACAAGTAGATAGCCTTGTAGTTGTACTAACATTTCTAAGCTAGCTGCAATGATTTCAAAGCTAACAGTATACAAATAATTTTTATATGCATACTCTTATTTGCATTCTCTGAAGGTTATTTTCTGATTTACATTAAATTTCAAAGAAAAACAGTCCTATAACATATGAGAATGTTCCCACGTTTTAACATGTATATCAATAACTAATGAATCTAAATGGTGGTCAATAAAGAAATCAATCTATGAAGAATAATATTATCATATTGTATAAGTGAATTAATCTTATCTAGACATAATGTGAGGAGTATAATTTAATGAATATTTTCTTTTTAATGAATATAGGCACTCACAGTAGAGGAAATGCTCATAAACATGTGGACTTACTCTATAACATTGGGAAAAAGCTAATAAAGCTAGGATATCAACCATAAAAAGTAATTTTCCAATCATTTTCTTATTATCTGGAAAAATGCAATGAGAATAAGAAATACACACATTTGTTCTAAAGTATGCCAACCCCACTCCAGGAATAAATTTACTCATAGGGGATTAATATATAGTCCATTTCCTCCTAATATCAAGATTAAAAATTCCAAATAATAAAAATATTTGAATATTTTTCTCAAGGTCTTTTATAAATCTTATTACTGATTCCTTGCCTCCATATTATCCTCATGACACTCTATCTTTGGAAATGTTAGCATGGATTTATGTAAATTGATTGAATAGAGTTCCAGCCAAATAGAACAATTTTTATATAAACATACACAAAACAGAAAGTAAATCAAGCAATAGGTCTTTATTTGTAATAATTTATATTATTTGAGCTAAGAGCTATTTCTAAATGTATGTTCAGTTCTCAGGCAAAATAATGTGTAATTTTTTCTCATTGAAGATGAAAGAAATTCAATGATATCAGAAATTATTTAACAAAAGAAAGTGTTTAGTCTAGAGTTTTGAAAGCAAAGAAGGATGCAATAAATAGCATTTGACAAGGACTCCTAATGAGGGAGTAGCGTTTTCTTTCTGACAGATTAACACCAGAGCTACAGAGAGGAAAGTTTCAGTTCACCATAGAAAAAAGCTTACGAAGTTGGCACAGAATGGCCTCAAACACATTAAATCTGACACAGTGTTTAAAATTTTATTATAAGAATCAAAATCCTAAAATGGAGAAAACAATTAGAAATTGAAACCCCACTCTAATAGGGTATTTTGGAAGAATAAATGTAGAATAACTCTACTAAACCATAGCCAGGATCTCACTACTTCTCAGGATTCTTTTTACATTGTGTGTGTGTGTATGTGTGTGTGTGTGTGTGTGTGTGTGTGTGTGTGTGTGTGAGAGAGAGAGAGAGAGAGAGAGAGAGGGAGAGAGAGAGAGAGAGAGAGAGAGTTTTCATTATATTTCCCAGTTGGAACTCTGAGACAATCTCCACCTTGCTCAAAAGAATAGCCCACATTTGCAAATTGCCTTGGCTACTATTTCATGAGAAGAGGGAGTTTATCTGCTGTGATCACCCCCTTCTACTTCAGAACCTCAACTTTTTCCCCTTGCCTTTAGTCTCTCTTTGTTCAAGAAAGTGATGCTTCTTTCATTTGAACTTGCTTGCCCTTCACTTTTCTAGAGTGTTTCAACCCAGGCATGATTTCTCTGCCCTAGAAAAAATTTTCCCTTTTCATTTTCAAGACATCATCTTATCTTTGGTTTTACCTTTGCTGCCAAGTATTTAAAATTGTCCTCTATCATCTCTACTGCACATCTCATCATCCACCAACTTCTACTCTCTGAAATGTGGACTGCTTCTCACAAATGGGCCAAAACCACTCTCATGAAGGTTAGCAAACCATCAAGCCATAAATTTCAAAGTAAAATAGAATCTTGCTTTATTATTTATGATTTTCTTCAAGCATACTTTCTTCCTAATTTTCTAATTCTATTAATAGACCTCATCCTCCCCATCACTCAGAATTGTCTTGAATTCCTCATTCTTCCTTATTCTTTATTCCTTGCCCAGTTCCCATGACCAACCTATGACCAAAATCAGTAGATTCCACCTCTTTTCATTGTGGGATGAGGTTATTGCCCTAAGGAAAGCACAGAAAATCTAGGAGTGAAATTTCAAGAATTTTGAGGTAACCAAGGAATGAAATTGAAAACTGCCAATAGACACTGAGACTTTACTGAAATGAGAAGGAACTTCAGACTACGAATGCAGTCCTTTGTGTTCTAGTGAAAGTTTTGCTGTACTAGACTTAAAGGATATACTGACACATTTTGCTCTGTACAATGAAGGCTTTTTAAGAAAAATGAGGAGTGGGCTCTAAAGTAATGAATTTATATGCTTGTTTATGTGACATCTTTCTTAGGGCAAACTCAGTTTTGAAATATGGCCCTTACCTTTGGTGTCGATTCCAGTCCCCACACCTCTTTCTATAGGAGGGCACATGCTATGTTCCATAACTTTATATCACAAAGCAAAATATTGATATATGGAACTGAATTTGAACTTTCAACTTTGCCTGGAGGGATTTGGGTTAGATGATGTGAAGACTTTGCTGATCAAGTAGGTTCTGTGATATTAGAAAGGCTGATTGATTAAGGCAATGGAGAATTTTTTTAAATTCCATTTTTTATTTTTATAAAAAGAATAGCCAATTAAACTTCTAGAATATAGTCAGAGTCAAGTTTTTAGATAAAGCAATGTACTAAAATGTCTTGCTAACCTCATCCTGGTTGTACACAAGATAGATAAAACATTCTTCTAAACATTCTAAAATTTCTAAATATTTTGAGCATTAAAAAACTTTCTTTAGCCCATCATGAGTCAGATCACCCATTTTGCTGCTGATGTTAGTATTTCTACAATTTTAGCCTTCATTAGAATTTAGTCAAATTCAAAGTTAATTTGCCAATAAGTATTTAGAAATAGGAGATAAATTGACATTGTTGGTAAAGTATATATTTTTGTTTTATTTCTCTCATTTTTTCATTTACACTAGTTCCTGGAAATACATCTTCCCAGTATTGTTCTCTTGCAGATTTCCCAAGGAAGGGATGAAACATTTTTTTTACACAGAATTGAGTAATACGGAATAAAAAATAGCTAAAACATGGGGCTTCCCTGGTGGCGCTGTGGTTGAGAGTCCGCCTGCTGATGCAGGGGACACGGGTTCATGCCCCAGTCTGGGAAGATCCCACATGCTGTGGAGCGGCTGGGCCCGTGAGCCATGGTCGCCGATCCTGCGCATCCGGAGCCTGTGCTCCACAATGGGAGAGGCCACAACAGTGAGAGGCCCGCATACTGCAAAAAAAAAAAAAAAAAAAAATAGCTAAAACATAATATTTCCCAATATGATTGTTCTAGAGTAACTGCTTTATGTAGTTAATGATTAAGATATTTCTTATAGGTTTTCTAAGTAATACGAAGACATTGCTTTAAATTAGAAATATTTACATCTGGTATAAACATGAAGTATATTTAGAAAGGATATGATTCTTTTAAATATTTTTTAAATTTTGGCACATTTTTATTGATTTTAGTTTCTAAATAAAAGCTTATTTGCAAGAGAAAGAAAAAAGTCAAACCAAAAAATATAGTTTTTTTTTTTTTTTTTTTTTTTCTTTTTGCGGTATGCGGGTCTCTCACTGTTGTGGCCTCTCCCGTTGCGGAGCACAGGCTCCGGATGCGCAGGCCCAGCGGCCATGGCTCACGGGCCCAGCCGCTCCGCGGCATATGGGATCCTCCCAGACCGGGGCACGAACCCGTATCCCCTGCATCGGCAGGCGGACTCTTAACCACTGTGCCACCAGGGAGGCCCTAGTTTTTTTAAAGAATATAAAATTGAATAAAATTAATGTTATTTGCTGTGGTTTCTCCTTACTGACGTGCAGAATTTGATAGAGCCAGGAAATAGATCGAGCCAAAAAGTGGCAGACGTACTAAAGAAGGGACTTGAGGACACGTGGAGGGGGAAGGGCAAGCTGGGACAAAGTGAGAGAGTGGCATGTACATATATACACTACCAAATGTAAAACCGATAACTAGTGGGAAGCAGCCGCATAGCACAGGGAGATCAGCTTGGTGCTTTGTGACCACCTAGAGGGGTGGGTTAAGGAGGGTGGGAGGGAGGGAGATGCAAGAGGGAGGGGATATGGGGATATATGTATATGTATAGCTGATTCACTTTGTTATAAAGCAGAAACTAACACACCATTGTAAAGCAATTATACTCCAATAAAGAAATAAAGATGTTAAAAAAAAAAAGCTCTTAAAAAAGAAGTTACTTCCTACTCAATAAAGTTTTGTTTACGAAATAAAGCAGAAAGGAGGCAGAACAATAACCTGGGCATTTAATTTACCCTAAAATTAATTTGCATAATTTGGGAATAGAAAGGTGTTGATTTTCTTAGCTACAAGGACTATCGTCTAAATTTCTCACTTAAGATCTCTACTTTGTATTATTGTCTTATTAATTGGAAACAAAGTAAAGAATGCAATGGAAATTGTTAAGCACAAACGTTGTCAGGGGCATAATATCATTCAGAAGTTAAGATTGCAGTCAGCCTATTTCCAGCAGTTGACTTTGCCTCAATCTGAAGTGAAATTTCTGCATTTCTCTTTCTTCCTATTCTAACTGAGCTCTTGCAAAACTGTTAAGGGTATCTTCCCGGAAGAGAGAGAAAAAATAAAGAAGGGAAAAACGGTGAAAAGAAAAAGGAGAAAAAAAATCAGGACAGATGTCACTTGGCTGGCCAGACATACAAGATGTTTCAAGCTCAGCTTCCATTCTTATCTCACCAACTATCCCAGTGCTGCAGTTTCCCATGATTCAGCCACACTGGCAAGTCTTCTCTTTTCAGAAGATACATGCTCCTTCACACCCTAATATTTTCTCTTTTCTTATGCTTCTTATGCTTTTCTTTCATCCCAGAATGCTTCGTCCTCCCCCTCTTTATCTCATTTAATTAAGATCTTGGTCAAATGTGACTTCTTTCACAAGGATTTTCCCAACAGCTCACATAGAATTTGTTGTCCCTTCCAATGTGTCCTTATTGCAACTAGATTATAAGCTCCCTCCGAGAAGAGATCATATCATAGTTGATGATAATAAATGCTTCCTGGGTTTAATTGAATTGAACTTCAGCCTCATCTAAAATAAAACCTTCTCCATGAAGCATTTTCTGATCCTCTATTAAATATGACTTCTTTCCTTAAGAGCTGCGGTTTTCATTCTTTTATACCACTTACTTTATTCTTATAATTAACATGTAAAAATGTTACTTCTGATATACATCATAAAATACTTGGCGGCAAGATTGTGTTTTCTAACATGTACTCTAGAGTGAATTGCACATCATAGGTTCTCAAATATTTATTAAATAAATTTTATATTTTTCAGAAATCTTCATATATGTATGTATCAACATTTTTAAAAAAAACCCACCCTCAAATCCATATGGTCAAATTAAGCATCAAATTTGCAACATGTGATATTTATAGGATCCGAAACATCAAAAAATATAACAAAAGTTTGAGAGTGAGTGTATTTAGATGTCACTATGAAAATTATTTTATTTTCTATTTTTTCTGTTATTCTTGAATGTGAATTTTTGAATTATGTATCACTTCACTTCATAATTAAAAATATAGACATTTTGAAAATCAGATATATGGTCTTTACAACAGGATTGCTATCAGGTTATTTGCATGTTATGAAACCTCTTCCCTAAACTTAGCATATTAATGATATGAGTAGATCCTCCCAAAATGACTAATTTATGATCAAGAAAGACAAATTTTACCTACCTATAAACAATTTAAATGGCCTTTCCCTCTCAATGTAATGCTATTCTCATTATTAAAGAATTAAATCTTTCCTGAATAATTTTGAGGGAAAAAATAGTGAAGCAATTCTGTTTTACTCAACAGAGAAATAGTACAATGTGTTATTGTAATCTGACTTGTATCTTACTTGCAAGGCCCTGGAAATTATTATTTTAAATTATGATGTTAGATTAGATTTTCTGCAGCTTAGTATATTGTAAATGTAACATAATTGCTAAATGCAAATGAGATACTGTACAGCTTTTCCATAGAGTTGTTCATGAAAGCCAAGCATTTTACATATTACAGTCAAGTGCATGTTATTATCAAGAAACACATTATAATGAAGCTCGATTTAGTATAAAGACAAGATACTGTAGCTTTATAATGGGTGACAGTACAGTAGTGTATGTATGTACACAGCAAATATGCCACCTTCAACTATCAAGAACATTAAATATGCCAGGAGTGACAGCACTGCACTTTAAAAATGTCCACTTGCTCCTATTACTTCATCTCAAAGTTACACTTGAAAGTTATTTTATCTCCCAAACACTGACCAATGTTTTATTGCCACATAAAGCCTTGGATTCATCCAGTAACATTCCAGGGAGATGTGAAGGAAGTAAACTCCTCTTCTTAAAATTAAGGGTAAGTCTATGAAATATGACCTAATAATTGTTCCAAAAAATAACTGTGATCTGATTAAATTGAGCAACAAAACTGTTAGAAAGCAAAGCTCTATGGAGGAAGTACATAAGTACACAAACCATGGTATCACAAACAATGGCACTATTTAACATCATAGTATTCTGTGAACTCTCAAAACCACTCTTACAGTTGGTGAGGATAAACCACACAGCTGCCATCCAATCATACTGAAGCATATGGCCCTGCCTAACACATCCCATCTTCATACAGATCGTGGGGAGACAGTCTTTGGGAGAAGAGGGAGGTGAAAGCACAGCAATTAGTACTACTAGTAAAATGGCCTACAAATTATAAAAGAAAATTTCTCAAAGATATATTTCTTACTGTTTCTAATCACAGTGTTCATTAAATAAAGCACAATTTTAAAAAGAAAAAAGAAAAGATCAGGGACACCAATGGGCTTGTTGCATGCAGAAGAAACCAGCTCAAAAGCAATTCATTATTAATGCCTGAATATTCTTGCTAAACAGTTCTGATTATTTCACAAGAAAGAGGTCAAGGTAGTGGAGAAAGAGATTTAATCAAATAAACTCTCAATCTCTCTCCAAATAGCATTTTCATCCAGCTGCATGTAAATTCATCAGATGACTAGCCTCCAAAAGCACAGGCAAGGTTAATCTGCTATGACTGTTAAAACTTCTATGATATGCCTATTGAATAAAGATTCAAAATGGGATGAACCGTGCAAGTTACCCCAAATTAGATTTTTTTTTTTTTGCTCATAACATACATGAAATTTCCACTGTTAAAAATAAACAAATAAACTAAATTTCTTCCATCTAAATTAGAGATTTAAATCTTCCATCTACATTATTAATTTCTTTAAAAAGGTTCTTTATGATGTTGTGTAGGTTTCATTTACTGGGATTTTTAGGACTTCCCACCCTCAGGTTCCAGGAACCCAAAGTATTTCTACTCTGGATGAAATTAGCTTAAAAACCTTAAGACTTATGAAATCATATAAAAGAAGAAGTTTATAATAAGTTTTACAATATTTTTAAAATCATGTTGATTTACTTTTACTTATGTGCAATATTATAAAATTCATCATATTTTTATCCAAAGGCAATATCACTGGCAAACATTACCAAGTGTGTTGATGATTTATTACTTAAAAGATAAATGTAATTTCAATTTCCAATTTTCAAAATGTAAAAATATATGAAGATAATATCAGTAAAAGTATATTAGTATGCATTTTCACAGACAAGGAAAATGCATATGAAGATAAAATAACTGCACAGACACAATTTTACTGATATATTTTTATCTACTTCATTCTCCATGAAACTTTACCACTGTGTATAAATATATTATAAAAATTAAAATCATGTTTTAAGATATAGCAAGGTATTCAATACATTTTACTTTGAGAATGAAGAACTCTGAATTTATTTTCTAAAAAACTATAGAATTATGCTATATATAGATGTTTTTAGAATTTTTAAAATGTTAAACATGTATAATATTTGGCCAAAATACGCAATTTACCTTCAGTAATAGATAATTGAAATGGAATTTTTAAAATAAAGCCAGTATCACAATTGTGAACCTATATAAAGATTTTTAAGGCATCGGGGATCTCTTCACTAACCGAATGCTCATTTTGTAGATTTTTAAATTTATAGTTCCAAAATCCATATGAAAACATATTATGCCATGGTAATGTTTAATTCAGCCTATTGCTATTTCAATAATCCTTAACATTGCCTTTCTTTCCTGTTACATTTATACAATTTCTTTTATGTTGCATATTTCATTTCTATATTTAAGAAATCATGCAGCAGTTAATAAATCTTCTACCAAAAAAATCAAAGTGTTTTTCTGCTGGCATTTTTGGCATTCTTAGCTCTCAGCACCTTTCTTGAGTCTTAGACACCATTTTACATGAGGATAATTTCTAAAAAGCAAAATAGAACTGTCTAATTAAGGGCTGTGCGATTGGCTAGTCCGTGGTTTCTGTGACAGTTGTGACAAATACACATATTGGCACAGCCCTAACCTCACTTCACAGTTGGCAACACAAAGATGGTATTTTCAGAAATGTGGAGAACACTCTGATACAAAGCTTCACCTTGTCTAGTGCTATTCCATTTAATTTTTTATTAACTGCCTGAACATATGCCATTCTAGAAGAGGGTAATAGTTACAAAATGTCAGCAGAAACATTTAAACTGCTAAAATGTAAATGATTTTATAAATTTGTAATGAAAGGTAATTGGCATGTGGGAAAAGTAACAGAAAAACAGATATGTGTAAATGCAAAACTGGTACAAAATACATCTTATGAGTTGAAGGTAGGAAAACCTAAGTATATTTTAATGAGTACTGTAAGTAGTATTTAAATAAAATTAGATTCATAAGCAGAAAATGTGAATTCTATAATATTTTATTTTCTAACATTAGGAAAGTTCATAATAATGACAAGAACTCATAGAACTTTAATGTGCTAAATTCAATAAACAGTAAGACTTTAAGATGCTTCACCTCATTTAAAAAATACAAATAAATCAAAGTAGGATAATCTAAATAAAAAGTGTCCTTGGTATCAGCACTATAACTCTAAAAGCACAATATTCAAACATGATTAGCTTGTTTCTTTACTTTCCACTACAATGAAAAACTATTTAGTGATTAAGCCCTTCAGCAACATAATGCTGGGTCAGTACTTTCAGATATGTCAAGAAGACGACTCCAGCAACGAACTGAGTATTTCCTCAGCCACCACACAGAGAAACCACCTTCCAGTTAGGTTTGCGGGCAACCATCTTTAAATGCTTGAGCTGTTCAGCGTGGCCATGACAAGATTTGCAATTCTCTACGTTTATTTACACACCATCACCCCAACTAGACATCACATAGAAGTGGCATGGTCACAGCTGACCCCAGGGTAGTCCCTGTCTCTGCCGATCCAATTTCATCGTGCTCTGCAATTGAACTGCAGTCATACAGTAGAGGATGTATGCACAGGACTCCGTGCCACAATAAAATTAGCAGAAGCTTGTCAGGGGGCATTTTCCTGTTTTACTGTGACAGACCCTGGACAAATAAGTCTGCTTTCCAGAAATCCATAGAGGTCTGGCTCTCTTGAAATGTATATGAGCCCAGCATATTTGTGTCACAGTGTTCTATATGGTAAGCGTGTTACGTGATAGTTTGAGAACAATGTTAAGCCTTTGCTGTGTTTGTTTCGTTTTGTCTTCACAGTTTTCAGGGCATTTAAATTGCCTATGAAGAGACAACTCATTTTTGATTTGTAGCAAATCAGCTTCTGTTTATTAGTAGTAACTAAGAAAAAAATTATTCCTTCAGAGAAAGGATACAACACAGATCTATTCTATTTTGAAAGAAAAAGTTCAAAGAAAAAAATTTTTTTTTGCAGTTTGATAAGTCAAGCTTCAAAAGTCTCTTTCTTGATCCCTCATTTTACCTGTAAGAATTAGTTATACCACAAGGAAAATCTAAGAATACACACATTTAAAATATGCTTGTAAATAAATTTAAACGATTTTTTTTTTTTTTTTTTTGGTTTCAGATGAAATGTTAAAAGAATAATGTGGTAAATAGATACATTTTACCATTTTGGGGCAAAACATTTTAAAACATAATATGTTTTGTAATCCAGCCTAAAGTAATTTTATTAGATATTCTGTGCAGTTCTTATATCAAACATTCTCAGAAGCCCTGGGATCATTTTATATTCACTGGAAGACAGAAAGAAATCCAAAACCTAGTTAAATAAATTGTTCATTTATTCCTTCCCTTTTATGCACCAAGATCTACATGTGGTCATTAATTATAAAGAGACTATTATAGCACCATATTTTCATTCAATACGATGTCCTGGTATATATCAAAGAAGTCCCATAATTAAAACAGAAGGGCCACAATGACAATTAAAATTACAATCTATATGGGGAAAGAAAGTACAGTTCTGCAATTTTTCACCCTGTCACTGTCAGCTGCATGGAATATTCTGGTCACGTCTCTTGTAAAGCAGCCTAAATTCTTCTTCACCAATGCAACCTCAAAAGCATTATCAGCACCTAAGCAAAAGCCTATGCAAGTATAATTTAATACGAAGCCACAGTTTGCAAGTAATAGCGTATAAAGTGATATTTAAGTGGTGTTTTAAGCACACTTCTGATGGCTACAGCCGCTTTTCCCTGGTAAATGCGTTTTCCTTTGAGTAGTGATTATGAGTCCTAGGTGAAGAGGTCCTGTGTGCAGGTCTGCCTGTAAGCCTTACTTCCAGCTGCCAATCTTTACTTCACAGTGAAGAAAAAGCCACGTAGCACCTTGTTCTTACTCTTGTATGCTGTCATCCCCTGAGCCTGATAACACAAAATCATTTCCACATAACACTTTCCCGCTTCTGCCTCTTAAACCTTGAGACCTACACATTGTGCATGCACTTGCACCCTTGGCAATCGGCTCCCTGGAAACCCCTTCCTTTGAACCATCAGAGTCTTCTAGCAGACTATTTTTAACACTCATCTTGGTAAATATCTGCATTAATGGAGTACAAAGCTTTTTGGTAGCAATATGTATTTGCTACAATTTATTGTCTATAAAAGTCACGAACAGTGAATTATTACTCTTAAAATTGTGTTTTTCTTTATAATAACTTTAAACTGAGCACTCATATATGAAGCATGCAATGGAGATTGAGAAGGTTTTGTATAATAAAACTGTGACATGGTCATTTTTTCCAGTTTTGCATTACAGAGACACACTCATGCATGGTGCTTTTTAAATTCTTATTATGTGGGAGGTCAGGGGGTCGAATGTCAGAAAGTACTGTTAATTTCACGGGGTTAGGGGAAAGTAAATTCAGAGGGAATACAGATCACTTAGCACAGAAAAGCAGCTCCTCTGAAGTTTGGTTTCACATTTGTTAACCATATCCTTCAGCTGACGAACCATTGAGACCACGGTGACATTCTGGTCCCAGATATAATGGCTTGACATGCTGCAGTGAGACTGTGATTCCGTCGCCCTGCTCCCTGTGCCAGCCTCAGCCTTACTCTGAATCAATGAAGCACTAAAACTCCACACAACTGGAACTGAACAAAGCATGTTGCCATTTTGGCTGTGATGTTTAAATTATAGAGAAAGCAGTCAGGATGTCTTAAAGTTCAATCTGACAAGAAATGTAAAATATATTTCTGTCTTCATTCTCTGGGAAGGTAGCGTCTTACACTGCATCGTATCACTACCCAGAGTCCTTTTAAAGTGGTTCATGATAGAACATCAAAGACCAAATTCTTGCATTTCAAGGATTTTTAAGTAATCAAAAAGACTTCTTACTAGCACTGGCCAAAGTTTCGTGGGGAAGAGAATGACCTAGATAATATGGCTTTATTCAGTTGGCGGTGGAGGGATATAGTTCCTTTATTTTACTATTTGTCCTGAGGGACAAAGTTAACATGCTGGCAGGGATATACAAGGCACAGGTTATACAACTCACCACCAACGACGAGGTAAAACAATGGCCAGTTTTACTGTTAGGATAGATGAGTAATAACCCAAATATGTTTTAATGTGAACTTTGGTAAAACCTGAAATTTTATTTAAATATAGTTCACTGGGCCAGTACAGACAGATGCTGATAGGTTTGGTTGGGTAGTTTTGTTTTTATTAGTTTTTTTTTTTTTAAATAAGATTTTTCAGACTCAAAACTCAAACTGGGCTCAGCTGCCCCCTTATAATTAAATTTTAATGACTTAGGCTGAGTGTTTGTTTTTTGGCAGCATGCTTAGTAGTGTTAGCATTTAAATGGTTACAACTAGACTTTGAAGGGAGGCAAACCCATAGCAAGTCATAGGTGAAGCTTCTCCAAAGAAGCTCTGATTTACTGGGATGCTGTGGGATTTAGTGGGACAGCTAGCCACAGGTCATTCGGTTATAGTAAGTCATTAAAAATGAATTAGAATAAAATGCTACATACTCTAAATTCCATAGTAGCCTGAGGGCCAATGCTTTTCAGTTTTAACACTTTTTCATTATAAGTAACAGTTTTATATGTTTTCGTATGCCAAAGGGTCTACTGGTAAATAAAAGCAGTATGTGGTTCTGCTCATAAAATCACCCTTTCTCCCAAAATGCCAGGAACAATCCAGGCTATCCATTTTAATCAGTTCTTTTTTTAAGAATTATTATTAACTTTGCAGTGGTATATTTCACAGGTTTCCTTTTTATAATTAAAATCTTTTTTTCCTCTCAAATCCTCTTTCCAGCAAGCAGCCTGTTGCCTGAAGTTTTAATCCTTCATTACTAGTTAAAACAAAATCACCAATTAGGCACATGAACACGTCTGTATTAATCTCATTAAGGTGATGGCACCAAATAAATTGGAACTATTTTTGTGCTTTTACTGTGTTCTTATGGCTTTATCAGGCCCTGTGGTCATATACAAAGACCTCGAAGCTTAGTCATTTAGAGTCATTCGGTTGTGGACTGAATGTGGCATTACCATCTATGGCTGAAAATTGCTTTCAGCTTTTAAACTGCACTGACTAGTCTGTAGTTAATCTTAGATCATTCACTCGCAAAATTAAATGAGCCAGAACGGTGGTCTTTTTTTTTATATATAAAATAATACATCACAAAACACTTATTTGCCCTGCCCAAAAGAGAGATCAAATTCATTTAAAATCCCATAAACCAGAGTTGTGAATTTTTAATTTTATTTAGTCGCAGAGAAATAGAGGGTAAGCTATCTTTCTATAGCACATCATTGCTATAAATTTACATATGGAACATGGTTTGATGCTTAACCAACCTTTAATCTACCTTTGATGTACACTTCTACTTCAATGTGGTCATGTGATATCCTTATTAATGCAAATGTAAAAAAGACTGTTTTGGATCTCTGATATAATTAGCCATAAACCATGTTAAAAAAAGAGAGAGAGAGTGTGCCTACTTGAGTCACTGGAGTTGCATATAAAGTTCACAGTTATCATCACAGAAGAATAACCTTAAGACACTAAGTTTAAAAATTTTACTTCATTCATTCTTATATTTTCTGCCCAAGTAACTACTGAAGACAATTTTTCTATACGAGTGATAGTCAACTAAGATTTGTTTGCTAAATAATTCGTTTTATAGGAGTAAAACACTTTAATATTCGTAGGATTTTTATCCTGCTTCTTGTAAAAGTAAAATCACATTGAGAGAAAAGTGCTAACTGAGGCAAAAGGGGAAATGCAATACTTCTTATCCTAATTAGCATATATTTCAATCATTTCAAATACATTGTCTTTTAAATGAATGTGCATTTTCTTGTGGTTGGTTCCCTCCTTTCTTCCTGCCCTACCCCACATTGTGTGTCAAATGTCTAGGTTTTGATTTTGGCGGCCACTAATGTTAGGGGCCAAAAAACTTGAGCCACTGCAAGTGAGGTGAAGGTCACCTCATAATGCCAGATGGAGGGAAAAAGTTTGGATATTTGAGGGGCTGACCCAGTGAGTACCCTGGTGGATGACAGAATGCTAAGGTTAGATATTGGAAAATAAGGTTCATGCTACTCTGTCACTGGGGCCGGTGCAGGCTGCTTGCTCGACAGAGAAGGTGGTATGTGGTCTGGACCTCAAGAAAAAGGAAGTCAGCCACCCAGATCAAAAATTACCCTGTCGACCATCCAAAAAAATGATTCTGACATCAGCTTAGCGAGACAAGAAGAAAATAAATGATTTTTTTAAAAAAGTTGATTGTACTTTATTCTAGGATAGTCTAGGGAAATTCACAGATCGAAGTTCCTGAATTAAGAATACAATTGCCAAAACCACATTGGCGACGTCTCTTCATTTTTACTACGTGTTGCAAGTGCACATGACTCAAGTTGTGCAATTCTGGAAGCTAATCACTCATTGTTTTTAAAAATACAGTGTTATAAGAATAAGTACAATAAAATAAAATGCATTTCTATTGACTGTTCTCTTTAAACAAAAGCAAATTGACTGAAATTGATAGAAGCCATTCATTGGTTATGCAATTATTTTCCCAGCTATGAACATGTCTTTCTACTTAACTTGTAATAACTTAGAAAAAAGGTTTCAGTGACCAAAACAGCATACTCATTTTTATTGAGACTTCCCTTCCTGTCTTAAAAACTTTCTTGAGACTCCTTGACCTGATTCTAACTATAACTGCGTTCCTTAAATCTTATTATATTGTTACTTTAAAACAGATATTGGGTTTATATTTTTCAATAAATTTTAATGATTTAAAAGGATCCCAATCTATTCAAGATTTGTCCCTTTTCTGAGACTATAGATGAAGCAAAAGATACATATGTATATATATATATATATATATATATATATATATATATATATATATATATATATATTATCAAATATCAGGTGACCATTCTAAATACTGCACAGTATTAGTTTTTCCATCTCAAGAAAAATATCTGCATATTGTTGTTTATTCTGTAAAATATTCCTTTTTTTTTAATAGCCTGAACCAAATAATTTCTCATTTTTACAGGCTTCACTTCACTTTTCTCACAGCGAATAAATTGCAACTTATTTCCATGAAATTCACAGATGACACAGATCTTTATTTTGCATAAAGGCATAAAGAAGTGTCTAATATCTTCAATATTCATCTGCTAAGTGGACATTTGCATTGGGTTAGAACGGAAAAAGAGCCCCAACCCTCCCGCAGTGACAGCTGTACAAAGGGATGACATCTGACAGCTGTGACAGTGCTGAAGGGAAACTCAGATGACTTGCAGCATCCATGATCCAATTACAGCACACATCCCTCTGACAGACCCAGCAGCTTGACTCCAGCGTTTGGAAGGACAGTATTGATCTCTTGTCAGAAACCAGTTGCCTGCCTGCAATTGTGCGCTGCTGAACTTTGAAAAGCTATAGTACCCTCTTAAATGATAGGGGCAGTCAGGTTATAGTATTCAGGTACAAAGAGAGGTGCAAAGGGTATCTGCTAAATGCTCTAAACTTGAACAAATCATAACAATATGACAGTCCAATCATACTGAAGGAGCCCAGCTGATCTAGCTGGCTACTGTCTGTGCTAATGGAAAGACAGCTCTTTGTGTTTAGTGGGATGATCTTACTTGATGAAAAGGCCACTGCAATTAGTGCATGCTGGTTGGCTGTGCTGGGTGACAGCAGCATGGATGGTATAATGGCAGCTGCCAATAACCCTAACTTCAAGAAAACAGACAATTAGGACTTTGATCCTAACGCTGTTAGTCCTCTACTCCAGACCTCTGCTCCGCTTTTACTGTAAACCTCACAAGGGCAATATGGTACAACCTCACCAAACAGAACAACTTGGTCAAGGGGTCAGTTACCTTTCTCCTCTTGACTAGTGTACCTGCCTTCCTTTAGGAGAGAGAAAGAGAGGGGGCGGGGAGAGAGACACGCAAAATGTAACAAACATAAATATCTCCTTTCAACTATAGTTGAAAAGAAGCTAATATATGAGCATAAATGTTTTAAGATGCCAAAATTTTAAATACATTTAAAAAATAGGGTGGTACAAATAGGATGCTAAACTTTAAAAAAAGAGCTTTCTAATGGCAAGTGAGCTCATGTTTTAAGACACATGTAGGACTGACTATTAAGAAATTAGTATAAAATAAATAGGATACAAGGATGTAATGTATAGCACAGGGAATATCACCAATATTTTATAATAATTTTATATGGAGTATAATCTATAAAAATATTAAATCACTATGTTGTACACCTGAAACTAATATGTAAATATTGTAAGTCAACTATACTTCAATAAAAAAAGAAATTACTAAAATACTAAAATAATTAAAAGTTATCTCCAGTTTATCTTTATTATTTTAGGACTGGATGAAGATAGATGAAATATTCTGAAGACTCAGCATACACAAAACTTATAATGGGGCTTCCCTGGTGGCGCAGTGGTTGAGAGTCCGCCTGCCGATGCAGGGGAGACGGGTTCGTGCCCCGGTCCGGGAGGATACCACATGCCGCGGAGCAGCTGGGCCCGTGAACCATGGCCGCTGAGCCTGCGCGTCCGGAGCCTGTTGCTCCGCAACGGCAGAAGCCACAACAGTGAGAGGCCCGAGTATCGCAAAAAACAAAAACAAAAACAAAACAACAACTTATAATGCAGATTATTTTAGTGTTTTTCATCAAGTGCAGCTCCAGAACACTTGGTAAAGCACTTAGGTAGCAGTGAAACAAGTTAAATTAAATACTGGAGCACACATACACACACAAATTATACCAGTATAGGCAAATCTATAATTAGAAAAATTAAGTTTAGCGCTCACTTCAGCAGCACATATGCTAAAATTGGACATATACAAAGAAGATTAGCATGGCCCCTGTGCAAGAATGGCACCCAAATTTGGGAAGCATTCCATATTTTTAAATGAATATTCTTTCTTTCTTTTTTTTATATTTATGAATTTACTTATTTATTTTTGGCTCTGTTGGGTCTGTTGCTGTGCGAGGTTTTCTCTAGTTGCGGTGAGTGGGGGCTACTCTTTGTTGCAGTGTCCAGGCTTCTAGTTGTGGTGGCTTCTCTTGTTGCGGAGCACAGGCTGTAGGTGCACGGGCTTCAGTAGTTGTGGCTTGCGGGGTCTAGAGCGCAGGATCAGTAGCTGTGGCACACGCGCTTAGTTGCTCTGCGGCATGTGGGGTCTTCCCGGACCAGGGCTCGAACCCATGTCCCCTGCATTGGCAGGCGGATTCTTAACCACTGTGCCAGCAGGGAAGCCCTGAAAATTCTTTTTATACCTCGAATTTAGACTGTTTCTTAACTTTGAAAGTTTTTTCTGTAATTGTGGATCAGGTAGTAAGTATTATTAATTCTAGGTAAGTAGGTACTGTAAGTCAAAACCCAGAGGAAATATTATTGTTCAAATTTCATTAAATTGCAAGGATTTTTTAAAAATGAAAAAAAATTAAGTCTGTATCAGTCTCAGATCCTTTCTAATGGAGCGAATATAATGGCAAAACTGGAAAACTAACCTTATATAAAACATTTTATATTTCAAATAAGGTACGGAAACTAGAGTTTTGAAAATGAACACAGAACTAGAGAACAAAAGATGAAAAAACAAACTTTGGGAGAGCTTTAAAGCGAGAAAAACTGAGATATAATAGTATCTAAGATAAACGAAGAGAAAGAACCAATGTGCTTCAGCAGTACAAATCCTTAATTACATCCAAAATACTCCTGTTCACTCTTATGTACATTAATGCTAATTAAAACACATGAGATCACCCTAATATAAATTGAATAACACAAAATTAGTGAGAGTATGGAGAAACATTCTCTTCTTGATATAAATATAAATTGTAGCGTTCTTTCTTAAGATTAATTCAGAAATATGAATCCAAAATCCATATTACTTTAATTAGAAACATTCTTCACTTCACAAAGAATTGTATGAAAGAACATTCATTGAATTATTATTTATAATAGGAAAAAAATTAAAACAACCTAACTACCCAGTAGGAGGGGATTAACCATATCATGATAAAACAGAATAATATACAGCCAATTAAAAGAATGAAGTGGATTTATATAAGTTAATATGAATTTTTCCAAGATGTAAACATAGTATTATCTTACTTATATAAAAGTATACACAAGACAAACATATATGTATGTGTGTCTGTGTATTTGTACTTATTTGAATATGTATAAGACATTTATATCTACCTATGTATGCTTTGTGTATATTAACATTTCTAGAAGTTCAAACAAGAAACTGTTAATAATGGTTATCTATCATGAACTAGAGATGGTAAGAAGGCTCACTTTTAATTTACATTTCCTTACACTATCTGCATATATATTACTTTATAATTTTTTAAAAACTATAATTAAATTTTTTGTGTTAATAACCTCTTGCTACTTGTATAAAACTAGCCATGACAGTTCATCATGTAGATGGGAGACACACCAAGAAGAAAAAAAGGCACAATTCCTAAAAGATATGCATGTTTAGAGATTTAAAATTATAAAGATAGAACCTAAACAATTTTTACTCTTCATTCCTTTAGTAAATATTATTAGACATCCATTGTTAGATTTAGGCTAGTTGGGGAACATGAAGAGTAATAAATAGTGCACCTGCCCATAAGAATCTATGGTCTAGTTGAGAAGATTTAAAAAATAATAGTACAGTGAAAAATGCTGAGCATTAATGGTAAGCACAAGTGGTTTAGAGTACAACACGTGGAGACATCTCAGCCATAGGATGTCAAGGAGCCATTCCTAGAGGACACTAGATTTAAGTCTCAGATGATGAATGTGGTCAGCCAAGTGAAGGAAACTCATGGGCAGCAGGATTTGAAGTGCAAGAACCGCATGGGCAAAAGAAAAAGGGAGCATGTAGGCAGTCCGTCATGATGATTTCTTAAAAACAAAAAGATTAATGCTGAGAGATAAATCTGGAAAGGAAAGTAGATATCTCAAAGGAAAAAAAGGGTACTTTCTGATCAAAAAGACCTGAAAATTTTCCAAATTTTTTCATTCATTAAAATAGTATAGAGATGCAGTTGTCCAAATACACTGAAAAATAAGAATTACCTGGACTTCAGGTTAAAAAAAAGATTCTTGGGGTCCAACACAAATTCATCAAATTTAACTGATAACCTACAGGTATAACAAGTATCCTGGTGATTGTTATTATCTGACAAGTTTAGAAATTTTCGGTAGGTTAGAATATCCATGATGCTGTTATCTTTAGCCAAAACTTGACCCACCTGAGAAAAAGCAAACAGATCAAATTAAAAACTTAATCTTTGAATTTATTTCTACAGTGACAAACGTTAAATGAAATATATGACAATCTTAATTCCACCAAGAGCCTATTTATTATGAGATAATTATTTACTTCCTTGGCAAGTCAAACAATTATATTTCCTTGGAAGCATATAGTAGAACAGAGAATGTCCACATCCTCTATTTATCTGACTTTTCAGTACAATTTATTACTAATTCAAAGTGTAAGATAATATGAACTAATATTAGTTTTACCTCCTTCACTAAATAGATGAATAACTTCACCAATAATAATTGACTATATTTTAATGTTATCTGTTTCCTGTAAGTCTGGAAATACAGACCTTTTAAGGCTAAACCACAGTAAAGAAAGAGAAAATATATTTCTAGTATCTTTACAGTCCTCAAGATGGTGAGCTTATTGGTTTGAGTATTATACTTCTATGGTCTAATTCTAGGCATTGGTCTCATTGTGGATCATTTAACATTGTTCTGCTCCATTTCAAAAGAATGTGCCCTTAAACCTGTCTATCTCTCAAATACCTGTCATTGGTTAGAAGAAAGTGAGGGAAGAGTATGGACAGTTTCATAGAAAAATATACAACTATTCAACTCAGTTAAATTCAACTCAATTCAATTTAACAAAAACTTAAAGAACTCTATGCCAGGAATGCAAAACCATGAACCATGAACTGGAGTTCAAAGGTGTTAGAGCTTGTTAGCAGAGATAAATATGTAAAGAGAAATAATAATTTAATGTTGTGAACACAACAGAGATATATCCAAGGCACAGGACAGTGAGGATCATCTGATGGGAAAGTAGGAAGGAAGAGCATATTTATGAACTTAAGTTACTTCTAAATAATAAATAAGAGTTCACCAGATTTAGAGGGTATTGGCAGAGGTGAATTCTGAGCAGAAAGAGTAGCATGTCCAAAAGTGCATGGAAGTGTGCATGTCAGAAAACTATAGCATTTAGTATCGATGGAATGTATGTTTTGAGGAGGAGAAGGAGAGACTCAGTCCTACTGAGTCTTTTTTCAAATTTGGAGGTACAAGCACAGCAACAGTATGGTGACAGTGCCGTGTCAGTAACAATGGATACTGAACTTGGGAAGCTCTTAAGGAGGTTGAAATAGGTCAATAACATCCCCCAGCTTTTGGTTCTCTTCTTAATCTAAATGGTTTTGTGGGGATACAAATCTGCTATGGTAACCTGAAGACAGTGCATGTAACCACACAGATCAATAGGCAATGCTTGACCAAGTTTTGGTGAAATACTTGACCAAGTTTTGGTGATATGCCCTGCAAATAATGATACATGGCTATTGCATGCAGTTTCTTATCTATATTTTTATGGGAAAGTCTCATCCTTATTCCTCATTGTAGTATCATGCAGGTCTACCTTGCCCCATTTTAAGGTATAGCTCCAGGTTTCTCTGTGAGTCTATAAAATTGCTATGTAATATACTTTGTGGATTCATTTGGGCTCCTTGTTTTCTCATTGGCTGAAACTATGTAAGTGTGGCATGGAAACATGGCAGCTGCCACCATGGTATAGTTTATGGGCTGCCTGATCACTTTACAGATTTAATAGTCCTAAACTCCATGGGAAATACTGCTCCCTCTTGAGGGAGAAATTATGCTTGGAGACACAACTGATAGTAATCTTCAACTAATGTGTATAAAATAGTTTCTATACAGTGAGCATATAAACATTCTATTTTATAGCATGTTAAATCTTACCATAGAAAACATACTATAGAGTAGTGTGAGGTTTAAATAACATTTAATATATTAACATCTGTTGGACACTTATATGTGCCAGCCACGATTCTGAGAGTTTTATACACACAATCTATTTTACTCCTCACGCCAATTGCTTTATTAGCTCTAATTTATAATACATATAAGGAACTTGGGGTTTGGAGAATTTAAATAACTTTCCTACAGTTAGTGCAGAGCTAGATTGAGCCAGAGCCAAAGTTGAAATAGAGGCAGTCCAATTCCAATGCTCTCATTTTTAACTACAGTTTTATTCAGCGTCCCCACTAACAGTGGTCATACCAAGTCTGATTTGTGCACACATCAGCCTTTCTTATTGTGGATTCTTATGCCAAACAAAATTGGTCACTCTGTGTGATCAACCATTTTCTCAGAAACACCACTTTCCCTAGTAACAGTCACTTAACCATTAGAGTCATCTTTCCTACCAAGTTTAGTTTATGTGCTAATATAAAAGGCATCAACACCCTATCCCTAATCCCATGATCATCTTCTACATGACATTTAAACATTTTAATAGGAATGTATTTTAAATTGAATTATTTAGGAAAAGATTCTGGTCATTTAAACATATCACACTATTTAAAACAGATATAGACCTATCCTTAAAGGGAAGATGGTAATGAGTGATCCCCAGTAATGGATACCCTACCTGTCCAAAATTCAAGATCAAATATTCACTTATGTTGTCACATATGTACTTCTTGAAGATTGTTTACTATTTGCTGTGCTCTGTTACCTGCTTTCAGCTTTTCAAGAACAAAATTCCAAGGAAAGCTTTCCTTACAATGTCCTCTGCATAGTAAAGCCTTGGTAGAAATAGGTACACTTCTCATCTCTAGCCTTTTTTTAAGTTCTCAATTTGATTAGATTTGCATTATGCAATCATCCTTGTTTGAAATGACCTTGTATTTCCCATCCACACAGAATTCCATGAAAATCAAGCAAAAGAAAATACAAATGAAAGGAAAGCATTTTCAGAATTAATTTAACGTCTTATAATATCTACTGGCATTTTGATTTAATTAATGCTTATCTTTTTTGTTTGTTTGCTTTTTAAAGCTTATTCTTACTGCTGTTTTTTAGTAAAATATTCTTTTAACCTATGGCTATATACTATGTTTTCCAAGCTATTAAGAATTTTCCTAACTAAATATAAGACAAAATTTGCTGAGAAAACTTCAGTATATATTTGTGTTTTTCAATAAAGCAGAATAGAACATTTGGTCCCAAAAATGTATTGGCAGAATTTACCAATAAATAGATTTGAAAAATAGTGAGAGATGAATACTTATCAATGACAAGTCTAAAAAGTAATATATATATTTTAGATGGAGCATTTTATTATGTATATGAAAAACATGAAATAATTATTTAAATTCTTGACTATCAAGAAATAAAAGAAATAAAAATGAAGAATTGTGAGTCAGAGTCACATGAAAAGCATCACTCTATATTTTCTGTTCACTTTTGCAATTCTTTGTCTATGTCATTTTTATAAATACTCATATCTGAAAATTCATAAAGGAGCACACACAGGATGATATTTTGCTACTGTCCACCTCAGCTTTAGAGTTAATGCATAAAGTCATACTAATTTAAATGAATATAACAAATATCTTAGTGCTTTGAAAACTGACAGAATTAGTTTTACATATTTTTACTCATTTGTTTCAATTTATGAACTGTAACCCATGGCCTCTGAGTACATGTTCATGATAAAATTATCAGAAAACAAATTATAAATAGCAATCAGTGACCTCTTTCTTAGCCACTGAACTTTATCAATGGCCTGACCCAAGATCCCAGGCCTGAAGGCCAATCAACTTGTACTCTATCTGTTCACAAAGCAAAGAAATTTCTAAATATAATCCCCTACATGAAGAACTACCAACCTCTAGTTTGATGAAGCTGAGATTCACTGATTGTTGTCTGTAGTAGTCATACAGCAAATTTTAATTGTAAAAATATAACAGCAAAATTTACTACAGTGATCTTATGGAAACTAGTTTATGCACTTAATTCATTTTTTTTCTAAATCAATTTATACCAATAAATATAATTTGATAATTTAGAATTTCCAGTCTGAAAATGTTTGTTTCAAGAAATACAGTTTCATTTTAATAAGGGTCCATGTTGACAGAATTAATGTGATAGCAATTGACCTGAAAACTATAACAAATTATGAATTTTTCAGAAAAATTACATTTTCCACATTTTAATATAGAGACTAGAATTCTGAGAAAGCACTAAATAGTTACTTAAAATTTTGTAATAAAAGGAAATACTTGCTTTTTATCTGTTATGTTTAAAGACTGCATCTATTTTTTTCTTCTTATTTTCTTCCATGTGTTTATGATCTTTACAACACTTTGATGCTATTTAAAAAGTGTGAAGCACTTGTTAATCCAAGGCCTCACTCTCAAAGAACATTGAGAAAAAAAGAGGATAAAAAACCAGGGGCTGTGAGGGGAAGAAAGAACAGGAAGAGAGAATGAGAGAGTCAGAAAAAATTTCAAGTCCTTTAAAAACTTATTCAGGTGAAAGTGGAACACCTGAAGTAGACCAAAGCAAATGAGGAAATTATGAAGAACTGAGAAAAAACTGAAGGTTTAAAAAGAGTACTACAAGTATTCAGAATGTGTACTATATGTGAAGAAAAATTTTGACACATTAAAAGTCATTTCTTTTGGAATGGGCAATGAAAGAGAACCTATCCTACTGTATATAAAATACATAAGTAATAAGGACCTAATGTATAGCACAGGGAACTCCACTCAATACTCTGTAATGGCTTATAGGGGAAAGGAATCTAAAAAAGAGTGGATATATGTATATGTATAACTGATTCACTTTGCTGTACACCTGAAACTAACACAACATTGTAAATCAACTATACTCCAATTTAAAAAAAAGAGAAAAAGATAAACAATGTTTGTACATAGGGAGACAAAACACCCAAAAAGCCAATACAATACTGAAGGAGAAGAGCAATGCTGGAAGACTGATGCTACCCAAATTCAACACTTACTATAACTCTACAGTAAGCAAAACAGTGTGGTATTGGCTAAAGAAGAGACAAATAGACCAATGAAACAAAATAGAAGAGCCCAGAAATAGACTAAAATAAATACACTCAAATAATCTTTGAAAAAGGAGCAAAGGCAATACTGTTGTTGAACCCAAGTTCATGTACCTGATGCACAGTGAGGTCAAATAAACTGAAAAGTTGGAGTTTGGAGCAGAGAAAGGTTTATTGCAAGGGCCATGCAAGGAGAACAGGTGGCTCATGCTGAAAAGACCCAAACTCCCTGATGGTTTATGGGGAAGAATTTTTATAGGCAAAGCATGTGGGGAGGTCTACAGGGTGTGTGGCCTTCCTCTGATTGGTTGGTGATAAGGTAACAGGATGGTGTTCCAGGTATTTCAATCATCAGCCTTTTGTTCTAACCAGTCTGAGTTCCACATGCTTGTGCTCAGCCTGAAGCTACTATCCCCCACCTGGGTAGGGGCCTTAGTTCCTGTAGAAGAACTCAGAGATATGTATCAGATTGTTATGTATATCCCTTGAGGAGGAACCAGGACCCTGACCCATCACCACTGCCCTATTGTTTCTTGATGGCCTTTCCTTTGTTTCTGTATTCCCTCACTCCTCTAGCAACTGTTTCAATCTGCCCTTTGGAACTCAGGAAAGGTCTAGGAGGCTGAAACCTTTTCCTACAAACAATAAATGGGGGATATGAAAGGGTTTTTGTGCCCGTGAAGGCCCCACAGGGTCCTGCTTGGTTTCAATGCAATGGAGCAAAGATAGTCTTTCAATAAATGGTGCTGGAACAACAAAACACTCACATGCAAAAAATTGAATCTAGACAGACCTTATACCTGTTGTAAACATTAAACTCAAAATAGATCATAGACTTAAATGTCCAAAAGCAAAACAGTAAAACTCCTAGAAGATAACATAGGAGAAAACTAGATGACTGGGTATGGTGATGATATTTTAGATATGACACCAAAAAACAATCCATCATAGAAATAATTGATAAGCTAAATTCCATTATAACTAAAAACTTCTGCGTATAACTAAAAACTCTGTGTAAGACCCTAGTAAGAGAATAAGAAACCAAACCACAGGTTGGAAATAATATTTGCAAAAAATATATCTGATAAAAGATATACATATATATATATTTCAAAATATA
Organism: Mesoplodon densirostris; assembly: GCF_025265405.1. NCBI lineage: Eukaryota > Metazoa > Chordata > Mammalia > Artiodactyla > Ziphiidae > Mesoplodon > Mesoplodon densirostris. Next base: position 75,656,170 of record NC_082668.1, read on the forward strand.
CAAAAAAATTCTTAAAACTCAACAATAAGAAAACAACCCAATTAAAAAACAGGTCAAAGATCTTAACAGACACCTCACCAAGATGATAAGAAGAAGGCAAATAAGCATATGAAAAGATGTTCCACATCATACGTCATCAGGGAATTACAAATCAGCAATGAGATACCACTAAAGCCTATTAGAGTGGCCAAAATCCCAAACACCGACACCAAGTACTGGTGAGGATGTGAAACAACAGGAACTCTCACTCATTGCTAGTGGGAATGCAAATGGTACAGCCACTTTGGTAGACTGCTTGGCAGTTTGCTACAAAACTAAACATACTCTTACCATACAATCCAGCAATTGCACTCTGTGATATTTACCCAAAAGATTTTAAAACTTATGTCCACACAAAAACCTGCACATGAATGTTTATAGTAGCTTTGTTTATAATTACCAATGCTTGGAAGCAACTAATATGCCCTTCTGTAAATGTTGTAAGTGAATGGATCAATAAACTGTGGTACATCCAAACAATGGAATATTATTCAGCACTAAAAATAAAAGAGCTGTCAAGTCATGAAAAGACATAGAGAAACTTTAAAAACATATTACTAAGTGAAAGAAGCCAATCTGAAAATACTAAATACCATAAGATTCCAGCAACACGATATTCTGGAAAAGGCAAAGCTAAAGAGACAGTAAAAAGATCAGTGTAGGGAAACCTATCTGCAATGTATTTAGTAATACAATATGGTACTATGGTACAGAAATGTTCAGAAATACTCAGCTTTGAAGTGACATCAAGGCCAGGGAACAATGTTAGTATTCATTCCAACTTTTGTTAAAAATTAAGATACTTTTGAAGATTTTAGTGCAACTAACAAATCTGGAAGTGTCACATAACATTCTCTTTCCTCCTGATTTCATTATCCACTCTAGACAGTTAGATTGCTACTAATCCTTATAGTCAAGTGGTCTCTTTCATCTGGAATATATCCTATCTGCATGGAAATTTAATAGTATTTTTATCTAAGTCTGTATTTGTATAATAGAGCTTTTATTTTCCAAAATTGAATACTTTATTCCTTCAGCTTATTGTTGAAAAAATGGAGAATGGATGATACAGAACTCAGACTGAGGCACTTACAACTTCCTTAAGTTTGGTCACATTTCATCAAGAATTAATAAATTATGAACTAAGCCAATCTATCTTAATATGACTATTTAAAAGAAGTAATAGAGAGATATACTTTTACATAAAAACAGTAAATCACAACAGAAAAAGAAAAGCCTCCCCGAAGAATACATTAAGTCCCAAGATGAGGAAACTTAAAATTTTTCTCATACCACATCTCACAAACATGACTTAAACTATTGACATTATCTGATTACATTGCCCTTATGGGTAAATTCTAATTGTTGACATTAATATTAAAGGGAAAAAAGTTCTGAGGCAAGCAAAGTATAGCATTCTTGCTCCAGTATGTTCTTTTCTTCTCCAAAATTGGGCATAATTGTCAAAGTAGCATAATAACTTCTCTCAAGAATCATTGTTCAGGCCCAAGAGTCATTAGAAAGATTATGGATTTAAGTTTTGGCAAATGGACAAATTTGGAACCTTAGGATAGGATCCACAGGTAATCAATTTAATCCTTAAGAAATGAATATTTAGCAAAAAAAGAAATGGACCCATTTATTCAGAAGATAATATTCCAAATATGTTTACTTCTTATTGAGGATTAGTTTCAAAACTGACCAGAGGGTTATTCCTTAAGAATGATACCTACTAACACCATTCTAAGATGTTTCTGTTCAAAAAACCGCACAAATATTTTCCTGTAATCTTTTCTCTTTATTATAAAGTAGTAGTAATTATTATAATATCAATATTGAATCTAAATATGACAATGCCAATAAATCTGTAAACTTAGATTTTTAAAAATTCCCCTGATTTAAAGTATTGCTTCTTATTCAATTCAGGTTTCTCTCACCCCAAACATCCATGATGATATAAAACCAACATAACAATTAGATATGTCTAAGAAATGCTCTTAGTGCACTGAGAAGTCTAGTGAAGCTTGGATACAACCAAGACTGAGACCAGACCACCATATATGAATGAACACAAAGCAAAAATCTTTCACTTGGAGCAAAAACCTATACACTTACAATGACCTTTACTCCTCTTGAAAGCGGAAATAAAAATAGTTATTTTATCAGCAGGACTAAAGCTGAAATTATATATGTAGAATTGGACAACTACTGCTGATTATTGTTCAATCATTACTAATTTACATCATTTAACTGAGAGCCGACAATAAACTGAGCACTGTCAAAGTTTTATCTTAGTATGCAAAAAGTTTTTGCATTAGTCATAATATGGTCAAAACTACAAACAGATGGGGAAAATAAGCTATTGCCAAGATGTTACCCTACTCCTTTAAAATTTTATCAGTTATCTATCGTGTAATAAAACACCTCATATTTAGTGGCTTAAAACATTAATAAATTGCTACCTTGCTATTCCTCACAAATCTGAAGGTTGGTTGTATAGTTCCTCTGCTGAATTTTCTGTCACTGTAGGGACTGCTGGGCTAGAATGTTCAAGATAACCTCACTAACTAATCTGGAGTTTGCTTCTGGTTCAGTTTTCCTGTATGTGGCCTCCCATTCTCTTCTAGGTTAGAATGGCTTTTTTTTTTTTTAAACATGGCAGCTGTAAGGCAACATTTCAAAGGGTGAAAGCAGAAGCTGCAAGACCTCTGGAGAGCTAGGCTGGGTAATTCACACAATGTGATTTCCACATTATATTAGTCAAAGACTAGACCAGATGGAAGAGACTGAAAATAGATCACATCTTTCCATGAGAACTGGCAAAATAGCATGAATCTGTCTTTTAATCTACCACAGAAGTGAATAAGGTTTTTTCATGAGTACATAATAGATAAGAATATCTTGGTTGATTGATGAAGGTGAGAACTGTATAGTCTAGAAGGACAGCCATTTTTGCTTGCCCTGTCTTTGATTATTGCAATTTTAGATCATACCTATTTTATAATAATGAAACTCTTCAATATGGCAAGCTGTTGAATATTCCTTCATGTTCTTATGGAATTGAGACTATGGAAAATTGAGTAGAAATATTAAATCACTTAAAAAGATAATAAAAGAACACAATATAAAGAAATATGTGAGAAATGGCTATATCTACAAATAAAATCATTTTTACATATTGCTTGGCAGCTTTAGAAAGTGTTTTTAAGTTTAAAACTATTTGGTCTGATTTTCACAATAACTCTGTGAGGGAGAGAGAAAGGGTATCATTATCCCTATTTTACAGATCAAGTTCAAATATTTAAGTGACTGTTCTGAATCCATATTCCTGGTAGGTGGCAGACACAGATCTAGAATTCAGGTTTCCTAAACTTAATAATCAATCCATTATGTTTCAATACTAGCAAAGTATATCTCTTTTGTCTAGTGAAAAATTACTTAGAATATGCATCTTTAGGATATTTCCTAGACTTTTCTTGATTTTCTTACTGCTTTTGGTCATGCTTTATGCTTTTTATTTTAATTCTCTGTTATGAGAACAGAGCCTGAATTTTGTTTGATTAACCATTAGACTCAAGCATAGTGGTGCATTCTCTGTTGGTGGTCATAATTTTCTAATAATTATGATAATGTTGAATATCAGAGGTCTATGGACAAAAACCAATAAAATTTTTAATTAATTCAAAATTAACTATATCATCTGTGTTATGCTTGAGTAATATATTTTAAAGATTAAGAAAAAATAATATATCTTTACCTAATTGCCAATTTCAAAATGAACATGAATATCTTAAAATAGATTTTATTTGCTTCAGAAATTTTGCACTTGATTTATATAAATAAATACAAATACTCTGAAGAAATGATATCCTAACTGAAATATTGATCATAGAATATTTCATCACTTATTAAACAAAAAAAATATGTATCAAGACTATAAATTTGGTGCTGCCTATTTTAACATTTAATCAAGTTAGTATCAACTATGATTTTAAAACTCTGATTTGCAACTCGATATTAAAAATTAATTCAAGGGCTTACCTGGTGGGGCAGTGGTTGAGAATCTGCCTGCTGATGCAGGGGACACGGGTTCGTGCCCCGGTCTGGGAAGATCCCACATGCCATGGAGCGGCTGGGCCTGTGAGCCATGGCCGCTGAGCCTGTGCATCTGGAGCCTGTGCTCCACAATGGGAGAGGCCACAGCAGTGAGAGGCCTGCGTACTGTGAAAAAAAAAAAAATTAATTCAAGGAAAATGTGTCAAAGACTATTAAATTATAATATACTTAAAAAAACTAACAAATCACATCAGGAGCTTCTTTATAATTTCAGAATTCAAACTTGTATATAATTTAGTTTTTAGATAACATTTAGAACTAAAATATTCTGAATATTCAAGAGTGAAGAAAATCCCTATTTGCCACTTTTGACCATGAAAATTACTGCTAATAACTGAATTATAAACTGCTAAAAGTATCTGCATCCCTGTTCATTCTTTAAAAAATTTATTAAACAAAATGATTAATGGAAAGTTAGACAAACATCAACATATGAAACAAATAAAGAGTTTTAGTATAATGTGAAGTATGGTAATGAAATCTCTATATTGTGTAGGAGTGTAAAGAAAATATATACATTGACTTGACTTCAGCACATTTGAAAATTAAAAACTAAAATTTTGACATAGTGAAAATTTTCAAGCAAATTTACATTACCTGCTCTCATGCAAAATCCACTTCTCTATTAGTATAAGTGTTTGGCCAGTAGTTAAGCAACAGATTACCACCGTAATGCAATTCTCATAAGTTTAGAAAATGGGAAACTGTCTATCAACATGTTACAAAGTATTTGTCTTCAAGAAATAATACATTCTCAGAAAAGTTAAGTGAAACGAATGAGCAATGGTAAATCATGTAATAAATTAGATGATGCAAAGGTAGAATTCAAGAAGAATATAATTGAGCAGAAAAAAAAAGTGTTATATTACATAAGAAGTATAACAATGTGTACCTTTATGAAGTAACGACATAGCAATGAATTGTATAACCAAAAGAAAAGTGAGAGAAAATGAGAAAGAAAATTAAAAATACAGTACAGATAAAAATACAAAAAAAACACAACCAGAATAGAAAATTTAAGAATCTCTCAATCCAAAAGAACAAGTAACAAAAATAAGACTGATGATAAGGACTTAATTTAAAAAAATAAGTGGTTTAAATATACTTGTATATGTATACCAAATCATTTGCCTCAAAAACAGAATGTAAGATGCCTTTCATATATTTGTGGTTTAGGTATTGATTCAGTTATGGCAGAGTTGCTACTGTCAAACTGGCTTTTTACAGATAACAATTATAAGCTCTGCATGAAATGTAAAGAATAACTATTTAAAGACACTGAAGAGTGACCAAATGTATGCAGAAATAGGAGAAGAGGCTGACCCTTGAAAGAAGGGCGCTATACTATGTAGGACCTACATTTATACAACTTTTCACCTTGAGGATATTTTATAGTCCCTGCAGTACAGGGCAGCTAAAACTCAAGTAGAAAGTCACAGTCCTTGGTCTTATGGAAGCAGAGGATAATATTTAGGATTCTCTAAATGGATGGGAAATGAAGGAAGAAATCCCAAGGAGGAGACAGCTACAGAAGGGGAAGCCATAAAACCTGCATTTAAACGCCACCTAAATCCTTGTTTTACCCCTAACCTGTACATGCGTGAGGAAGATTTCAAGGTGAAATGCCATAGCTGTAAAGCTGAAAACTGGGCAGAGGTTTCACCTTCTTTCAAGTAGGTGAGAATTGAGTTTGAGTTCAGCCAAGTTAACTACATAATAGTTATGAAATAATACACTTCAAAAGATAAAGTAGAGAGAGTCTACCACATATTATCTAAAATGTCGAGTAATCAATAAAAAATTACCAGGAAAAAAACCTAAAAATAAAAATTACTAGATGTGCAAATATACACAATATTGACATATCTCTAGTCTGACTGACAGTGAAAAAAAGAGAAAAAGCAATATTACCATTATCATAAATGAAAAAGGAGGACTTCACTACAAACTCAGACAGATACTCATTTCAAGGATAAGTATTACAAACAATGTTATGCCCATAATTTTGACAACTTAGAGTAAAAAGACCAATTCCTTGAAAGACATAAACAAACTCACTCAAAAAGAAACAGTTACCTAAATAGTTCTCTATGTATTTATTAAATACATTTCTGTTTAAAAACCATCCAACAAAAAACTTCAAGCCCAGATGGTCTACTGGCAAATTTTACCAGACAATTAAGGAAAAAAATACCAATTCTACACAATCTTTTCTAGAAAACTGAGGAAAAAGATCTTCAAAAATTATTTTATGAATCCAATATACTCCCGTCTCTGATATCAACACTAGACAAAGACTTTGCAGGAAAAGAAAAAAAATAGCCCACTATTACTAAAAAACATGGATGGAAATATCAACAAAACATTAGCAAATCAAATTCACCAATATATAAAAACTATAATATATTATAACCAAGTAGTTTATTCCAAGAATGCAAGGCTGATTCACCATTCAAATATCACTCAATGTAATTCACCATATTAATAGATTAAACACACACACAAACAGACACACACATGAATGTGGCCAATTGATTTTTGACAAAAGTGTAAAGGCAATTCAATAGATAAAAATACCTTTGAATGAAATCGGGCTGGACAAATTCGATATCTCTATGGAGAAAAAAATGATCTCAATCCATAACTCTTACCATATACAAAACGAATTTAAAAATGTGTCATAGAGGCAAATATAAAACATTTAACTAGAAATATTTTAGAAGAAATCTTCAGAGAAAACCTTCATATTCTTGGTTATGAAAAAAGTTCTTATATATGACACCAGAAGCAATATCCATTAAAAAATGTTAAATTGGACTTTATCAAAAATAAAAAGGATGCTCAGCAAAGGATCCATTAATATACTATTAATAAAAAGACAATTTACAGACTAAGAGAATATATTTCCAATCACATATCTGATAAAGGACTTGAGTCCAAACTATACAAATTATTCAGAATTCAGTAATGAAAAAGAACAAGCTTATTAGAAATGGAAAAAAATATTAGAAAAGACACTATATTAAAGAAAATATATAGACAGCAAATAAACACAAGAAAGATGTTTAACATCAATAGACAGTCATTAGGATAATTCACTTTTCATATAGAAATTGATAAGCTGATTCTAACATTCATATGGGAAAGGAAAAAAATGAAAGTAACCAAAACAATAATAGAGAAAAAGAGCAAAGTAAGAGACACACTATCTGACTCTAAGTCTTAATATAAACCTACAGTAATCAAGAAATCTCTACGTAGAATCCAGAGATAGCCCAATATTGATATAGTCAATTGATTTTTGACAAAGGTGCTAAAGGACTCTAAAGGAGGTATAAATTATTTTCAAAACTGTGTCTGAACAACTGGATATCCATATGGAAACAAAAAATAAACTTCAACTCCTACCTCAGACAATGCTTAAAAATAAATTTGGGGTAGTACAAACTTAGCTTAAGTAAACAATTAAAAAAAATTCTAGAATAGAGCATAGGAAAATATTTTCAGGGATGGGCAAAAATTTATTAGAAAAGACACAGAAAAAATATCTCTAAAAGGAAAAAGTAGATAAATTAGAATTTATCAAAATGTTAACTTTTTTAATCAAAAGGCACTAAAAAAATTTACTAAGCATATGTCTGATTAAAGATTTGTATCCAGATTATACATAGTAAAAAACAAAAATAAAAACCTGCATCTCAATGATAGAGTTAAAAATAAAAGAAAAAATATTTTAATAGAAACTTACAGAAGACATATGACTAGACAACAAGCACATGAAGGAGTAACTGACATTATTAGTAAATCAGAGAAGCCAAAATTATAAACATGAGGTGCCAAATCTCACCAATTACAATTGATAATATTTAAAAAGATAAAACCAAATGCAAGCAAGGATGTGGGGCAACTAGAATGTTCATAAAATTATAATGAGAATGTAAACTAGAACAATAAGTTACAGAAAAGTTTGGCAGTTTCTTATAAAATTGAACATACACCTATGATATAATCTATATAATTCCATTCCTAGGTATTTATCCAAGAGAAATAAAAGTGTGTTCACAAAAGGTTTTATACTAGAATAGCTGTAGAAACTTTGTTCATAAGAGCCAAAAATTGGAAATTACTTAAATGTTCACCAACAGGAGAATGGATAAGCCGATTGTGGAATATGCATGAAAAAAAATCGTGAAATTAGCTTGGAATGAGAGGGTAACAACTGGAAAGGAGCCTGAGAAAAGTCTCTGAAGTAATAAAAATATTCTATCTCTTGATAGGGATGGAATTACATGAGCATTTGATTTTGAAAAAACTAATTGAACTGAATGTTCTAGATTTATGTATTCTACAAAGAGAACAGTAAATAAAGATCAAATTCCTTTTTGTAGTCATATGAATTAGTAATGTTGAAACCACCTGTACGGTCTAGACTTGAGCAAATGAGTAAACATATTGACAGTAATGAAAGCCCAGTTTCTCACTTTTAGAAATTTAAAATATCAGTATGAACTCATGGTTTTTAGGAAAGAGAGAAAAAATAAATGGACAGATGTGAAAATGTTACTATATATGTCATATTCCTACAAAGAGGGCCTAGAAGCAATGACATGGGTATCAATGAGTACACCTATCACCCTGATCTTCATGTCTAAACACCATTTTCCACTAAAGGTTATCAGGTGTTTTTGGAGAAAAAGTTGATTCCAGAGCTGGAATATGAAAATGAATAATAAGTCTGAAATGTCTTGTAGTGTCTTTAATAAGAAGGTATTAAAATGGGAACAATCAAAAGGACACAAGTGCCAGATTTGCCCATTGAACAAATCTGATATAAAATGTGCATCAAAACTGAATAATGATATTAATGGAATACAATCTATTGCATAGAATAAAATTCCATGAGCCATACTAATGTAAATACATAAATAGATGACTATAGTTTATCAAGCATTCATAGTTGTTTTTAGTGGGAGGTATCTATTTAATCATATTGCTGAAAAGGGAATTTCTTACAAACCATTTTGAATATCTAAAACATATACCACTGTGCTTATACATAGTATGAACTTAAATATTTGTGGAGTCTAGGAATAAAATACAGTAAGAAAAGCAAATGATATTGCATTCATTGAATGGTCTTATTTTCAACACAATATGCTATTAGACATTTTATAATAAATGTTGAAACAGTTTATCCAAACTACATGTTTTTACTCATCTTTTGAGTAACAAATTACCTAGTCAACCCTATTAAAAACCACACCTCCAAGCAGCATTCTTCCCTTCCTGATGATTTCCATGATAGAGTTCCCAAATATTTCACAAGGGAATCTCATACAGAGAAAATGAGACACACACGCTGCCAGAAATGGGACACCAGGGAGCTTACTGGGATATTAATACATGTGAGTTACAGTAAATTAAACTAAATGAAGAGCTGTCGCATAAGGCATTGTGTCTACTGATTGCATATGAACTATTCTGAATGAACGGCTAACTATCACCTACTCACTCAGCATCAAACGATGAAATCGGTAATATTTGCTTCTAGTTGCAGTGGCAATAAAGAACAAAATCTGAGTGTTTTTTGTAATTTAGCTCTTGTTATACTCTCAAACACTGAATATGCATTATATGCATTATTTTCATTTTAAAGATTAGGTCCCCAAAGTTGTATTGCAGTCTCATAATTTTGTTAACCTAGATGCTTAAGAAATGGTATTTTTAAAATTTCAATTTGTGATGATTATTTTTTCTTTATAATCCTTTTATTCTTCCTGATTCATATATTTTTCTAATAATCATATGTTTCTGTTAATTAAAATATATTGGACTTTAAAATGCACTTTCAGAAAAATAAATAATGAAAAGACAGCAACTAAGGCAAGTTTGTTAACCTGGTTATCCAATGCCAGCTACACTGAGACACTAAGTCTAAGCCTTAGCTGAGATTTTTCTCACTGGTAACGGACATTTTACAATTCACTGTAAAGAAGTAATTGGTTTCATCTGCTAACTTTGATGTCAATATCACTGCTTTACCTTTTATACTGAACACCTTATTCTGTTCAAGATTTGTTATGTTAGATACCATATTTGGGAAACAAAAGTAAATAACTCAATTTATGTGCCATTTGAAACCTTACAGCTTCTCATGCCTTATTGCTATATCCTCATAAAGTACAAGTATGAAATAATGGGAAGTTCCTTGGATTTCACAATGAGTTAAATTCCCAGACAAAACAAATTTGGTAAAGCAAACTCCTTAGTATTAACAAATTAAGCAAATATTATTATCTCTGTGGGCCTCAGTTTTTCTCACTCAAGATAATCCCAAGAGTTCATTGTATATTTAAGTGTGAAATGCTTATTTAAGTAAAATGAAAATAACGATAAGAGAAATGAGGATAAAAATATATATGAGTTTTCTAATTAAGAAGTCAAAAACGATATACTTCCCCTTTTCTATAGGATAAGGATATCCTCAGATTATAGGAAGGGACGCATTTCCTAAAACACATAAACCATATGTCAGTCATCCATATTTGGCCACCTGCATATCTCAGCCAACCAGCTACACATCTGGAGTTTCCAGCTCTAATGACATTTCCAGACTTGGGTGAAACTCTGTACCAAGGAACATGGTACAGAGCTGCTCTCCAAGGGATGATGCAACCTTTAAGTATGAGGAAGTTAATACCTAGCAGGATAAATTTTAACTCATAGATTAAAGAGACAAGTGGGAACCTGGGAGATAAATCCCAGGTGACAGCTTTTTGATTAAAAAAAATTTTTTTTTCAAGGCTACATACAAATTTTCAACTTAGTTCAAAAGACCCAATATCATATAGACCCCATTATCTGACAATTAATTTGGAAGTAAACAATAAGAAACTACACTAAAAATACTAAAATATGAGGTTCACAAAATCAGAGAAATGTGCCTGTTTTTTTCACTGATGTACTCCAAGAACCTAGAATATGTGGAATACAGTTAATATCCAATCTTTCAAGTGAATAAATGAATCAACAGTTATTTGTTTTAAAATCTGTATCTAGAAAATTAAACACGCACTCAAAACATTCATGAGCTAAATGAAACACAGCTATATAAAACTGAAGAAAATAAAAGCACTTTGTAGCAAATTTTGTGGGATGTCCTAATGTTCTTTAAAGGAAAATGTGTATCTTAATTGTTTTTAAAAGTAACAGGAAAGCCTAAAAATTAATAAACTAAATTATCAATTCAAGAAGATAAAAAACAAACTAAAACCTAAATGCAAATACATAATAAAAGATTTAAAGATGATCAAATAGAGCACACTTTGAAAAACTAAGAATAAACAATTTTGTAGTGTTTATATTGAAAAAATAACAGATATGGGAAAAATTACAAGCAAATGAGTATATCAAAAGTTTTTTATATTGTTTTTATCAGGTATATAAATTTTTGCAATTAATGTGTTTCTTGTGCACAAGAACATTTATTTTTATTAAACACCTCCTTTTATCCTTTTTTTAACCTACTTAAATAATTGTGTATTGAGAAATATTTAGTCTAATATTAGAATTGCTACATCTTCAAAATTTTATTTAGCATCAACCTAATGTAACTTTTGACATTCCATTATTTTCAAACTTTTCACTTTCATATAGTATTTTTATGTTTTTAATTCAAGTGGGAATTGTTTCTTCTTAAAGAAATATAACTCATTCAATTTACTTTGATTATTGATGCATTTAATTTTATTTCTGTCATTACATTAAAAAGTGTTCTTTGCCTTTCTTCTTTTTTATTGATGATAGACTTTAATTTTAGAAGAGTTTTATATTAACATAAATATTGAGAAAATATTCAAAGAATTCCCATATACTTCCTCCACCTTCACACAGAGTTCTCTTATTAATATCTTCCATTACTTAGTATGGTACATTTTCCTTGTTCAGAAGTCTCTTTTTTTCTGAAATTACCATAGTTATTCTAACTTTCTTTTGATTAGTGTCATCATGGCATATCTTGTACCATCCCTTTACTTTTAATCTGTCTTTTTATTTATAGTGTTTCTTGTAGACAACATATAGTTGGGTCTTGTTTTTAAGACAGTCCATCTCTGTCTTTACATTGATGTATTTAGACCATTTACATTTAAATTATTGATATAGTTAGATTAATGTCTATCATGTTTATAACTTTTTAAATTTCTTTCACCTGTTCTTTTTTTCACTTTCCTGTCTCCCCTGGTTTTCACTGATTCTGTTTTATATGATTCTGTTTTCTCTCCTTTCTTAGCATATCCATTATACTTCTTTTTAAATAATTTTGGCAGGTGCCCTAGAGTGTGCAATATACATGTAAAGGTATATTAAACTAAGTCTACTTTTAAATAATACTACCACTTCACAAGTAGTACAGGTACCTTATAACAGAGTATTCTTAACTTCTCCCTCCCACCATTTATAACATTTCAATCATTTATTTTACTTATCGACCTGCTATCTTCACAAAATACATTGCTATTATTTTACTTTGAAAAAACAATTATATACAGTTGACCCTTGCACAACAGAGGTTTGAACCATGCAGGTCCACTTATAACATGAAATTTTAAAATAAATATAGTACATGTATTTTTGTTTTACAGATCTTTAAGTGTGGGGAAACTTTTGTGTTCAAGTAGAGATCACAATAGGTGGAATAAAAAGAACTAGGATTTGAGTTTGGGATCTATCCAAAAGTGTCAGATTTCTACCTTTGGGTGAATCACATATCAATTCCTTTGCTTTTGAGGCAGAGGTAGCAGTACTTGAATTTTCAACAGCTTGAAGGGTTGGCAACCCTACCTCCCCAAGTTTTTCAAGGGCCAACTGTATTAGATCAACTGAAAATAAGAAAATTACAGGTATATTTTACCTTTATGTATTCCTTCTCCAACACTTTCCTTTTCTTTACATAAATCCAAGTTTCTGAACTATATTATTTTCCTTATTTCTGAAAAACTGCTTTTAATATTTCTTGCAGGACAGTTTTGCAGGCAGTGAGTTCCCACCGTTTTTTGTTTGTCTGATAAGGTCCTTATTGCTCCCTCACTTATGAAGAATAACTGTTCTGGATATAGAATTCTAAGTTGGTAAGTTTTTTTAAATATTTTATTTCACTTCATTCTATTCTGACTTGCATGGTTTCTAAAGATAAATATATTTCTTATTTTTTCTCCAAGAAAAGTTATTAATTTTCAATTTGCTAAACTTACTTTTTGTTGTGATTACAGAATGGTGAATTCCAAGCTCTTTACATTTAGGACCTGAAACCAGAAGTCCCTGAAACTAGTTTTGGATTTTTCTGTTTTGTTTGTTTTGTTTTTAATAAGAAAGTACTATGGATCAGGAACTCTGGGCTGAAGGGCTCTTGTGAGGCCTGTGAACACAGCACCCTGTGAGAAAGTGAAGCTAGACTACACACAAAGGAAAAAAAAGAAGTCCACAGGAAGAAAAGAGAATATGAAGAATTAGAATTCTTGTTGCCTCTGAATATTATTGGCCCTTGAGGTGAGTAGACTAGAGAAAGCTCCAATTTGGTTAAGGAATAAACCTCGTGTGGCTGATAGGGTCTTGGTGCTTAGGCTGGGTGTGAGGCTTGTGCCTCTGATATGGGAGAGCTGAGTTCAGAACATTGGACTACCAGAGACCTCCCAGCCCCATATAATATCAATCTGATAGAGCTCCCCAGGAGATCTCCATCTCAATGCTAAGACCCAGCTCCACTCAACGACCAGCAAGATTCAGTGCTGGACACCCCATGCCAAACAACTAGCAAGACAGAAACACAACCCCACCCATTAGCAGAGAAGCTGCCTAAAATCATAAGAAGTTCACAGACACACCAAAACACACCACCAGACACGGTCTTGCTCACCAGAAAGACAAGATCCAGGCTCACCCACAAGAACACAGGCACCAGTCCCCTCCTCCAGGAAGCCTACACAACTAACTGAACCAACCTTACCTCCTGGGGGCAGACACCAAAAACAAAGGGAAATATAAACCTGCAGCCTGTGAAAAGGAGACCTCAAACACAGTAAGTTAAGCAAAATGAGAAGACAGAAAAATATGCAGCAGATGAAGGAGCAAGGTAAAAACCCACCAGATCAAGCAAATGAAGAGGAAATAGGCAGTCTACCTGAAAAAGAATTCAGAGTAATGATAGTAAAGATGATCCAAAATCTTGGAAATAGAATGGAGAAAATACAAGAAACGTCTAAGAAGGACCTAGAACAGCTAAAGAGCAAATAAACAAGGATAAACAACACAGCAAATGAAATTTAAAATTCTCTAGAAGGAATCAACAGCAGAATAACTCAGGCAGAAGAACGAATAAGTGACCTGGAAGATGAAATAGTGGAAATAACGACCACAGAGGATAATAAAGAAAAAAGAATGAAAAGAATTGAGGACAGTCTCAGAGACCTCTGGGACAACATTTAATGAACCAACATCTGAATTATATGGGTGCCAGAAGAAGAAGAGAAAAAGAAAGTGTCTGAGAAAATATTTGAAAAGATTATACTTGACAACTTCCCTAATATGGGAAAGGAAATAGTCAATCAAGTCCAGGAAGCACAGAGTCCCATACAGGATAAATCCAATGACAAAAACGTCAAGACACATGTTAATCAAACTATCAAAGATGAAATACAGAGAAAAAATATTAAAAGCAGCAAGGGAAAATCAACAAATAACATAGAAGGGAATTCCCAAAAGGTTAACAGCTGACCTTTCAGCAGAAACACTGCAAGCCAGAAGGGAGTGGCAGGACATATTTAAAGTGATGGAAGGGGAAAACCTGCAACAAAGATTACTCTACCCTGCAAGAATCTCATTCAGATTTGATGGAGAAATTAAAACCTTGACAGACAAGCAAAATCTCAGAGTATTCAGCACCACCAAACCAGCTTTACAACAAATGCTAAAGGAACTTCTCTAGGCAGGAAACACAAGAGAGAGAAAACACCAACAGTAACAAACCCAAAACAATTAAGAAAATGGGAATAGGAAAATACATGTTGATACTTACCTTAATTGTAAATGGGTTAAACACTCCAACCAAAAGACATAGTCTGGCTCAATGGAAAAAAAAAAAAAAAAAAAAAAAACACCTGTACATATGCTGGCTACAGGAGACCCACTTGAGACCTAGGGACACATACAGACTGAAAGTGAGGGGATGGAAAAAAATATATTCAATGCAAATGGAAATCAAAAGAAAAATGGAGTAGCAATTCTCATATCAGACAAAATAGACTTTAAAATAAAGAAGAACCTGAAGAACCTAGGGGCAGGACAGGAATAAAGACTCAGTCATAGAGAATGGACTTGAGGACACGAGGAGGGGGAAGGGTAAGCTGGAACGAAGTGAGAGAGTGTCACTGACATATATACACTACCAAATATAAAATAGATAACTAGTGGGAAGCAGTCACATAGCACAGGGAGATCAGCTTGGTGCTTTTTGACCACCTAGAGGGGTGGGATAGGGAGTGTGGGAGCAAGACGCAAGAGGGAGGGTATATGAGCCTATATGTATAGGTATAGCTCATTCACTTTGTTATATAGCAAAAAGTAACACAACAATGTAAAGCAATTATACGCCAATAAAGTTGTTTAAAAAAAAAAAGGAAAGCACTGTGAACAATTCCACGAAGATAAATTTGAAAACTTATAAGTAACAGATATTTTTCTAAAAGCATATAAATTGCAAAAAATGAATTACAAAGAAATAGGAAACATAATTTAAATTATCATAATAAATTTAGTTAGTGATTTAAACTTCCCCACAAAAAGACACTAGGAACTAAGGCTTTTACAGGTAAATTTTATAAGCCTTTTAAAAAATAAAGAATTCTTAGGTATGAAACACTTGTATAGAAATAAAAGAAAAAGAAAAAAAATTCCTACTAGAAATCTAGGAAAAGAAATGAAACTTAACCTAGTAGCATTTATTTTCCAGAAACCTACAGCAAGCATACTAGAGAATGGTGAAACTTAGAAACATTTTTGTTAAAGTCAGATGCCAGATAATGATGCCACATATTACCAGTTAGATTCAGTGTTTTACTGATGCTCCTATTTAGGTAATAAGACAAGAAAAATAAATATAAGATAGATACCTCCTTTCTTTCATTCCTTATTGTCATTGGCAGAATTCAGTTCCTTTATTTTGCAGGATAAAGTCTCCATTTTCTTGCTGGCTGGCAGCCAGGAATAGCTCTCAGATCCAAAAGGTCTCTGCAAAGGCCCCCTCTATCTCAGCAACACAGAATCTCCCTTACATCAACACTTTTCAAACTTCCAATCTCTTATTCTCTTCTGCTGACAGCCTCGGAAAACTTTCTGCTTTGAAAGAGCTCATGTGATTCAGTCAGGTCTATGGGGATAATCTCATTAACTTAATGTCAACAGATTAATAACCTCAATTATGTCTGCAAATCCCTTTTTCTATGTAACAGAATAATGACAGTAACACCACCATGGGGTGGAGATCATGAGAGTCATCTTAGAATTCTGCCAACCATACTACTCATACCACTGTCAACCATGTTAGACTGATATTTAGTGAAAGCAAAATGTTCATTATTGTTTCACTAAAATATTTCAGTTGTAGAAATAATGAATTCATGAATGAGCTGACAACATAGTCACTCACAAAAGCCTTATAACTTAATTCTGGTCTTGCTTACATATCATCACATCACATGTGATTGGATTTTAGAAGCATTATCAATAATCATCTTTTTTTTAAAATTTATTTATTTTTATATTTATTTTTGTCTGTGTTGAGTCTTCGTTTCTGTGCCAGGGCTTTCTCTAGTTGCGGCAAGTGGGGGCCACTCTTCATCGCGGTGCGCGGGCCTCTCACTATCGCGGCCTCTCTTGTTGCGGAGCACAGGCTCCAGACGCGCAGGCTCAGTAGTTGTGGCTCACGGGCCCAGTCACTCCGCAGCATGTGGGATCCTCCCAGACCAGGGCTCGAACCCGTGTCCCCTGCATTGGCAGGCAGATTCTCAACCATTGCGCCACCAGGGAAGCCCCATCAATAATCATCTTAATTAACTTTGTTACACTTCCCTAGGTGGTAATTGCTGGTGAAAATGATCTTTTTAACTCAACTTCTAAAAAAAATTATTTCTGTGAAATGAAGCCATTTACCTAAGGATTTACTTCAATTGCATAAAAGAAGTGTATCTAGGTATAAAATATAATTATCAATGTTTGTTTAATCCTTATCCAATTATCAATGTTCAGAAAGGAAGGATTAAAAGGAGTAAACAACTTACCAGTAGTTTATTACATCCTGAAGTAGAACTGATATGTTTTATAAATGTGTCTTCACACTGAACAAGGACATCAAATTCTCCTTTAAGATAGATTTCTTCCATTCTGGGATGATCTGAGAAAATGCATTGGATATACACCCATAAACTAGACATAAAGTGGTAATATTCTTGATCCTAGTGAGCTCCTTGAAAATAAGAAAGCTTTCTTTGAATTCTTGTTTCCTTCAGCCATCAGTGTCTAGAACACAGTCAGCTAATCCGAGTACTCCAGTGGTAATTTCACCATTGTCACAAACCGTTGGCTCTGGCCCAGTTTATAGACATATTATCTTAGAACCATGCAGTGACTTTTAAATATTAGAATCAGGTGTCAATACTTTTTACATTAGGAGATTTTATATTTTTTAAACAAATATAGATGTTTGACTTATTCTGAAACACAGAACCCACATTCCCATATACCACCTATCCTCTGAAAGTGCTCCAGTTCAGCTGGGGCAAGCACTCTCCAGTTTAGCATGGTATACAACCAGGTTGTTTTGCTTATTTACATTACCTACCTGGATCCTAAGGGATTTTAAGTTTTCTATCAGTTCTGCTCTCTAAATGTTGTTTTCATGATGTGTTTCAGATATGCTAGTCTCAATGAACGCTCTAAGGAAGAAAAATAAAGCAATACACTTAAGGTTATTAAGTAAAGAAACTCGACTAAACACATTTTTGAAACACCATTGGCTGCAGAGCACTTTAATGAATAACTCTTATTAATATATAACAGAACTCAAAATTTATGGTACATATTACATATTTATATTATTCTTTGCTGTTCTTACCCACTGAAAAGAATATGACACCTCTTGTTATAGCCAGGCTCCTCTAGCTTATGGCAAAATTTATGTGCTAAAATTTTGGGCAGAGGGAAAGGAGGAGAAAGATTTGCAATCCCAGGGCAACCAGAATAAGGGGAAAAGGAAAGTAAAACAGAGAAAGAGGAACAACTAATCCAAGGTGGTACTTGAACTAGTAAATCAAAGCTTTACAAGGAAACTTAGGTCAATGCTCAGTAACGTGAGATACTACTGCAATGGCCATATGGAATCATCATGCTTCATAACAGCCATTACTTTTTCCTTCCTGTCTCCTGTCTCTCACTGGTCAAAATTCCATTTTTTTTTTAATGTTGTTTACCTATCTTCTCCAAGTAGCCATTAGGAAAGATATATATACCACAGTAGGATGCTTCACCTGATTCTAACAGCGGTGAGAAGTTCCAGAACCTTCAGGGTCTGGTTGGGTTGGATCTACAAGCCAGAACTGCTGCTGTTTTCTCTATAACAGGCACAATTTAGGTCTTGTTGGAGATCTACACTTACCCAGGGTCAGGCTGATACAGCCAAAAATGTTAGGAAATGAGTCACTGGCAATGGCACTAGGGAATCTTCACTAGGCAAATAGCTCAGAAAGCAAATAGAACCAAGCAAATTGGGAGGATAGATACCTCAAGGTTGATACACTTTCTATCAGGTAATGCTTAATTCTGAAAAGCTAACACAGCAGGAAAAAAGCAACTTTAGAGGAACTGTGATTCAGTTTTCCCTGTTGCAAGGATCTTCTACAATTAGGTATTTGAAACCATTTTCCTCTAAGGTTTTTTTTTCTTTTCACAGTTTACTAATTTCCTTTACATATTAGAAATTTCTCTAGTTGTATGTAAAGCGACATGACTTTTCCGGTTTTTATCTTTGTTCCCACTAAGGCTCTGGCATTGCTGCTTTTCAGCTTGGTGCTCTGTGGTGACCTAGATGGGTGGGATGGAGGTGTGGGAGGGATGTCCAAGAGGGAGAGGATACATATATATACATATAGCTGATTCACTTCGTTGTACAGCAGAAACTAATACCACATTGTAAAGCAACTATACCCCAATTTAAAAAAAAAAGATTGGCTTGTGTTTATCCTGCTCCACACAAAGTGTCTTCTTCAAATTGAAGACTGATATTTTTCTTTGATTCCTGATGTCCAGCTTTATACAAGTTACTCAACTTACTTCCACAAATACACCAAACCAGGGCTACTGGATTTTTCTCTCAGTATAGACATTGTAGCCTAGAATTAAAAACATCCAGAAGAAAAACCTCCCAAGAGGTTTCTAACTTTAACATATTCAAATCTCTTCCTTTTAGGCCCCTCTTCTCTTTAGGCATTCTGGAATTTCCTTTTCTGAGATTCAAGATCAGCTAAGTATTTATATTTTTATACTTGTCTACATACCTAGATGGTCAATGTATTCTCAACCTTCCTCATCAGTTTGACTAGTCTACTGATTCAAAATTGTGTGCTTCCTTTCTTATTTTCTCTCCAAAGGAATTTCAGTTTGGGAATAAAATTTTTGTTGAAATGAAGAGAAACTCTGGAAATTTGTTTTCCATTCTTTACTACTTTTTCAGCATGGATGAAGCAGCAAAAAGATGTATATTTATACCATCTCTCCATTCTCCCACACCCATTTTTAAGAGTAAATCAAATAAATCTACATACCATCCTGTGAGTCAATCCAGGTGTTATGCTCCATCTAGAGTCCCATCTAGTAACATGTCCTCTCTTTTTATACCTCCAAAGCCCTTAATGTCTATGAAATGTCTTTACCCAAAGACTTTTAGTACTCATCATTAGCAATAATAACAACATGTGAGATTAGTAGTACTGGAGGTAGGGGTGGGAAAGAAGCAAATTTATGCTTATTTCTAGGGACATCTGGAAGGCTGGTAACGACTCTTAGTCAAAAAATAAGACTGAGATAACACTAGCTAGTGATTTATAATATTCCTTTTAAAGCTTGAAACTCCATGGGAGGCACCAGCTTCTCTCCATTCTTTCAGTATGTATAAATGGATGTTTTGTACTTGGTGTAAATGGTTACCAAGCATGGTTTTAGCTGTATGATCAGTGGGCAAAAAGCCCACTCTCTGGAATTGGGTGCTTGGGTTCCCTTGAAATTGAGTCACCTCACACAAATTTGGGTGTTTCATAATCTGAATCTGAAGCATGTCCTTTGAGGCTGAAAATGATCCCAGAGGGCTGTTCCTGGAAGTTTTTGGACCTTTCTGTGATTGCATGTTCTTTCATTCTCCTGTTGTGCTGTATACTTCACTTTTCTTACAGGCTTACATGAGTTCACTCTGTGGAGTCTTTTGAGTCCTTTCAGTTAACCAACCAGTGTAAATTGATGGAGGTCTCAATAATACATGTAAAACATCACTCTATTCAGTGTAGGTATTTTAAAAGGGGTGTAACTCTACCTCATTTCGCAGATAGAGAAATGAAACCAGAGAAGTCATATAGCATGTTCAGTATACCACAACAAATTTCAAACTATCATATTAGTTTAAAAAAATGTATAGGGGAATGCTCACTGAGTTAAGAATAATAAGAATTAGGGTTTTACTTCAGCTCTGCTATCAGCAAGTTATGCCACCAGAAAAAAAACTGCTTAATCATCATAGTCCTCATATGGTAAATTGAAGTAATAACACAGCCTGTATCTGTCTCAGTGTGACTGAGCAAAAATAGAAGCATTTTTACAACAGACAGGCAACCATCTCTCTTTCAAGATGACAGATGGTAAAAACTGTTCAGAATCAGATGATGATAACTGATCAAGACATTACTTGGGGCTTCCCTGGTGGCGCAGTGATTGAGAGTCCGCCTGCCGATGCAGGGGACAAGGCTTCGTGCCCCAGTCTGGGAAGATCCCACATGCCATGGAGCGGCTGGGCCCGTGAGTCATGGCCGCTGAGCCTGTGCGTCTGGAGCCTGTGCTCTTCAACGGGAGAGGGCACAACAGTGAGAGGCCTGCGTACCGAAAAAAAAAAAAAAAAAAAAAAAAAAAGACATTACAGAATAAAGTACATAACTCCTAATGAGAAGCATGGATGGGGGGGATATTTTGATGCAGAATTTTTGAGTATTAAAGAGAAGATGAGAAAATTTTATGAGAAAAAATGAGTTTTTCAACACAAAATCAAGATAATATTTATTGATACTTTCAATTATTTCAGAAAAAAGAGCGAAAGGAAGTGGTAGGCTAAAGAATATACAAATTAAGAAGACAAAATTGAGAAGCTACAAATAAACTGAAGTTTTATTTTTGAGAAATTGAAATTTAAAAAAATATTTAACTAAAAGAGTGAGGAAGATTGTGTCAGAATGAGAAATCTAATCTGAGGAGGAAAAAACAGATTCAGAAGCTATCACAGAAATGAATATGATTAAGCTGTTTGGAAAAAATTTACTGATTTAGTGATTTTGAATGAATTGATACTGTTTTCAATACATTAAAGATAGAGGTGAATTGAATAACAGAAATGAAAAACAGAAATGAACAACACAAATGACATTTTAAATAAACATATGTATGCATACACACACACACACACACACGTATATATATATATATAGAGAGAGAAGATAGAAGACAATGAAGGCCATTCTCATGAATGAACCCCAAAGAAAATATATTTCTTTTGCAGAGTTCTTACTATAAACATCAATCTGTAAGAAGAGGAGCACTGTGCTGATAATTAGTGAAAAAAGTCAACTGTTTGCTACAAATAGAAACTTGAGAAGGAAATTTTCTAAGTGTAAATCATAAAAAACTTTTTGATAAAAGCATCCATGATTCTTCTTTTAAAATTATTTAAATAGCACCTACTATTAAGTAAGAACAAAGAACTGATACCAGTTTTATTACTATATTTGTAGCAAAACAGTAGCAGGAGGTTACTAAGTGTCAAAATTGGATACAATGTCACAACTGAAAAATTAGCAAAGACCTAGAACTGGAATCACCACTGTACTGTAATTAATTGCCTACTATTTGGGGGAACAAATAAATATGTGTACAGAATTATTTTATATGTATTAAATTAAATTAACTACAACTGTGGTTTACAGATTAGTGGAAAAGGTTCACTGTCATATATTTATGATATTTTGTTATTGTTAAATTTATTGTTGCAAAGAACATTTGTAAAATTATATTTACCCACTCTATTTCCTTAGGTTGAAATACAAGTATAAATTACTTCATTAAAGATATAGGAACTTTTAATTACTTCATTAAAGATATAGGAACTTTTTTTTTTTTTTTTTTTTTTTTTTGCAGTATACGGGTCTCTCACTGTTGTGGCCTCTCCTGTTGTGGAGCACAGGCTCTGGATGCGCAGGTTCAGCGGCCATGGCTCACGGGCCCAGCTGCTCTGCGGCATGTGGGATCTTCCCAGACCGGGGCACGAACCCACGTCCCCTGCATTGGTAGGCGGACTCTTAAGCACTGTGCCACCAGGGAAGCCCTATAGGAATATTTTTAATGTTTTAATATAAACTGGCATACACATTGACCATAAACAGTTCAATACATGTTTTTTCCTTGCTCAATATAGAAGCATGATTTAGAAATCTAAATTGAACACCACTTTATATTTCTTTCAGCAATGGATTAAGTTCATCTAACAGGTTGTCGACAGGTCCTAAGGTACTCAGGTTTTTTAGTTTGCCATGCTTTTATGTGGGAAGTCCAAATTTGAAAATTTCCACTAGATTTTACAACAGCCCTTTACATCTTTGTAATTTAGTCATTTTGCCTTACAATGTCATACAATGGGCTATTACATTCCTTGGGGAAATGTAAAATTTAAAGAGATATTAAACCCAAATAACTTCACTGCCTATAAGAGAAATGACAGGGAAATACTGTCATAGATCATGTTGTTTTATGACACTTGTGATTAAGCTCATATATATGTTGGATGCTAAAGATCTGGTAATGTGTACATATTCTCAAATTTTTAGAGAGAAAGGAGAATTAAAATAAATTGTATGGTAAAAATATAGTTGTAGGTGGTATCAACTCTTAAACGTGGCTGTGCTTCAAATGTTGATAAGAGAACTCTTTGAACTTTAGAATGTATTTTATGTAGATAATCTTATAATTGTAGCTAAGACCAAGATGTCCTGAAGTAAATTATTTCAACCAAAATTGGACTAGTTTATAAATCCTGTAGTACTGGTTTGAAATCTGGACATTACGTACAGGAAAGGGTAAGAGGGGAATAAAAGGATGCCTAGATACCATTCTAAGAAAGAAATTAAAATGTGTAAAATATTTTTGGTACATATAGACCTATTCTGCACCACTTTTCACTTCAAAGTACCATTTTCTTTATGTTCTCAAGTACCTATTGGGCTCATGTTGCAATTTCTCAGTTCTATCACATGTGCCCTAAAATAACCTACCTCACATTTCCTTCATATTTGGAAACTACTTTTCCCAGAGCAGCTAGTCTCAATTATCTATTAGATGTAAGTTGATCTTATTAAACTAATTTAATGTTTTTCAAACTTGACAGATGATAAAAATTATCTGGATTGTATATTAAATATTAGAAATTCTCAGGTCCCATCCCAGACCATCTGATTGATCTGTTTGAATTAACCCATGCCGGTATTTTGTTGTTTTATTTTTGTTTTTTGTTTGTTTTAGAGGCATTTTATTTAGTCAACTGCAAACACTTAGATGTTCAATAGCAGTGGACAATGAAACAGAAATCAAATCAGTTACTTCAATATGTATTCCTTCTTCTTTACAACAAAAGCAAAAAAAAAAAGAGTCTTTCTGCTTTAAGGGAAAAATCAGAAAAATAGGCCAATATATTTTTGTTATGAATAGTAACATAAACAGCTACAAGAAATCTGATTGTAATAATAAGAGAACTTGGATGTTGGCTTGCACATTTATTCATTAAAAGGAGGATGGACCATCATGCTACAAGAGCATGCCTCCACCTGTCTTCATCTGATACTCTTAAGATCTCACATACAAGTAACACCAAGTTAGTTTCAACATTAAAGCTAATTAATATTTGTCATTATTTACTGTTCATGTTTGCCTTAACCAGACAGTAACTCTGGAAGGCTGATGCTTTTCTCTGCTTGTTTTAGTCCATAATTTGTCACTATCTGTGGCAGATACCTTATGCTCAGGTCTTAATTTCAGAAGTTGAACTGTAGATGAAATCTGAAATCTCTGAAGCAACTTCTTCTAGCTTCTCTGGTATAGCATTTAGAGACAGTCCCCACATTACGATGGTGTGAAAGTAATACATGTTCAGTAGAAACCATACTTTGAATTATGAATTTTGATCTTTTCCTGGACTAGTGATACTCGGGATGATACTATCTCATGATGCTTGGCAGATCCACATGATCATCAGGATAAACAACCCACATACTTACAACCATTCTGTACCCATACAAACATTCTGTTTTTTACTTTCAGTATAGTATTCAATAAAGTACATGAAATAATCAACACTTTATTATAAAACTGGCTTTTTGTTACATGGTTCTGACCAACTGTAGCCTAATGTACATGTTCTGAGCATGTTTAAGGTAGGCTGGACTCAACTATGTTATTCGGTAAGTTAGGTGTATTAAATGCATTCTTGATTTACTATATTTTCAAGTAACAATGGGTATATTGGGATGTAACCCTATAGTAAGTTGAGGAAGATATATATATGTGTATATATATATATATATATATGTATATATATATATATATACACATATATATATATATCTTCCTCAACTTACTATAGGGTTACATCCCAATATATATATATATATATACACACCATGTTACAAATATTGCTAATATGCATTTATTTAGCCCACACTGATATATCATTATAAATAAGTGTATGTAACATAATATATATTATAATACTATATAATGTCAATATGGCAAAGTGTAAAACGTACCTACTAATTAAGTAAAGGACATTTAGATTACTTCATATTTTTAAAATGTATTATAAACAACACTATGATGAACATCTTTATAGTTATCTCTTTGCATTTGTGACTTTTGCTTTTGCATAGTTTTCTATGTAGAAGCAATAAGAAAAATATGCTATTAAATGTTTTACGAAAAACCTGATACTGAATCTGCTTTTTATATTTAGAAAGATGTATAACTTATATCAAATAATTTGGCTCTTTATCAGAGAAGATTCCCTGGAAGATCGTATATGGATAAAAGGCAGCAGTCTTGAAGGAGAAGGCAGGAAATAAAGGAGGGTTGAAACATTCTGCATTAAAAAATTAGAGGAATTCAAAATTTGTACCCAACAGTTTGAAAGAGAGAGACAGACAGAGAAAGGAAGGAAGGAAGGAAGGAAAGAAGAGAGATGCTGAGAAGAAAGTAAGGGAATGAATAAAGAAAAAATGAGAAGGGGAATTTCATCTTGGAAGAGAAGAAGAAAAGGAGGGAAAGAGTTGAACAACATAGTAAGGAAAAGAGGATCAGGTAAAATCTCTTATAGTGGGAATGGAAAAGGGACTTTTCTGTACAGGAGATTCTTTATGTGTACAATACATGCATATCTTCCTGATTCTTATTGACTGTCAGATAAATTCTATGAGGTTTTTTGATAAAAATAGTTTGTTTCCCAAGGTTTTAAGGCTTCTTATAATTTAATAATTTTATAGTTGCATAGTAACCCTTTGTAGACTTTCCACAGTGTATTTAATAATATGGCATTGTTTGACCATAGTAATATAATTTTAGCTATTATAAATTATGTTTTGCTGAGCATATCCATAAATGGATGTTGTCACATATCTTGATCATTCCTAAAATTGGAGATACTGTAACATATGTCACAATATTTTTCCTTAATTGAAATCAGTCAGTGAAATAGGGATATTTTAAAGACTCTACACTTCCAAATTTTCCACTGGCCTGGTAATGCTGCATTATTTTACACTCCATCTGGGGTGTGTGAGTTTGCTTTCTAACTTACTCAAAGTTCACTAGGTACAAGAAACTTTTCTTTTTTTTCTTAAACTTAATTTGGCGTGATAAAACATATTTCATTCTAAAATTGGGGTACTTTGAATTGGGATACTTTAAAAAGTATATTTTGAATACTTTTTGTGTATTTATACACCATCTGTATCTCTGTATTCTTTCTTTTATGAATTACTGGCACACGTAAAACTTTTTTTGTGGGTGATGTAAAAGCTTTTTAAATGTTAAAATCATTAAATAATTTTTTGTAACACACACTTATATTCTTGTACATACTATGAATTATATACTAATAGGTATTTTAGTATTCAGCATCCTTATATTACTAAGTGTAGTTGGACTAATATTTTCTTTGTGTGCTATGTTACATTTTGGCATATTTATGTTACGTTCTTGTGTCTTTATTTTATATATTCTGGTCTAAATTTGTAAAACAAAATTGATATTAGTTTTCTATTGCTGCCATAACAAATTACGACAAACTTGCTGGCTCAAATGACAAAAATTATTATCTCACAATTTTGTAATATAGAATTCCAACATGGGTTGCACTAAAATCAAAGTTCAGTGTGTCTGCCTTCCTTTCTGCAGGCTCAATGGGAGTATCAGTTTCCTTCACTTCCAGAGACCATCCCCACTCCCTGGCATGTGGTCCCCTTCCTTCACCTTCAAAGAACTTCTGTCATCACATTTTTTTCTCTGACTACAGCTGAGAATGATTCTCCATTTTAAGGACTCATTTGATTAGATTGGGTCCAGATGGATAATCCAGGGTAAACTCCCTATATCAAGGTTTATAATCTTAAACACATCTTCAAAATCTCTTTTTCCATGTAAGGTAACAGATTCTTGGGGATTAGGATGAGGACATCTTTTGAGTTGCTTATTGGCTTTTAAGTCTCCCCTTATCTAACAGGCTTGATTCTACACTTAAAATATCATTATATCTTGAAATCCATTACTAATGTTTAGCTGATTCTCTCATTCACACTCTCTGAAATCATTTCAATATTTTGAAATTTTGGAGTGAATCTTTTGATTATTTCCTAGATTCAGATATTAAACAGGAAGAATCATTTTGGTGTGTTTTCCCTCTCCTTTGCACTGAAATTATTTTATTTGGAAATCATACTCCTTCACTAAATAACAACTAAAATACCTCCCTCTTTCCTCTTTATACTAGTCTGCTTGAGCTGCCATAACAAAATATCACAGGCTGGGTGGTTTAAACAATGGAAATGTATTTCTCACAGTTCTTGAGGCTGGGAAATCTAACATCAATGTGCTGACAAGATGCCATGACCTCTTCTCTTGGCTTGTAGGCAGCTGACATCTTGCTGTGTGCACATATGACCTCTTCTTTGTACACAAGTGGAGAAAGAAAGAAATCCCTGGTGTCTATTCCTCTTCATATAAAGAAATCAGCTCTATCAGATTAGGGCCCTGCCCTTATAACCTCATTTAACCTTAATTACCCCTTTAAAGACTATCTTTAAATATGGCCACATTGGGGGGTTAGGACTTCAACATACGAATGGGGGGGGGACACAATTCAGTCTATAATACTCTCCTATCTTCGAAAGCAATCTAGAGACATTAAGTTCTCACAATATGCAGCTTAGACAGTGCTGAGATCATTCCCATACAATCACCTTGACATTCTGGAATAAATTAGCATTTATTTTAAAAATCCAAAACTGCATTTATGCAATTCTCTGAAAAAAGCAAATATTCTAAATATATATATATCCTAACTTACACCTAACTTAAACAAGTGGGTTGGGAATATGAAATATAAATTATTATTCAGAAAAATCAAGCCAATAAATTAACCTTAAAATATTGTATCAAGACTGAAGTGTCTCTACAAATTGAGAGAAATTGTGCAACAATTGAGACAGTGTCAGTTATCCTGGAACATGAAGTGAGATGAAAAGGCAGAGATAATATTTAAGGTGACATACAATTAATGTTTCAAATTACTATTCAAAATATAGAAAATAGAAATGTGTGACATTAATGAGTCAACATATACAAAAAGAAACAGACTTATATCACCACCACCCCTAATTGTAGAGAACAGAATAACAATAGGTCATGGAAATAAAAATAAATTTTACACTAAAATGATAGTTCCATAAGGACAGAACTCTCTTTAGCTCACTCCTGTATCCTTAAAATCTGCATAGATCATGGAACTAATAAAGTCTTTTTTTAAATGATTAAAGAAATAAAATATATATATAATGTACATGGAAATAAGAACACACCCTTAAAATAAAAACACGGAGCCCTTTTGTGAAGAACCAAATAGAATTTTTAAATACAAAAGTATGGGGATAGAAATTTAAAAATAATTGCAATAATTGGACACAGATGAAGAGAGAATTCATTAACTGGAAGATATATCTGAAGAAATTACTCAGCATAATGAAAAAAAAATAGATTATGTCAAAGACCAGATAGTTTCACAAGGTAATTCTTCTAAACATTTTTATAGGAATTAACACCTATACTTCTCAAACTATTCCAAAAAATTGCAGAGGAGGGAATACTTCTGAACTCACTCTAGTAGATCAGCATCACCCTGGTACCAAAACTAGTCAAAGACACCACAAAAAAAGAAAATTACAGGCCAATATCACATGATGAAATTTCATGCAGAAATCCACAACAAAATTTTAGCTAACTCAATTCAACAATACACTAAAAGGACTGAACACCATGATCAAATGGGATTTATTCCCAAGGTGAAAGGATGGTTCAATATCCAGAAATCAATCAATGTGATACATTACATTAACAAACTGAAGAATAAAAATCATAAGGTTATCTCAATTAATGCAAAAAACAACCTCTTGACAAAATTCTACATTTATTCATGACAAAATTCTCAACAAAGTGGGTATAGAAGAAACATACCTCTACATAATAAAGGCCATTTATGACCAACCTACAATAACATCAAATCAACATTTCATCATCAATGCTGAAAAGTTAAAATCATTTTCTCCAATATCAGGAAAAGTCAAGAATGCCCATTCTCACCACTTTTATTCAACATAGTATTGGAAGTCCTAGCCACAGCAATCAGACAAAAAAAAAAAAAAAGAAAGAAATTAAAGGACTCCAAACTGGAAAGAAAAGTAGGACAGCTACATGCAAATGAATCAAACTAGACTACTTTCTCATATCATACACAAAATAAACTCAAAATTATTTAAAGACTTAAATGTAAAACCTGAAATGATAAAGCTCCTAGAAGAAAACATAGGCAGTATGTTCTTTGACATCGGTCTTAGCAATTGTCTCCTCAGACAGGGGAAACAAAAGCAAAAATAAACAAAATGGGACTACTCCAAACTAAAAACTTTTGCACAGTGAAGAAAACTTTCAACTAATCAAAAACACTGCCTACTGAATGGGTGAAGATATTTGCAAATGATATATCTGATAAGGGTTTAATATACAAAATATACAAAGAACTCATACAACTCAACATCAAAAAACCAAACAACCCAATTTAAAAAGTGCAGAGGACTTAAAGAGACATTTTTTCAAAGAAGATATACAGACGGCCATCAGACATGTGAAAAGATGCTCAGCATTATTAATTATCAGGGAAATGCAAATCAAAACCAAAATGAGATACTACTTCACACCTGTCAGAATGGCTATCATCAGAAAGACAGCACACAAGTATGGGTGAGTATGTGGAGAAAAGGAACCCTCTTGCACTATCGGTGGGAACATGAATTGGGACACCCACTATGAAAAATAGTACGGAGTTTCCTCAAAAAATTAAAAACAGAACTGCCATATGATAATTTAGCAATTTCACTTCTGGCTATTTACCCAAGGAAAACAAAAACACTAACTTGCAAATGCATATGCAACCCAATGTTTGTGCAGTATTATTTACAGCAGCCAAGATATGGAAGCAACCTAAATGTCCACAGATATCTGAATGGATAAAGAAGGTGTGAAATATTTATACACATACACACAACGGGATGTTATTCAGCCATTAAAATAATGAAATCTTGTCTTTTGTGACAACATGGATGGATGTATTGTGCTAAGTGAAATAAGTCAGGCAGAGAAAAAGAAATACCACATGATCTCACTTATATATGAAGTCTAAAAAAATGAAACAAATAAGTAAACAAACAAAATGAAAACTGATTCATAGGTATGGAAAACAAACATGTGGTTGCCAGAAGGGTGAGGGGTGATGGGTAAAGGGGATTAAGAGGTACAAATTAATGGTTATATAATAAAAAAATCATAGGGATGTAATATACAGCATACAGAATATGGTCAATAATATTGTAATAATTTTGTATGGGACAAATTGCTACTAGACTTGTGGTGATCATTTCATGATATATGCAAATATCAAGTCATTTTGTAGTACACCTGAAGCTAACAATATTGTATGTCAATTATATTTCAATAAAAATATTTAACTCCTAGAGTCATTCAGACTGGGTAGTGTACTATTCTCATGGCCAATTAATTTCTAACCCCAGTACATACCAAGAATTTATTATACTTAGAGAATATTGTGACCTTTATTGTAATATCATTTAATTTCCTTCCATACTTGCCCTAGGTAAAGCTATGTTTTCCTTCCTCATGTGGTAGCCATAACTTCTTATTGGCTGGTTGATAAAGCCTTATCACCATAAATTTGCTTTCCAAATCGGAAACCACACTTAATTTATTTTTAATAATCAAACCAGAGTGAATTTGAAAGCACAGAATACGGTCTGAGAGAGACTGAAGATTAACCAGAGAGAATTCCTTAAAGAAATCTTCCAATCTAGGTGGAGTCCAAAACAAGATAAAGTGAAACAAAATTTAGGTTGCCAATCCAGCACCAACTATCAGAGCCCGATTCTAGCAATCGTCAGGCCAAGACTGCAAACTTAAACTGGTAATTTCATTATAGTAATTTAAGGTGTGCCCCACCCGCCCCCAAAATAGTCAAGACTATATTTTTAAGACTTTACCTAGTTTATAATCTTCTCACAGTTTTTACATATAATTATAACTTAATTAGATATAGAAATCCTATATTGTCTAAATAAATTTAGGTGCACAGGAAAAGGCTCATGGAATAATGATTTCGGGGTTTTTTGTAACTTTTGCTTTTATTTTCATTAAGTTTGTATAATTTTTCTGTCTTTAATAGGAGTTAAAAGAATATATCTAGTTAGAATATGTTTGCATTCATTTTTACATAGAATAATATCAGATTTTTTCTATCTTCAGACTAAATACATCCAAAGTGTTTTTATTTTTGTTTTCAAAAATAATTTTATTATGTATAATTCATGCATACAAAAGTATATAATGTTCATATAAATATAAAGAATAATATTGAACTGAATATTCATGTAATAAAACACCTGTGTGTGAATTACAACATTAAGAGTACATTGAAAGCACATTGTTTAAAATAAAATTGCATTTTCCTCCTACATCTCCCTGAGATAATCACTATTCTGAATTTAGTGTTTACCATTCACTTTAATAAATATATATTTTAGCCTCCTATGTATACATCCATAAATTGATATGGTTTACATTTACAGAATGTTAAACTTTATAAATGGAGTAATTATGAATGAAGTACACTGATTTACTAAATTTTATCTTTGTAGGAGTCTTCATGAAGAGACATATTGTTCTACCAGTATGGTATCCTTTTATCATATGCATATATTTCAATTTACTTTTGCATTCAAACGTGTCATTGTGACTTTTGTGACAAAAAAATGACCTTTTGTTTTTCTGTTATAAGCAGTATTGTTATGAATATTTTCTATATATCTCCCAGTGTAATATGCAAGGTTTCACTAGGATATTTTTCTAGAATGTTGAACATCTTTTCATGTTTATTAACTATTCATATTTTCTCTTGTATGACATGCCTATTCATGTCTTTCCTCTTTTTTGATTGTGTTGCTTTCTTTTCTAATTGATTCTTAAGTATTGCATAATGCTTTTTTGCCAGTCTATACTGACTGATATAGCTATATCAGCTTTCTTTCTTGTATTGATGTGATATATATAAAATTTATGTATGCTATATGTATAAATATATATTTACAAAGCTCTCATTTTAATAGTTTGTATTGTTTTCAGTAGTCTATAATAGACAATCATGTCTACAAATAATGATATGATATTTGTACTTTTTGGTCTTATTGTGCTGATTTCAAATGAAACAAAATTTACAATAGAAATAGATGAAGACAAGCATTCTTATTTTTTCCCAATTTTAATGGAAATGAGTTTAACATTTCAATATTAGGATGCCATTTGATAAAGGATTTTGATAGATATACTTTTCAGATTAAAGAATTTCCATTCTATCCCTTGTTTTCTAATATTTTATTTGTTTTGTTTAAGATAAATTGATATTTACTTTGACCACGTTTTTTCCTGCATCTTTTGTAATTTTATGTCCTTTTTTTTCTTTTAAGTGGTTAAAATGGAGAATTAAATTGATAACTATTCTAATGTTAAATCCAACTTGAATTCCTGGGATAAATCCTACATGGTTCATATACTTTATATATTGGCAGATTTCATTTGTTATAGTTTGTTTGTAATTTTTGCATCTATTGTTATGATTGATACTGGCCTATAATTTTTCTTTCTTATATGTTTTTTGTTTGATGTTTTTTCAATGGTATTCAAACCACACACATTTTTATGTATGTTTTATTTTTTATTTTGTTGTAAAATACTCTGTTTTATTGTCTTTGGAATAGTTTGTTTATGCTTGGTATTAACTATGTTTGGCATTGCTTAATTTTTTTTTTTTTTTCTTTTTGCGGTATGCGGGCCTCTCACTGTTGTGGCCTCTCCCGCTGCGGAGCACAGGCTCCGGACGCGCAGGCCCAGCGGCCATGGCTCACGGGCCCAGCCGCTCCGCGGCATATGGGATCCTCCCAGATCGGGGCACGAACCCGTATCCCCTGCATCGGCAGGCGGACTCCCAACCACTGCGCCACCAGGGAGGCCCTGCATTGCTTAATTAATATTTGCTTGAATCACGCTTAAAGCTGCCTGGATTTGGTAACTTTTTATGTGATCATCTTAATTACTGTTTCAACAACTTTAATAGTTATAGAATCACTAACATTTTCCATTTCTTCTTGTTTTAGTAGGCTGAATTTTGCTGGGAATATGACAAATTAGCTACATTTTCAAATTTTTAATTTACTGGTATCAATGTTATTATTTTTTCTTATTATTATCTTAATGTCTACTGTATTTACGCCTACTTTCTTAGAGTTCTTGTTTGAAATTTTGTTTATTTGGACCTTCTATTTTTATTTCAATGAGGCTTGCTGGAGATCTGACAATTTTATTCGTCTATTCAAATATTACATTTTTTGACATTTTTGATCATGCTACTTGCTTTATTTCTTACATTGATTCTATTTTATTCTTTTCTGATCCGTATTTTTTCCATCCTTCATTTATCTGTGATTTTTCTTTTGTTCCTTTCCTATTGTCTGAATTTAATTGTGTAACTCATTCATGTTTATCTTTCTTCTTTTGTGATATAAGCATCTTAAGGCTGCACATTTACCACTACATGACTACACCACTTCAGTGGATGTATTTAGCTACATCCATTAGGTATTGATACATGGATTTTTAATTCATTCTACATATTGTCTAATTTCTTTTTAGACATTAGGCATTTTAGGTGTTCCTTTTAGATTATTTTTATTATTCCTGAAATATAGCTTTTACATTGTTTAACTGGGTTTGAAAATTATTAGATTTTTTTTCCTCAGGCAGGAAGAAGAAGGAATGCACAATCCTAGCAGAAATTGGAGGAACAGCATAAGTTCAAAATCAGATACAATGACTTTGAGATATCAGAATCTTAGATATGCAGAAAAGTAAAGCAGGCAGATGAAACTCAGGGAAGTTCAGGCCAGAGATATAAATTTGAGAATTGCTTGCATATAGATCGACTTGAAATGCATGCGAATCAACATGATTCTCCTGGGAGAAGGTGAATAGTTAGAACTAAGAGGACTCAGCACTAAAGGTTAAGAAACCCCAGCATCTGGAAGTCAGGAAGTTTCAAGTGACAAAGTAAAGGCAGTTTCATTGATAAAATGAAGCAGCTTAGTTGTTAAAGAGAGTAGAGAAATAATTTGGCAGCTAGAGGAGACATTTGGTCAAAAGGCCGATTTAAAAAAAAAATCCTGGAGAGAGTGATTGAAGACATAGAAGAGAGGAGGGGAAAACTAGAAAAGTAAAAATGCAAAGCAGCCTAAAATAAAAAGACTGACAACATCAGATGTTGTCAAGAAAGTGAAACAACTAGAATTTTATTTATTGTTGGTGGGAATATAAAACACACAATGATTTTGTAAAAATAAACTGTCAGTTTCTTATAATAACCATATATTTTGTGAACCAGCAATTCCACCCATAGATACTGATCCAAAAGAAATAAAAATGTATATTCATAAAAGTATGTCCATAGCTACTTTATTCCTAATAGCCCCAAATCAGAAACAACCCAACTATTCATTAATAGCAAAGAGATAAGTACACTGGATTACATTCAGAAAATGTAATATTACTCATCCATGAAAATAAACTACTGATACATGTAACAACATGGATGAATCTCAAAAAATGTGCAGAGTTAAAGAAGCCAGACACAAAGTAGTATAATCTATATGATTCCATTTTATATGAAGTTCTAAAACAGGCAAAACTAATTTTTGTTGGAAAAAAAAGAACAGCAGTTTCCTCTTTTGTGGGCGGAGGTAAGGTACTGATTGGGAGGGAGATGTGGGAATTTTCTGGGGTGAGAATACTGTCCTATATCTTGATAAGGGGTCGGGTTATACAAATGCATGCGTTTATCAAAACTCAACAAGTATATATTCCATTGGATGTAAAACTTACTTCAAGGGAAAAAGAACCAAAAATAAATATTAAAGTCTAGGCATGATAGTAATGTTGATTTAGGGGAAATGTAATGTCTGAAATTTACTTGGAAATACATTTAAAAATTACAAATTTACAAGACGGTTGGATGGGAGATGGTTAGCTATGTGATAAAATGAATATAGAGAAATATCAAATATCTACCAAATCTAGGTAGTGAATACCTGGATGTTTACTTTCTATGTGTTTGAAAATTTTTATAACAGAATGTTGGGGAAATAGGCAGTAGGAAGAAGGTTTCTGGAACTTAGGTGGCTGGATTTCCTTTTGATATGAGGAATGCCATATCAATGCAAGGATTTGGAGGGAAAAGCAGGAGAGGTGCTGGTCCTGGAATAAACCAACTCCAACAGAAAAAGAAGAAATGAGCATAATTAAGTCATTTTGGTATGATAAAATTCCTCACAAATCTCAACTTGTAGAATCAGGAAAAATGTCTGGATGTTTTTTGTGGCCCAAAACTCCTCACCAGTTTGTGAGACTATTAAGGGCATAGCCAACACGTGGCACAGTGACCACTCATTGTCATTTCCGTTAATCAAGTGTTCCTTTTCTTTCTGTAGCATACTCTTGAATCATGCTAAGAGCCAAAAATCATAGTCTTTTTAACTGCATAAGGCATCACCTTTTCCATGTCTGTATGTTCATTTAAAATCTATTCTTCACTATTCTACTTAGGAATCCTTTCTTTTGCTCTCTCAATGCTTTAGAGTTCAAGGCATCTTCATTTCCTTTTTGTGACTCCTTCTGACAGCTGACGTAAGCTGGCAGAAGACAAAAGGTATTTAAAGTGTGGCAGAAGCGCTCAGTTCACATAAAGCAGTGATTCTCTCCTCTGATACATTCTTGATTGCTCTGAACTGTGCTGGCTTAAACAAGTCCAATCTCTCTATATTATTTCATACAGGATTTGAATTTTCCTCTGAGGAGTATGTCCTCACTCATTTATTTGCATGTTTATATTTTCTGTGGCAAGCAAGAATAAAGGAAAAGGGAAAGGTGAGGGTCATCTCTAAAGGAGAAATGCTGGAGTGGACTGACCTGAAAGGTGCCATCACATATAGCAGGGGAAACAGGAGCATGCTTTGTGGAAAAGGAATGCACCACGCAGAAGAAGCACTGCCAAGATGGTCCTTAAAATCAGCTCCATGTAGAGACTGGACCCTGAAATTAACAGCAAACATTCTTTTTGGATTCTTTTTTGAATGACAAAGTTTCAGTAAAATTCTACCACCAAGGTTGAGGGGAAAAGTAAAAACAAAATTTGTTAAAAAGTAGCATGTACATTCAAAATTTAAATTTCTTGCCAGTTCAGCAGTGTTAGATGTCATGGGTAACACAGGGAATACTTATTTAAAATTTTCATATACTCTCAGAATGAATCAAGATTAAAATGAGGAGGTGCACATATTAATGTAAAAGGAACAAAACCTCAAGCCTTCTTCCAGGTGAAAGAATAGTCATTTAGGTCCTTCCCATCTCAAAGGCAAAACTGCAACTCTTCTTTGCTTGCTTTAGAAACAAGCTTGTTAAAAATAGTTCTCTAGACATTTCTACTCTGTTAGATAACTAGCATACAATGTTTAAGAAACAACCCCTTTCCTCAATCCTGATCAAAATATAAGGAACTCTGTAATAGCAAGCACATTTGATCTAAGAGGCTGATCGTACATGAGCAGATGTATAAACTCTGGTTTAGGTAGCCTGACACAAACAGACGTTTTAAAATGTGTTTAGATTTTTCAGTGTACCTCTTACTGTCAAGTTTTGTTTTTACTTTTGGTGTTGTTAGTGCCATGTACAAAGTAGGTTAGTGTGTGTTTAATTATCCAAACATAAAAAGAAACTTGAGAAAACGTCTTTATCTCAAATTCTGACTTTGTCTTCTGTACTCCAGTTCTTACTGGTATTAGACACAGTGACATATAGACAAGAGAAGGGACATGACATAGATAAAGCAAACAAAAAATTGAGCAAAATACAGGAAGACGATATTTATAATGCCGCTGACAAAGGCAGTCACTTCACTTTAAATAATGTGGCATGCTGCAAAACTATAGTAATTACTAGAATTTCATTTTCATTAACTAATAAACCAAGGAAAACAATTTAAGTATCTGAATGTCATTTTTCAAATGAAAATAAACTGTAAACATTTGAATAACATCACAGCAGGGATAATATACCTAAGGAAATCTATTGAAAAATGCTAGTGGATTCATCCTCTTCTATCACATTAAAACTGCAATTGACTGTAAACCTCCTACCACTCTCCACTGAGACTTTAATTGTAAAGATTCCTGTTACATATCATAGTAGAATTTAGTTAAAATTGTAGAACACATTATTTCCAATCAGATAGCCAACCATCACTCACAAAGATTTTTAAAAAGGTGATTAATAATTCATCCCAGATAAGGAAAAGATCTATATTTATACCATCTCCTCAGCCACCATAAACTACCTGACAATTGTTCAGTAATGATGCCCAGTAAATTCTTTAAAATGGTAATTTGTCATTCTGTCACTTCATTTGTGACCTAAAATTCCTCACTTGAGGCATCATCAAATAAATTAATCACTTTCCAGGATCCATTTCTCTGTTCTGCATGTTATTATGTCCGGGCTCTCTTGTGTTTCTCTTCATTTACATATATTTAATGGCTGAGCCGTGGTTCACGATGGCACATAACGCACACATCTCATTACAGGTGAAATATTCTAACTGCCACTATCACTGGGAAAGAAAATAACTCTCCCAATTTAATTTTCCTGATGTAACAAAACCATGATTCTTCACTATGAAATGTTGATGCCATCCATCAGTCACAATCAATAAAATCATCACAGAAGTACGCCTTCTTCAGCATCTTTCCTTCATACCAGTATTATATGAGGAAGGTAATTAAACTCATAATATGTAATGAATGTAAATGAAGTAAAAATCCTCATGTTAGCTCTCTAACTATGCTTATTTTACAGCTTTGATTTAAAATATTTTCCCCACAACTTACAAGTACATAAGACCTGAATAGAGAGATATCCACAGCAAAGACAAGATTCATCAACAAATACAACTAATTTTTAAAAAATATATAAAAAATAATATAAAAGTACCAAGTGTTACTATTTGCAGATTTTTCACTTAACAGATATAATCTCTTTGCTCTTACATATTTTCGGGCTTTCTTCAAGTATACCTAGCTGTTTCAATGCACGTGCTATCATGTGACAAATCAAGTGTTTTTTTTTTTTTTTTTTTTTTTTTTTTTTTAGTAACCTGGACTACTTGATTCCTCCCACTTAAGCGCTGCAGGTACTGTCTGTTCTCAAGTAAGATATCGTCTTGGCAATCTTGCCCATCTCTGCCTGAGGAAGCCTAACAAAAATATAGATTAGGACATTTCACAAACAAGGGTTTGGGAATTAGCACTTGGGAACTATTTCCACCTACTGTAAATAGTCATCTTAAATTGCTATTGTATTATTTTTGTAAAGGTCAATAGGGAGTGTTTTAAAGTAAACTAGTGCCACGTACACATTGCCCATGTTTCTAAGTATGTTACAACTTAATTTAACATTCCTTAACTAGTTCTCCCCACATACTTAGGAACATTAGTTTCAGGGGAATGATAGCTTACAGAAGTCCATTTAGAAGGAGGATTCCCTTCATTATGAATTCATCATCAAAGAATGGGAACTTTCTTTATCTTGGAAGTAGTCCCTGTTTACCTGTTTAAAATAATGCTTGAGAGAGTATCTAAAATCAGAAGTGAAATATTAACTCTACGTCTCTGAAGCAAAGGAGAAAGTAGGTGAATATCACTGCTCCACAGATGAATGACCTCACTACAATATTGACAAACCATCTACACTGTACTACCTACCTTCCTCATTAATTATCATATAGTTATTTTTAATGGGCACTTATTTAAGAAAAAAAAAGACTGTGTGTGCAGTTTTGCGTATATTTTTATTAACACTGCAGCAGTCTGTTAACCTAAAGCAAATCCTCCAGCCCATAAACCTCCATAGAATTAGTTGGAAAATAGTGGCTAACCACTCTCTGGTGCTCTTTGGGGAAAGCCTGAGGTGGATCTGAATTTTTAGAGTGTCATTTAGAGTTCATTTTTAGAATGAAGCAAAACCTGGGAGTTTTTTTGTTTTTTTGTTTTTTTTACATCTTTATTGGAGTATAATTGCTTTACAATGGTGTGTTAGTTTCTGCTTTATAACAAAGTGAATCAGTTATACATATACATATGTTCCCATATCTCTTCCCTCTTGCATCTCCCTCCCTCCCACCCTATCCCACCCCTCTAGGTGGTCACAAAGCACCAAGCTGATCTCCCTGTGCTATGCGGCTGCTTCCCACTAGCTATCTATTTTACATTTGGTAGTGTATATATGTCCATGCCACTCTCTCACTTTGTCCCAGCTTACCCTTCCCCCTCCCCATATCCTCAAGTCCATTCTCTAGTAGGTCTGTGTCCTTATTCCTGTTTTGATGGGTGTAGCATGAGACTCGACCAGAACCTCAGAGGATGTTCTGGTACGGGGTATAGCTGATTGAATCTTCGAATAGACACCAAAGTGACTTGGATTGGCTCATTGTGGTGATGGTGGCAGGGGATAGAAAATGAACTTCTATCCTAATTAAACAAAACAAACACACCTCAAATATAGAAAATAAGATTGGGATGCAGTGGTTTGGATTAGAAGAGTTACACTGTAAAGCTATTAGAAAATCTCATGAAATCTATAACCAAGTGACACTAAATATATGTATTAACACAAAGACTTTAGGCAAAATATATTAAACTATTTTGGACAATAGGAAAAGAGATAGAGAAAAAACATTGTTTATGATCATGAATGAGCTCTGTGCATTTTAGCAAATTTTATGCAATGACTATTCAATGAACTAAAGTATACTTTAAGGACAGATGCTAATAGCCAGTAAAGAAAACAGGTAGGAAGGTGAGTAAGATTTGCATGATAAACAAACAGAAATGAGGACAGATTCTTGCCAATACAAACACATCTATTAATTATGTTAAATGTACCACGGAAACTCATGATTCTCCACATTGTGGAAGACTGCACTTAAACAAGACCAAAACTTTATAGGGGATGGGGATATTTCCTTATTATTTAAACAATCACATATTTTGCGGAAGAAGAATTCACACCCCCAGCCATATTTACAGTTTTACTAACAAAAACTGCCCAAACTGAGATTTCTGGTTATTCCACTCGTAGAAATCTGGCATTAACAGGTGTACCCTAATAATAGCACTAGGAAATATTGTTACTACAAGTAGGTGCCTCAAATATTGTTTTCCATACCACAGAAAATTTGAAAACTTAGTTAAACCCCAAGCTGCTGTTGTTAAAATAAATGCTGCATGGGAATTTTCAATTAAATTGAAGTTTCCATGGGGCAAATCTTAATAAACCTAAGGTAGCAAGCTTAGTTCTTCTATGGCCAAAGGCCAATGTTTATAGGCTTCTTAAATAAATAGTTTTGCCTGAGACAACTCATTACTGAAAATTTGAATTACCCCAGAACACAAAGTAAACATTGTACTGAGTTTGATCCACTGGTTAACTAGGTAACTTTGCATAAATTACATTTTCTCTTGAGAGTCTCCTCCTCCTGATCTGTAGAATTGGAATTTAAAAACAAACAAACAAATGTAATTTACAGGATGGCTACCAAATCAATAAGCAAATGGGTGTAAGTAAGTTAATAATGCTTTAAATATTAGGCTAATTACATTTCTTTTTCTTTTGTGTTACATTAATTTGCTAGAACTGCATAACAAAATACCACAGACTAGGTGGCTTAAACTATAGAAATTTATCTCTCACAGTTCTGGAGGCTGGAAGTCCAAGATCAAGGTGTCAGCAGGTTTTGTTTCTCCTGAGGTCTCTCTCCTTGGCATGCAGACAGCCACCTTCTGGCTATGTCCTCACCTAGTCTTTCCCCTATGCATGTGTATCCCTGGTTTATCTTTATCTTCATCTTCTTATAAGGACCTTGGTCATTGGATTAAACTCCACCTTTATGACCTCATTTAATATCAATTACCTTTTTAAAAGCCTAGCTCCTATAATCACATTGGGGGTTAGAGCTTCAACAGATGCATTTTGAAGGCACACATTTCAGTCTGTAACAAGTCAAATAAGTTCACATATACAGTATCAAACATTTTAAGGAACATTTCTTAGGATAACTGTGATAGAAACCGTGATTGCTCACTCATACCTGGTTTTCTCTCCTCTCAGGCATTTGGGAAAATCAAACATCCCATCCTTTTACACTTAAGTGGAGACTTGTGACTAGTCTTGGCCCATTGACTATAAGGGTATGTGATAATTTTAACTCTTGGTGTGAGGCTCTCTGGCACTCTGTTCCCTTGCTGCAGTGATCACGATCTGATGTGAGATGTGAGTGTCACAAGACTAGTCAGCCTGGATGGCTGAGTCTCTACATGGAAGAAAGCTGCCCTGCATAGTTACCCAATACTGCACCAGAGTTTGCATGCATAAGAAACAAACCCTTGGTTTTGTTAAACCACTATGGCAGACACATCCTAAAGTGAGTCCTAATGAGTCACACCCTTGTATAATCCCTTCTCCTTGAGCGCAGGTAGGACTTATGACTTGCTTCTTACCAAAAGAACATGGCAAAGGTCAAGGGACAATTAACCCCTTGAATAGGTTATGCTATGTGGCAAGGGACTCTGTTACAATAGAAAAGGCTCTGCTTTAACAGACCACAGAGAGACTCTCCTTCAGGCCTAGAAGATGGAAACTGCTAGGATATGAACTGCCCAAGGAAAGGACACTGTGGCAAGCAACTCTGTGAGGCCTCTAGGTCCTAAGGGTATTCCCTAGCTAATACCTAGCAAGAAAGCTGGACCCTCAGTGTTACCATCTCAGGCACTGAATTCTGCTAACAACCACATAAACTTGGGAGAGTACCCCAGTCTCTAGAAAGGAATGCAGCCTGGTCAACATCTTGCTTGCCGCCTTGTGAGATTCTGAGCAAAAAAACTCTGGTAAACTACACTCATACTTCTGATTCATTAAAACTGTGAGATAATAAATGTATGTCGTTTTAAGCTATTGAATTGGAAGTAAATTTTAAGCAGCAGAAAAAACTGACCTAGCCACTGAGACTTTAGGGTTGTTTGTGTCCACAACATAAATCTAGACTATCCTGATTGATGTTAGAGCAATTGGTAAGGAAATAATAGGGACTGATTGTCAAAGCAATTCAGTGGATAATCAGTTGAACAATCATAACACAACATGAATGTAGAAGAATGGACTAGCAACATTCAGAAAGCAAATGTGCTACTGCATTAATCTCTCACTCACATTTTTGTCCTTTGAATGATCTGAAGACATGGTTCTTGAATTTCAAGATGTCACAAATTTTAGAGAGTTATCAAAAACATAGATTTCAGAAACAGGATATTGGGACAAATATAAAGGATAAATCTAAAAAAATTAAATAAAATAAAAAGTAGGGCCTTTGTTACCAAGTCAAGCCCTGACTTTTCTAGCAACTACAGCTACATGACTTGCATACCATGATTTCAACTGATGCTTCTCCCACCTAACCTAAGAGGAGTATAAACTGAAGCAAGCATCTTTCATTCTGAGAATATTTGGCCACATTTAATCTGGTGTCATCTTCCTCTCCCTCTTCAGCAGCATCATCAGAAAACATGTATATAAGAACTGTGCTGGCTTCTATACAGAATAAATAATAGACACCATCCCTACATACAGGAAGTTTCACATATAAGATATTCATGTGCACTCATTAAAAAGAAGAGATAGAGTTGAAATAAATACACAATCCTAAGACATACAAAGAACTAAATCCTCTAATGTTTAGAAAAGGTTTGGCTAATGAATCACAGAATGAAAGCTTAAAGCATGGCAAATTATAAAGAGAATTCTCTAAGAGTCTTTGTTGGTTTGGGGGTATAAGCAC
Source organism: Mesoplodon densirostris (assembly GCF_025265405.1). Lineage (NCBI taxonomy): Eukaryota > Metazoa > Chordata > Mammalia > Artiodactyla > Ziphiidae > Mesoplodon > Mesoplodon densirostris. The sequence continues at coordinate 75,699,542 of NC_082668.1, forward strand.
AAAATACAACATCAGAGACAGCTCTAGTTCCTTCAAAATGGCAGCATCCCAAGAGAAATGATAAAGTAAAATATTCTCTCTCCAGTTTGTAGAACTGTGGATCATCAATAAGTACATTAGGTAAATAACAGGCCTCCTGTACATCTGACCACTGGAATTCATAGGAGAGGCTGTGAAATCTTTTTGTGAATAAGTTTAATAATTGGGCATATTTTCTACTGTCCAGGAGAATATAAACACAGACCTGATTGAAAGCATGATACCATCTCTTCTAGTCTTTGATTCAATCAGATAATAATTTTTTGAAGAATTTTTTAACACTTTATTCCAAAATGCTAAAGTGACCTCTTTTTTCTCTCCTTTGACATTTGACTGCAATAGGTGTGTTGAATTCCATACCAAGGATACTGTTATCATTACAGAAACAAGTCAAAGCGAGAAGTTGTCTATTTGAGTAATGCTGACGTAGCTCACATGGGTGGGTGAGTATATGGACTTGAGCATTTTCAGTGGAACAGTGTCCAGTAAATATATGAGCCTTGTACCAACTCTGTACATTTCACAAAGTAAGATGGAATGGAACTGACAAGTACAACTAACTCACTCCCTTTTAGTAGTCTCAGTTCTGGGGAAGCAAACCAAAACCCTGAAACATATTTTCTCTGTTTTACTTATTGCACAATATGGTGAGTGTTTTAAAAATTATTAATATTACCACTTGCTGTTTTGGTTTCCTGGTGTACCCAGTTTCAATGAAAACAATTAATAGTAAATGTGAATATGCTCCTCAATGCTGGGAATTGGATTTTTTTTTAAATAGGCACATCCTGTTTTCAGTAATTGGTTGTACTACCAAGGAGTTAAAAGATGAAACATCCTTCAAAGGAAGACAAATGGAATTAATATTCCAATTAGGTAATTACAATCTACCAGCCTAAAAATCTTCAGTCTTTTCCTTTTCCATAGCAGATTATTATACAACATAGCTCTGTTGTAGTTAAAGCCTATTTTCTTACACTACACACAAGAGTGCTTTTCAAGTTTGGGTTAAAATCATCTCTTCTGATGTTTAGAGTGGCTAGTTCTGATTTCTTTGGAATTTTCTGGCATGATACAGCAAAAGAACTGATTTTTACATTAAGTCCTTCATATTCTAAAATTGTCTTAAAATACAAAATGTGTTGGCACAGAATAAATTTCAGCTAGATAAATACAGAATAACAATATGGAGGGCCTCCCTGGTGGCGCAAGTGGTTGAGAGTCCGCCTGCCGATGCAGGGGATACGGGTTCGTGCCCCGGTCTGGGAGGATCCCATATGCCGCGGAGCGGCTGGGCCCGTGAGCCATGGCCGCTGAGCCTGCGCGTCCGGAGCCTGCGCGTCTGGAGCCTGTGCTCCGCAACGGGGGAGGCCACAACAGTGAGAGGCCCGCATACCGCAAAAAAAAAAAAAAAAAAAAAACAATATGGAGAAAATATGGATTATAGTACCAGTTTCTTAAATTAATAGGGCCTTACTGGAATACTGAACACATGTTGTCAACTTTCATTTTCTCAATTAAAAATACTGCATTTGTGATGGGAGGGTGAGGCTGGTTGTAGGAATAAAAAATGGAAAAGTTAGGGTGTTCCTTTGATGCACATAGGGATGTGCATCAAAACTCCTTTGTGTTTGAACCCAAAATGTCCCATACCTTTCAAATGGGAACAGAGACAGAAGCAACACCTCACATGCATACACATGTATGCAAGCACACACGTACTCTCACTGCACTTGTGTGCACATGCCCTCCCTCATTCGTACACTCTCTAGAAAGAAAATGTCATGAAATAAAATTATAATCCCAAATACCAAACCCAATTTGAAATTGTTGAAGGATATCAGTAATTACAATTTTGCCAACTATTTTAAAGATAAGGTCAACACTTTGTTGTTATTGGATAATTTAAAGTGTCAAATAAACTCATGTTCCTTGTTAAAAAAATAAAGCAAATAGTTGAGTGTGATATAAAACAAAAGGGCTTAGTTCCCTATTCTACTCTTCTGAAGGAATCTTTGTTCACTGATTGGTTTATATTCTTGCAGGTATCTATGACTTGTTTTTTGCTCTTGACAACATACTATGACTATCTTTTCATAACAGTTTTGATAGATTCCTTTTAATAAATATTTAAGTGTTTCTGACACGTTAGGAGACAAAACAAAATGTGGAGCATACATAAGAGAGGGTGATCAAGGAGGCAGGAGGGAATATGTGAACAGAGGCCTGAATAAATATGCCAGTGTGCTGTTTCAGGGAATGGATGTACCATTAGGACCTTTAAGTTGGTTCCATCTTTCCACTATGTCAAGGAATAAAATGGTCTTAAGTAAATGCTGTGCTCTTGTGCGAGTTTTTCAGCCTAAAGAGTTCTAAAAGTGCAACAGGTGAACATTTAAAATGTTAAAAAATATTTCCAAATTGCCTTCTAACCTAGTTTACCAACATGCCCTACCACCAAGACTGTGTAAATGTTCCTATTCTCCCCAACATTTGCCAACCCGTTGCGGAGCACAGGCTCCGGATGCACAGGCTCAGTGGCCATGGCTCACGGGCCCAGCTGCTCCGCGGCATGTGGGATCTTCCCGGACCGGGGCACGAACCCGGGTCCCCTGCATCTGCAGGCAGACTCTCGACCACTGCGCCACCAGGGAAGCCCGCATCACACTTTTTTACTGTTCTGAATCTTACTGATGAGGAAGATACACAGAAACCATATCATTTATCACATCACCTTACATTTTAAGGTGATTCCTATGTTGTGCAAAGGATAAGGGGAGAAATAGTGAAAAAGTGTTGAGGGATGTGGGGCTGCCCATTTACGTAAGGCAATTGAGAAATGTCTGTTTGAGAGGGTGACATTTAATCAGACCCCAGAAGGAAGTAAAAGAGTGAACCACACAGGGACAGGCCTTCCAAGCAGGGAAACAGCAAAGTGACACAGGATCCTGCTAAGTGTGACAAAGAGGCCAGAGGCCAAGTCAATGAGCAAAACGTAAGTAGTAGTAGATGAGGTCAGAGAAGTAGCAAGTATCAAACCAGGTAGCGATTTGTAGGCTGTGATGTGAGAAGCCACTGGGAGATTTTTAGCAGGGTATTTAATTTACTTTTAAGGGATCATTCTTCCTGTACTACAGAGAATAGACTATAGAGGATGAGAACAAAGGCTGAAGCACAGAGAACATTTATGAGGATATCACAATAGACCAAGAGACAATAGCTTCTTGTTCTTTTTGACATGCTTATAAGTTACTTTCTTTAAAATTATAAAGACAAAATTTACGTATATCTTCTTCCTAAAGTTAGGTTGAAAATTTTGTTTGTAATTAGATCTCTTATGTGTAATTTATTTCATTTTATTTTTATATTAATTTATTTTTATTGAGATATAATTGACATAAAACTTTGTATAAATTTAAGGTGTACAACATGTTGATTTGATACATTTATACATTGCAATATGATTATTGCCCTAGCATTACTAACACCTCTATCACTTCCCATAATTATCATTCCTTTTTTGTGGTGAGAACATTTACAATCTAACATCTTAAAAACTTGAAGTATTGTTGACTATAATCACTATGCTGTGCATTAGATCTCCAGAACTTATTCATCTTTTAGTTGAAAATTTGTGACCTGTAATTACATCTTCCCAATCCCCCACCTCCCAGCTTGTAACCACGATTTTACTCTGTTTCTATGAGTCTGGCTTTTTCAGATTCCAGATATATCAAAGTGATATCAGATATTATTTGACTTTCTCTGTCTGGCATGTCTCACTTAGTATAATGACATCCAGGTCTATCCATGTTGTCACAAAGGGCAAGATTTCTTTCTTTCTCATGGTGGAATAGTATTCCTTGCATATATAATACCACATTTCCTTTATCTGTTCATCCATTGACAACCACTTAAGCTATTTCCCTATCTTGGCTATTGTGAATAATGCTGTGATAAACATGGGAGTGCACAAATCTCTTTGATATCCTGTTTTTATTTCCTTTGGATATATACCCAGAAGTGAAATTGCTGGATCATATAGTCCTATTTTTAATTTTCTGAGGAATTTCCATACTGTTTTCCATAGTGGCTGAATGAATTTACATTCCCCCCAACAGAGAACAAGGATTCCTTTTTCTCCACATCTGGTTGTTGTTGTCTTCTTGATTATGGTCATTCTAAGAGGTGCGAGGTGGTATCTCATTGTGGTTTTGATTTGTATTTCCCTGATGATTAATAATGTTGAACATCTTTTCATGTACCTGAATTGGCTATTTGGATGGCTTATCTGGAAAAATGTCTACTCAGTTTCTTTGTCCATTTTTTAATTGGATTATTTGGTGTTTTTCTTAACAAGTTGTATGAGTTCCTTATGTATTTTAGATATTAACTCCTTATCCAATATATGATTTGCAAATACTCTCTCCCATTCTGTAAGAAGAATTAATATTGTTAAAAATGTCCATACCACCCAAAGCCATTTATAGATTCAATGTAATTCCTATCAAAATTCCAATGGTCTTTTTCACAGAAATAGAAGATACAATCCTAAAATTTGTATGGAATCACAAAAGACCCTGAATAGCCAAAGTAATCCTAAGAAAGAAAAACAAAGAGGCATCAAACTTTCTGCTTTCAAATTATACTACAGAGATATAGTAATTAAGACAGCGTGGTACTGGAATGGAAATGAACACATAAAACAATGGAACAGAGTAGAGAGCCAGAAATAACCCTCACATAAATGGTCAAATAATATTTGACAAAGGAGCCACAAACACTCAATTGGGAAAGGACAGTCTCTTCAACAAATGGTGTTGGGAAAACTGGATAACCACATGCAGAAAAATAAAATCGGACCCTTATTCTACACCACTTATAAAAATTAACTTGAAATGGATTAAAAACTTAAACATAAGATATGATACCATAAAATTCCTAGAAGAAAACATGGGGCCAAATCTCTTTGGCATTGGTCTTCACAGTTATTTTTTGGATATGACACCAAAAGCAGAAGCAACGCAAGCAAAAACCAACAAGTGGGACTACATCAAACTAAAAATCTTCTGCACAGCAAAAGAAACAATCAATAAAAAGTTCAATACATTTTACAGTAAAAGATAAAACAGTATTTCTATTTTTTTCCCCACACTTACCTATGTTTTTCCAAGTACTGTTTGGATTGAGTGTTTTATATTTAGACCTTTTATCCACCAAGAATTTATTTCATAAATGATAATTAGAGATCCAGCTTAAACTTCTTTTTGCTCAAATGCTTTTATTCTATCATCCTTTCATTTACAAATTTGTCTTTTCCCCACTGATAAGAGATGCTCTATTTCCATCTGTACTTGAACATATTTCTGGGTGATGAATTCATTGATCTGTCTCTTGATCCTTGTGCCGGTACAATGCTATTCTAATTATTACTATTCCTTTTTAATATATTTATTATATTTTAAGATTAAATACAGTAAAATTATTCTCTGATATTAGCTACAACTAACTACCTTCTATTAAGCTCCTTATGATAATTTTCTGTATCATTCTAAACTGGAAAGACAGAAAATAATTGCCAGATAAAATTATATTTTTGAAATGTTACTTATGCTTCAGAGTTGTTTCATGGCCATCACAACAACCCCCCAAGCAGAATCCTTCCTCCAAGCAGTATTTTGTGTTTCCTCATGCTCTGTTTATGAGCTTCTATGATTCTCGGTGAGAGCATTTACTTCATTACACTTTGTGTTATGTCCAATTGTCTGTGCATCCAAATATTCAGACTGACAGAATCTTGAGGACAGACACTACAAACAAGAATGAAACAGTTGAGGCATTTGGTGTCATTTGAAGCATAAAAGATTTTAATTTTGATGAAATCCAATTTATCTATTTTTTCCTTTTGCTATTCATATTCTATTGTCATAAATAAGAATTTATTGCCAAATATAAAGTCATCCAGAGTTACCTATATAGTTCTTCCAAGACGTTTATACATTTGGCTCTAGTATTTAGGCCATGTCTTTCAAAAATGTTGAGTTACTTTTTGTATATGGTATGAGAAAAGTCCAATTTCATTTTTTGCACATCATTATCCAGTTTCCCGTACCATTTGTTGAAAACACAATTCTTTCCCCATTAAATGGTCTTAGCCTCCTTGTCAAAATCAGTAGGCCATAAATATATGGATTTATTTCTCTATTCTCAAGTCTATTTCATTGACCTATATGTCTATTCTTATGTGAGTATCACAGTGTCTCAATTACTGTTGCTTTGTAGTAATTTTTGAGTGTTCAAATTTTGTGCTTCTTTTTCAAATTGTTTTGCCTATTCTGAGTCCTTTGCAATTTCATATGAATTTTAAGTACAGTTTGCCAATTTTTAAAAAGAACCCAGCTGGGATTCTATAGGGATTGCCATGAATCTGTAGATCAATTTGGGGAGTACTGCCATCTCAACAATGTTAAGTCTTCCAATCCATGAACATGGGACGTTTTTCCATTCATGTAAATCTCCTTTTGTTTCTTGCAGTTTTCAGAGTATAAAATTTGCATTACTTTTGTTATATGTATCCTTATGCATTTGATTCTTTTTGATGCAATGGTAAATGGAAATGTTTTCTTAATTTTATTTCCAAATTATTCATTGGAAGTACTCAGAAATACAACTGATTTTACATATATTCATCTTGAATCCTACAATTTGCTGAACTCATTAAAAATTAATAGATTTCAGTGATTCTTTAGGATTATCTATAAACAGATCATGTCGTCTGTGAATAGCAATAGTTTTATTTCTTATTTTCAACATATATGCTTTTTATTTTCTTTCCTTCGCCTAATTACCCTGGCTAGAATCTCTAATACAATGCGGAATAGAAGTAAGGGAAATAGACATTGTCTTCGTTTTATTGATCTTAGGAGGAAAGTGTTCAGTCTTTCACTATTATGTATGATGCGAGCTGTGGGTTTTGTACCTACCCTTCATCAGGTTAAGGAGTTCCCTTTTCTTCCAAGTTTGTTGAATGTTTTTATTATGAAAGAACATCTGATTTTGTCAAATGCTTTCTCTGCATTTTTTGCATGCTATGTCTATTAAGATAAACACGTGGTTTAAATGTTTTTATTCTACTGATATGGTATACTATTATATTGATTTTCAGATATTAAGCCAAGCTTACATTCCTGAGATAAATCTCACTTCATCATGGTGTATAATACTTTTTATATGTTGCTGATTTGTCTTGCTAGTACTTTGTTGTGGATTTTTGCATTCATATTCATAAGAGCTATTAGTCTGTAGTTTTCTGTTCTTCTGGAGTATTTGTCTGGTTTTGGTAATAACAAATCAGGGTAATACTGGCCTCAGAGAAAGAGATGGGAAGTGTTCTATTCTGTTTTGTGAAGAGCTTATGAAGCACTGAAATTAATTATTCTTTAAATGGTTGGTATAATCCACCTGTGAAGCCATCTGGGCCTGGGGTTTTCTTTGTGGTAAAATTTTTTATTATCACATCTATCTTCTTACTTGATATAAATATGTTGAAATTTTCTATTTCTTTTTGAGTCAGTTTCAGTATTTGTCTGTTTTTAGGAATTTGGCCAGTTCATTTAAATTATCAAATTTATTAGCACACAATTTATAGTATCTCATAATTATTTTTATCTGTAAAGGCGTTAGTATTGTTACCTCTTTCACTTCTGATTCTAGTAATTTGAGTCTTATCTCTTCTCGGTCAACCTAGCTAAAGATTTGCCAATGTTTAAATCTTTTTTTAAAAAAAAAAAACATATTTGGTTTCATTGATTTTTTTCTATTTTTAAAATTTTTCAATTTTATTAACTTCCATACCAACCTTTATTATTTTCTTCCTCCTGCTTAGTTTAGGTTTAGTTTCCTCTTCTTTTTTCAGTGTTTTAATGTTGAAAATAAGTCTATTGATTTGAGATCATTCTTCTTTTTTTCTTTTAGTCATTTACAGCTATAAATTTACCTCTAGTCACTGCTTTAGCTATATCCCATAAATTTTGGTATATTGTGTCTTCATTTTCATTCATCTCAAATATTTTCTAACTTCCCTTCTGATTTCTTCTTTGACCCTTTGGGCATTTAGGAATGTGTTGTTTAATTTCCACATGTATGTGAGTTTCTCAAATTTCTTTGTGTTATTTCTAGTTTCATTCCATTGTAGTCAGAAAACTTACCTTATATTATTTATATTCCTTTCAATCTATTGAGATTTTTGTGGTCTCACATATTATCTATCAGGGACAATGTTCCTTGTGCACTTGAGAAGAGTGTATATTCTGCTGTTTTGGGGTGGAGTGTCCTATAGATATCTGTTAGGTCTACTTTGTTTAAAATGCTGTGCAAGTCTTCTATTTTTTTTAATTGATCTTCTGCCTATTTGGTCTATCCATTGTGAAGAGTGGGGTATTAAATCTTTGACTATTAGTGTTACATTGTCTATTTTTCCCTTCATTTCTGTCATTTTCTCTTTCATTGTATTTTTGTACTCTGTTGTTAGGCAGATATAAGTGTATAACTGTCATATCTTCATGATGGATTGATCCTTTTATTATTATAAATGTCCCCATTTATGTCTAGTAATATTTTTTATTTAAAGTTTATCTTGTCTATAATTAGTATAGCCATTCCAACTTTCTTATGGTTGCTATTTGCATACTATATCTTTTTTCATACTTTGCTTTTATAAACTATTTTTACTTTTGACTCTAAATTATGTGTCCTATAGACAGAATATAGATGGGTCTTTTTTCATCCTATCTGACAATATCTGACTTAAGACTGGAATCTATTCATATTTAATGTTATTACTGATATAGTTGAATTTACATTTGCCATTTTACTTTTTGTTGTCTATGTCTGTAATGTATTTCTCTTTTATTCGTCCTTTAGTGATTTCTTTAGCATTAAGTAAATATTTTCTAATGGAGTGTTTTCATTTCTTTAATCTTTTATTCTATTTTATGAGTTATTTCTTCTGTGGTTGATGTCAGGCTTACCATATACATACTAACTCATAAGAAACATCTTCATATTATGCCAACAATTCCAGTGAGATATGGAAGCATTATTCCTATATAGTCCAATTCTCTTTTGACTTCTTTTTTTTGTGGTATTATTATTCTACATATTATATCTGTAATTGCTATAAATCCAACAATGCATCATGGAAATTATTTTATATAATTTATGCATTTTAAAGAAGCTAAAAATGTGAGCAAATGTGTATTTATAACATTTGTATATTAACCTTCTCACTTATCATTTCTAAGTCTCTTCATTTATTCTTATTGATTTAAGTTTCCATCTGTAGTCATTTCATTGACCTAATACAGCTTTGCATCTACCCACCTGTTCCATGCTGTTATTGGCAAATATATTATAGTTAACCCTTGAACAACATGGGTTTAAACTGTATGGGTCCACCTATGCATGGATTTTTTTTCAATAAATATACAGTCCGTCCTCTATATCCATGGATGTAGAACTCACAGACATGGAGGGCCAACTACAAGGAATTTGAGCATCTGTGAACTTTAGAATCCACAGGGGGCCCTTAAAACAATCCCTAAGGATAACAAGGGATGACTGCATATGTCTATATCATATAGATATAACTATATATATATATATATATATGTTTATAGATATATAAACAATTTCTTTAAAAATCTGTAAGGAAAGAAAGTAGAAGAAATATGCATGTATACTGTCTTTTATAATTATAAAATTGTATTTACTGGATTTGTTTTATACTGATTTGAATTACCATATGAAGTCACTTACCTTTAGCTTGAAAACTTCCTTTAATGTTTTTTATAAAGTAAGTCTTCTAGCAACAAATTCTCTTAAGTATTTTTTATGTATTTTTTTATATCTAGGGATGTCTTTATTTCACCTTCATTTTTTTATTAAAGTATAGTTTCTGTACAATATTATATAAGTTACAGGTGTACAATATAGTGATCCACAATATTTAAAGCTTATACTCCATTTATAATTATTATAAAATATTGGCTATATTCCCTGTGTTATATAATATATCCTTGTAGCTTATTTTATACCTAATAGTTTGTACCTCTAAGTCCCCTACTCCTATATTGTCCCATCCCCCTTCCCTCTCTCCACTGGTAACTGCTAGTTTGTTCTCCGTATCTGTGAGTCTACTTTTTTGTTATATCCACTAGTTTTTGTATTTTTTAGATTCCATATATAATTGAAAACATACAGTATTTGTCTTCCTCTGTCTGACTTCTTTCACTTAGCATAATTCCCTCCAAGTTCATCCATGTTGCTGCAAAAGGCAAAATTTCCCCCTTTTTTATGGGTAAGTAGCATTATATTGTGTACATATACCACATCTTCTTTATCCATTCATCAGTTGATGGACAATTAAGTTGCTTCCATATCTTGGCAATTGTAAATAATGCAGCTATGAACATTGGGGTGCATGTATCTTTTCAAATTAGTGTTTTTGTTTTTTTCAGATACATACCCAGGAGTAGAATTGCTGGGTCACATGGTACTTCTATTTTTTTAAATATCTTTATTGGAGTGTAACTGCTTTACAGTGTTGTGTTAGTTTATGCTGTACAGTTTCTGTTGTACAACAAAGTGAATCAGCTATAAGTATACATGTATCCCCATCTCCCTTCCCTCTTGACTCTCCCTCTCATCCTCCCTATCCCATCCCTCTAGGTCATCACAAAGCATTGAGCTAATCTCCCTGTGCTATGCAGCTGCTTCCCACTAGCCATCCATTTTACATTTGGTAGTGTATATATGTCAGTGCTACTCTCTCACTTCATCCCAGCTTCCCCTTCCTCCCTGTGTCCTCAAGTCTGTTCTCTACATCTGCATCTTTATTCCTGCCTTACCACTATGCTCATCAGCACCATTTTTTTAGATTCCATATATATGTGTTAGCATACAGTATTTGTTTTTCTCTTTCTGACTTACTTCACGCTGTATGACAGAGTCTAGGTACATCCACCTCATTACAAATAACTCAATTTTGTTTCTTTTTATGACTGGGTAGGTACTTCTATTTTTAGTTTCTTGAGAAACCTCCATACTATTTTCTACAGTGGCTGCACCAATTTACATTCTCACCAACAGTGTATGAGGATTCCCTTTTCTCCATATCCTCACCAACATTTATTATTTGTGCTCTTTTTGATGATAGCCATTCTGACAGATGTGAGGTGATATCTCATTGTGGTTTTGATTTGCATTTCCCTGATGGTTAGCAATGTTGAGCATGTTTTCGTGTGCCTACTGGCCATCTTCATCTCCTCTTTGGAAAAATATCTACTCATTTCTTCTGCCCATTTTTGAATTGGACTGTTTGCTTTTTGATGTCGAGTTATATGATCTGTTTTATATATGTTGAATATTAATCCCTTATCGGTCTTATCATTTGCAATATTTTCTCCCATTCAGTAGGTTTTCTTTTTGTTTTGTTGAAGGTTTCCTTTGCTGTGAAAAAGCTTTTAAGTTTAATTAGGTCTCATTTGTTTATTTTTGCTTTTATATCCTTTGCTTTTGGAGACAGCTTGAAAAAAATATTGCTGCAATTTATGTTCTGCTTTTGTTTTCCTCTAGGAGTTTTATAGTATTTCGTCTGACATTTAGGTCTTTAATCCATTTTGAGTTCATTTTTGTATATGGGTTAGAGAATGTTCTAATTTCGTTCTTTTACATGTAGCTGTCTAGTTTTCCCAGCATCACTTATTGAAGAGACTGTCTTTTCTCCATTGTGTATTCTTGTCTCCTTTGTCGTAGATTAACTGACCATAAGTGCATGCATTTATTTCTGGGCTTTCTATCCTGGTCCACTGATCTAGATGTCTGGTTTGGTGTCAGTAGCAAACTGTTTTGATTACTGTAGTAATAGTATAGTTTAGCTTGTAGTATAGTTTATAGTATAGTTTCCAGTCAGGGAGTGTGATTCCTCCAGCTCTTTTCTTCTTTCTCAAGATTGTTTTGGCTATTTGGCATCTTTTGTGTTTCCATACAAATTGTAAAATTTTTTGCCTAGTTTTTTGAAAAATGCCATTGGTATTTCGATAGGGATTGCATTGGATCTATAGATTGCCTTGGATAGTATGGTCATTTTAATAATAGATTCTTCCAGTCTAAGAACATGGTATATCTTTCCATTTGTTTGTAAACTCTTCAGCTTCTTTCATCAGTGTCTTACAGTTTTCCAAGTATAGGTCTTTTGCCTTCTTAGGTTGGTTTATTCCTACCTAATCATTCTTTACCCATAAGTAAAAAGAGACCCAAGGAATTCCTTTGGAAATATTTTAGAGAGTGGTAGCTGGGAATATGCTAAAGGAAAAGAAAACATTTTTATTTGATGTTCTTATCTATACAATAGTGTAGAAGATTTGGACAAATCTAGTTAAGAAACAATTGCTTAATACCTATATAGTCAAACCAGATTTTGGAGGTAAACAACTCCAGTTCTACTCTAGTTCAACTCTATCATAAAGCATTTTCTCCATGCTTTTTATTGAAAAGAATGTACACACTATCAACTACGTATTACCAACCACAGTATATAACTGTTCTTTAATTGTTTTCTGTCTGTGAGTATTATTTCTCCAGTAAGAGTCTGAGTCCCCTAGGGGCAAAGGACTTTGAGATTTCTTTCTATCCCTCACAAATAGGCAACCTATAGTGCTTAGTGAAATGCTCAGCACATTGAAATATTCAATAACTGCTTCTTAATTGATTGACAGTTGACTGAAGGCCTGTCTGCTGTCTGCTACCTTACTACTTGGCATTTTCTATACATTTTCCAACTAGCTCTGGTGATAGGACTCAATAGAGACATATTTCTTTACAAGTAACTATATTATCTTTTCAATTTCTCCTTGTAATGACAGTGGTCATCCATGTCAGACACCTAATATTAACATAACAACCATGAATTTAAATAAAAAATTCCTAATGGCAAAATAAAATCTTGAAAGACACTGCCTCAAAATAAGAATGGAGAAAGCAGTCCACAAGCAAAGACACCTTTAGATCACCTCATAGCTATTCAATCTTCTGATCATACACTTTAGAGCTAACCACAAAACAGACATATTGTGATTATCTGTAAACATTAGAGGATGTAACATCGAGCTGTACTGCCTCCACCAGGACTCTAAGCCATAAACTTTAAGTACATTAGAAGCCGACACTCTTAGCAGACTTTGCTGAATTGCTGGCAGCATCAACATCTGATCGATATGCATGTTCACCAGCCAAGCTGACTAGTACATCTGTTCTGTGAAGAAACATACATTCTGCCTCTAGTACAATCAGTGTAATTAAAAATTAACATGCATTAATTGTTAGAGCTGATGTAAACAGCTGATGTTCCACTTAGCACTGTCTTCTGTACATATCATTAGGCAAAGCCAAATATTGTTAAGTAAACAGGCAGCACTTACAAAAAGGAGAGAAATAGAAAACTAATTTCAACTAAATAAACTGACACTGTATTATAAGTCAAATTAAAACCATTAACCACAGCCAGATTAGGCTCTGGATCTTCAGAGGAAAACAATTATAAAAGTCACATTTAATTATTTGAACCTTATTTTGGTAAATGAATTTAAGCTCAGTCTGAAATAGAGTCAGTGTGTGCATGATACACTAGGATCTCAGAAGAGCAGCAAAGGACCCTAGTATGATTCAGGATTGATTTATGACTAAAACATTCCGTGAAAATGCATCATTCACAGCCACTCCAGTGACCAGCTTTCTCTGGGGAGACCCAAATCTGATGTTTAATGTTAAAAAGAGTCTATTTTCTTCTGCATGCATCTGCATAACTGCCATCACTGTCAGTGGGAGTTACAGGCACACACTGAGAAGAGAATATGCATCTCATGAGTTAAGTCTTGCCTGACTCCTTTTTTTATAATGTCAGAGCAAAATGATTTCTCCATCTTGATTCAAAAGCAGAAAGAAAAAGAAAGAAAAAAAAAAAACTCCAACAAGCAAATCTGTCCAGCGAGGTGCCTTCCCAGTTCAGAGAGCAGTTCCGTCTTTACACGTTGCCTGGGGCATTCAGCTGCTAGGGCCCCAGGCACTTCCTCCTCCGCTGAGACTGTCCCTGCAAGTAGCTTGCCTGTCACTCTCAAGTCCGATTTAAAAATAGTGTGAATCTGAGTTTGAGAATGATTTCTTAGGCTATTTCCTCATGAAGCTTGACTGAGTTTCAAAAACAAACAAACAAACAAACAAACAAAACACAGTCCCAATAAATATGGTCTTCGAAAGAAAGTAAAAATCACAGGGTGCTAGAGTCCAAAGGAGAAACTGACTTATCAAGAGATCACTAGAGAAAACATTGCCATACTACTCAGAATCAACCTTTTTTGTTTTTATCATAGTGGCAAAGCTGCTATAAAGAGAATAAAAACATAAAAATTCCCTTAGCATATAGGCCTACAATGGCAAGACCTCCACTTTAACTACTTAGTGATGTGCTTGAGACGGTGTCTATGTTATTTCTTCATAATTTTATTAAATTTGACTGCAAACTGAATTAGTTCATGTATTAGGGAAGATATAGAAATGCTGAATCTACTCATAACAAACAACATTAGATGTGTCAAGGATCACAGGAATCAAAATGAAGCCTGTAAAAGTTAAATAAGTTACATAAATTTAGGCATGAGTATAAAAGTTGGCTTATGATCTTCTAAGTTTTCTGTTTGCTATTCAAAACTGCCATCAATCTGCACGCTTTAAATGTAAAATTTTAAAGTTGGTAGTTATAACTATTTTTGAGAATTTGAAGTAAAAACCTAAAAGTCATCATCCTTGTTATTATAAAAATGTCTGATATTTACAAAATACGAAGCCTTTAAAATTAAATATCAATTTACCATCTGAAAACACAATTTGCAGAAATTGTGGCATGATATTAAATACATTTTTCTCTTTTTTAAATAAAAAATGATTACAAATAATTGGATAAATTATTTAAATGGAATAATCTGAAAATGATGCCTTAGTTAATTAAAAGTTCACATGTATCCAATTCATGGATCATTGATTAAGAAGAAGTAAAATATGCTTTCAACAGAACCTATATTAAACCTTAAGTATTTCTTTGACTTTTTTTTTTTCAAATTACTCAGAAAGTCTTAATGCTCTTATGGTACCTCAAACACATGAATATCTATCTCCAAGCAGTACCTTGTGAAGTACTGTAGATAGTGATAGGTTGTGCAATTAAGATAAACTTGTTTTTTACCTTGAAAATTTCTTTCTAAAACATTTCTCATATATTTTACTCTCGACATTATACATGCACACACGCGTGCACACACACACACAAATTCAATCAATCCTGAAAAGTTATGTCTAATTCCAGTTCCCCCATTGGTACAGTGAGTAGACCAGAATTTGCTAAAATTAAAAATTAAAAAAAAATGTGCACCTCTTTTGTTAAAAATTGAAAAGTAAAGGCATCTTCATCATTTTCAAGGAAAGGTAGGCTGAAGAAAATATGTTGTTCATGAAGAGAATGCATTTTTCCTATAACATTTTTATGAGGATCTCATATGGTATATAATAGTAGTCGTAACTTCTTTGTTTACTCACAAATATACATTTTCTCCAAAAAAGAAAGTATGAATTTATGTTATCTTAAATTCCTTACAGTCTACAGGAGGCTTTCATAAATGTGGTAGCAACCAATAAATGTTTGTCATACAAAAAAAGGAAGATAAAATATAGAAAGATTACTTATTCATGGTTATTAAAACTTCATTATGCAGGATAGTTTTTACCTCGTATCTCTGGAATCTAGTAAACAAGTTTAAAGATCGATTTATCTCCTAATGGCTATCATTTTCTATGTTATTTAATTTTGGAACACCTTATCCATTCTCTTTTTTATGATAGGATCAGGTCAAAGTCTTTGTTGTTCTTTTTTTTTTTTTTTTTTTTGGTGGTATGTGGGCCTCTCACTGTTGTGGCCTCTCCCGTTGTGGAGCACAGGCTCCGGACGCGCAGGCCCATCGGCCATGGCTCACAGGCCCAGCCACTCTGCAGCATATGGGATCTTCCCGGACAGGGGCACGAACCCGCGTCCCCTGCATCGGCAGGCGGACTCTCAACCACTGCGCCACCAGGGAAGCCCTGTTGTTCATATTTGATTGTGCCTTCAGGTGATGGAATTTTCAACAAATGATATGTATAATTAACAGTAAGAAATACATTTGTACTCAAATTCTCTATTTACATGCCAATCTACCAAAAATTTGCCAATGGGATTTGACCAATACAATGAAGAAATTGATATTCACTTTTTCTGTGTGTATATAGCAATAGCCAGGGTCAATTTCACAGCTAACTAGATCTTTTAATTTCTATCTTAAGAAATAAAACTCAGTTATCTCTGATTCTTAGCATCAATTTGTTGTTAATGATTGCTTTTCCTTGTTATAGGATATTTCATACATTCACTTCTCTTCTCCATTCCTTTGTCGTGTTATGAAACTATAATTGCAAGCATGATGATGTATTTTCAGGCTACCAATAAGGTGAAATAACATCCCTCGTGGGTTCCCTTTGGGTTTTCCATTATTTATAAGCGTGGGACCAGATGGTAGGTGTTACATGAGTAGTCCATCAGGAAGACTTGAAATGCCTCAGAAAAGGTATGCAAAGGAGAGGTGAGAAGATATTAAGGATAATCTTTTTATTGTTTCAGCATTTTGATTTTTATTAGTTAAGGACTAGAAGTCAGGTATCACTATTCATACTAAAGTCAAGTAGTCTCTCTAGTACTGCTACACTCTGTCAGGGTCCTTAAAGAACTAGGGATCTTGAAACAACTGCCATTGTAATTCAAACTCTCAGAAACACTTTCATTCAAGTTGCCCAAACAGTAGAAAACAGTGACAGGGATGTATGTGGTTGGAAGCATTGTCTGAAAACAGGGAAATTGAAATTCAACTCTCAGGCTTTTCTCACTCAATAAAAAAATTACTGAGTTCATCTAGAAAGATAAAAGCACTCAACCAAATTCACCTTGGCCCTTGAACCTGCCCCGAAGTCCAGCTGCGTTTCCTTAATTTGCTCTCTCTCCAATTCTCTACATTGCAGGGACAACAGTGTCTATTTCAGACATCCTTCCTTAAACCCCTAAACATGACCTTTGATCTCAATGGAGACTTTGTCTCCTAATTCACAGAATACAAAGGAGCCAGAAAATAAAAACTGTCTTAAGATCCTGCCACTAAACCTACAAGATCATTGCATCTTTATCCCCTTCACCTCCTCCACTGTGTGAAAATAGAAGTGGTATCCTTTAGTTAAGGCTACTTTCTTGTTGGCTTCTAGATTCTACCCTTTCGGACTTCTCAGTGAACCTTCTCTATCCATTTAATGCTTACGCCTTCCTAGTAGTCACATTTCTAGAAAATGTCATTTGCACGATCATTGGTCCAGTTTTTACCTGTTATTGATTCCTAATTGTCAGTTTGCATTTTCAGAGGAGCAGATACCAGGACAAAATTAAATGTGCAGGAAGAGATTTCTTGGGGGAAATACCTGTAAAGGAGAAAGGGGAGGGAGCATAGAAAGTGGGGAGAGTCTTCAGACAGGCTGATATGAGCCCTTCTTGAGCCATGCAGGAAGAAGGATTGGTTAAGAAGAGACTCAGACTGTAGCATAGATCTAGGATAGTTTCAACCTGGCCAGTGGAGACACCTTGAACCAGAGTTGCTCAGTTAAGGAATGCAAGGTCTCTCAGAAAGGGATCTGCATTATACTCCCACTGTGCTCTGTCATTAGCCTTAAGCAGCTAATGGGAAATATGGACTCTGTTCCAATGCTGGTAAATCCAGAAGGACAATGGCTGAAGCCATCATTCAATTATGCTCCTGCAACAGGATGTTAGAGTGGAGAATTCTCTTGACAAGACACTCAGCCTCCTGAGCTTTTAAATCATTCTCATGCAAGCTTCCGATGGATAAAACCAATGAACACTTTTTTAGTCCTTAATTTTCTTGTCCTTTCCACTGCATTTGACACTTGACCACTCCCTTCTTGAAGTCATCTTCATTGACTTCTGTGACTTTACACTTTCAGGATTTTTCTCTTAAATCTCTAACTCCTTGGGAGGTTCCTTCTCTAAGAATCACAGCTAAAACTCCCCTTCCAATATTTCCAAAATTAGTAAATGTCACTATTATGTAATACTAGGGATGAGAGGAGTGACAAACTGTAGAGGTTAGTATATTAGTCAGTTTGGGCTGCCATAACAAAATACCATAAGCTAGATGGCTTAAACAAAAGAAATTAACTTTCTTAAAGATCTGGAAGCTAGAAGTCCCAGATCAAGGTGCTAGCCAATTCGGTTCCTGATGAGAGCTCTTTACGTGGCTTGTAGATAGCCACCTTCTCTCTGTGTCTCACATGGCCTTTCTTCTGGGTGTGCACGGAGAGAGCAAAAGAGAGAGCTCTTATGTCCTTTCATCTTCTTATAAAGATACCAGTTCTAAAGGATTTGTAACCCATCCTTATAACCTCATTTAACTGCAGTTATATCCATAAAGTCCCTATCTCCAAATACAGTCATGCCGGGGCCTTGGGTTTCAATATATAGATTTTAGGGGGGACAAAATTCAGTCCAAAACACTTTGATTTTCACATATTTCTTTCTCACCTCCCACACTTAATTGTTAGGATACTTACCACTTAGCCTCTTAAACATCTCAAATCTATTCATTCTTCTCCATCTACATGGACTTTCCAGAACTAAGAGGTACTTCCCTGTTCACATGGATTATGGCTATATCCTCTTTCATTGGTTTCCTTGTCAAGAGTCCCTTCTCACTGCAGACTAGGTGAGCTTGCTGTAATTTAAATCTGACAAATATCAGTATATTGTTAAAAACTACCAAGATCCTCAAGATACAGTTCAAACTCTTTAATATTGCATGGAAAGCTCTTCAGTACCTGGCCCCTGTCTACCCTTCCGCTTTACCCTCTCACATCCAATTACATGTACTCTGCATTCAAGTCAAACAATATTTCCTTTAGTTGTTCCCCTATACAGCACTCTTTCTTCTTCAGGTCTGGCTGGACTCATCTTCTTCCAATTCCTCATTTGACCAATTCTTACCCATTTTTCAAAGACCATCTGGGAAACCTTCCCAAAGTCCAGATTTGGCACCTGTTCTTCATGGCCTGAGAATGCCCTATACAAGTGTATTGCAACTGCCCTGTTTCTCTCCTTTGCTAGACAAAGGAACTATGAAGATTGGAATTATATCTGTGCTGTGCATTATTACAACACTGGAGACATAATAGTCAATAAATATTCCCAGTATCCATTTTAGCAGTATGATCTTGGAGACATTGTCTTCTCCTGCTATCCCTCACCAAACATATATTCAATCATTTGAGCTAGGAATTAGAACAGCTGAGTCAGATCCCTCACTCTACTACTAATTCACTGTAAAACCTTGGGTTAATATCTTTAGCCCTCAGCATCTTCATCTTGGGGTGTGCCCTGAATGTGAGTGCTGTCTTTCAGGTGAGTGTCTTTCAAAAAAAGGTTGAATTCCACTGGACTAGATGATCTTTAAGAGACTCTCCAGCTCTAAAATATGTTATTGCCAGCCTAGAAAATATTGAGCTGAGGTAGATAACAAGTGTACAGAGTAACAGCACTCAATTATATTAAATAGTTTTTATTATAATTTCCTTTTCACATAGTCTTCTTGTATTACTCCAATATTTAGTAATATTTTTCCTTAGCTCTAGTTTCATGCTGATGTCATACTGACAGGTTATGTCTCTGCAGCTTCAGCCTCAGTTCCCAACTATTCTCAGAGCTATCCAGCTTGCAAACCAGCCGGGATTCTGGAGGTCTGCTTATGATATCTTAACTTCTCTTCCTCAGTTTCCTCATATGTAAAATGGATACAGTAATAAAGTTTTCTGTAGATAATTAAGTGAATTAATTTTCTTAAAGTGCCTGGCACACAGCTTTATGTAAAGCTGTCAATTATTATTATAGTAAAGAATTAGACCTTTTTCCATTTACCCTGGTTTGATTTTTGGATTAATTACCTATCATGATCACTATCATAAGCTTTCAACTGTTTTGTTGTTTTGTCTCCAGGCTTTTAAATTTTTTCCGAGTTGTTAGGTACCATAAACCTTCAACTTGTGTTTAATAATTTTGGGGCTTCATTTTTCTCTTTGAGTAAGCAACTTTTTGTTACCAAACCAAAATGAAACAAAACAAAAACACACCCTAATTAATTTTTTTTGCTTCCAAATTTTGTCCCCATTAATTCTTCCTTGTACCTCACTATCCTTCTCCCCTGCAGCCTGAGTATGCATCATCTTATAGCTTAACTAATATATGAAAAGTACTTAGTGAAACTGTCATTATGTTCTTATATCTACGTTGCAGTGACCATGCCTTCAGACCATCTGAGCCCTCTCAAATCCATTACAACTTTAAGGGAGGGGTTTCCTGCCATAAATATGTACTAAAGATTATGTGGGAACTCTAGTACTTTTAGGGACAGAACATAAACCCTCCTTCTGAAAGGTTGTCCCCTACCATCAGGCAGAAGCCCCGGAAAGCTCAGTTCTTCTGAGATGAAAGCTATACTAACTAACATTCCAGAGGAGAAAGAAAAGAAGAGAGGCTTTTTAAAATACCTACCAAGTTTGTAGAATTATAGGAATTTAGCAGAAAAGACCAGATATACTCAGTACTCCCTCCTACTCTCACCTCAGCTTCTACTTTCTCCCATTGCACCCCTAGGCAATATGGCATGAAAAGGCTCAGCAAGAAATATTCATTTCTAAAAGAAAAACAAATCATTATAGCAACACTCACTGGTCATTCTGTAGCAAATGTGCAATGCTCAGATTTTGTATTTTCCTGAAATAACATGCACATTTTAGGCATGAAATTATGATTGTTTGACTGTGAAATGCTGCACCCAAACACCATGTGGCTTTTAGCAGCATATCATCATATCAAGAACTATTTTTACCCTTTGGCGATTTTTCCTGCTTTGGCTCTGAGAGCTAGTCCATACGGTATTTGTATGTGGCATCAGTGGCAAAGATTTTTTAGAAGAGTAGATTTCTTATGTAGTACCATGTACCAATGTTAGCACAGAATCTAAATGAGAAATTAAAATAACCTGCCTTCAGGTTCAACTGGCAAAAAATAAAGTCATAGTGAATATGAAAGAAGAAGAAGAAAAAAGATAAGAACTTAAAACGTACTTTTCTGTTCTTTCTTACTTTCCTTAAAAAATTATTTAAGTACCTACTAAGTTTTAGAATATCAGAAAAACAATAGCCTATTTGCAATGCATATTCTGCATTTCTTCCCCTATGACTTTGGATCCTACTGGCAATGATCTTTGTCCAGCACCTCATTTGAGGAAAGCGGACAAAAATCTTTAGAACTCCCATGTATTTGTTGCCTTTCAGAAGCCTGGGAAGAAGAAAAGAGCAACTTCTTACAAGATTTGAGCACATATTGGTCCCCTTCCAGGACGCAGACATGAAGCCATATAAGAAATATTTTGAAAAGACAACCAAAATTAGCCAAACTCTAAACTTCCAAAATGCTTGGAGCAAAAGTCTGTTTTAGTTTAATCCAAATTAGTTTGCAGACTTAACTAGAAAGAGAAGCTATAGGAAAATATGAGCTGGCTTAACGTTTGTGTCTTGTCTATAACTACAAAGTTGGCTTTTGTCTCTTGAAACGACCGATCTGGTTACGGGGTTTTCCAAATATGTGATGACATAAAGGTGTTGTGATACTGAGCATGGATTCCTGGATTCAAAAACTCAGTTTGCACTGAAAGTAAAACAAAACTATGCTAATTCATATAAAATTTTAATCATCTTGTCCACTTTAAGAAAATAACAGTGTTAGAAAGATTGATTAAATCAACATTATTTTGTACTCACCCAATATGTATTGCTGTTTGACTTGGTGAGCTTTTTCAAAAGCTGCAGAAATCACTTTAAGATCTACTGTTGTTAATCATATCATCATCTTCTCATAGTTACTCTTGTAGTTACCTCTTTAAGGAGCTTCTAAGCACTATTCCTTTATAATAAAATGTTCCAGAGATTCTATAATTAAACCAAAGCTCAGCTTGTCCATGCAACCTAACTTGGTGCATATGTATTGCAAAGAAATTCCATTTTGTCAGTTGATTTATTGTTGTATCAAAAGGAATAAACTCTTGAACCCCAGGGGAGAAAAATTATGCTGTTCCATTCTACTCATGACATTTCAATATAGGCCAACAAATAACTGGAATTATTTTCTCAAGTGAGGAAACTGAAATAATTTTTTTTAAAAAAGCAAAATTTTTGTCCAAATCAATGTGTTTATAAACTTTTAGTTGTAAGAATTGCTCTTCTTTCAGACAGTACTCACGCTTCTTTTCATAAATGTATCTTTTCCAGAAAAGTATTGTTAAATCATTCGTTCTTTCAAATTTGTCATCAAAATTAAGAAGAAAGATACTAGAGAAAGAAACAAATGTGTGAAGTAATGCATTTCCTTCTAGCTAATTCTTTTAGTGAAATATCTGCCTGATGAGTGGACTTGACTGAAGGAGTGTAACTGTCCCTGTCATTTTTGAACTTATGTTACAAGGTTTATACAACAATAGCAGCAGCCCCAGTAACAAAGTATAACATTATTAAGTGTCCATAGACTTATGCAAATGCTGAAATAAAAAAAAATTAAAGTTCTCAGTCTTGAGAAGGAAGACTTATTATGATCCCATTTTAAAGAAGATGAATCTGAGGCCCACAGAAATTGTTTAGTTTGCTCAAGATCACAAATCTAGTAGATGGCAGTCAGGACACTGAAACTCTTTGTTTGACTTTAAAACTCATGTGTGAATGACCACACATTCCTGTGCTTTTTTCCTCCTGCACCAGAGACTAGCCCACTGGGTACCTAATAAGCTAGGTTACCAAGACTGCCTTTAGTATGATTTTCTTTCAAGTTGTCATTTTTCTTCACTCCTCTCCCTCACCTCCCTCTCTCAAGAGGGGGGAAATTGCCATTAAAAATGGACGATGGCTTTCAGAAAGGGTATTTGCATGATAGCAAGGTGAACAGACTTCTGAGTTACTACAGCCAATTCACTCAGTTATGATCATCAGACAAAAGAAAGGGACAAGGAAAATCAAGTGGAAAATGCCTAAATTAATACTCTCAGTTTCCCCAAATGTGAATATCAAGAAAGACTCTTCTAATGAAGAAAAGCATGTTAGTTCTCTAAAAGAGAATTGCGGTACTTGAAGTTGTTTCAATGTGTTATTCAGCTTTATGCTCTGAAGCAACTCACAGTACCCCAATTGTTTCCTCACTCAGCTACATATAAAATGTGTACTTAGGAATGCTTTATAAGACATTCAACAAAGTCTTTCTTATTTAACTGCACTGATTAGAACGGGCAAGCATTTCATTTTGGCACAGTGTGGCTCACTACTTCATTTCATCCTGTTTGAAATATTACTCAGAGTTCAGAATGCCAAGCTTTGAGCAAAGAAGAACAATGTATGGTTTTAAAAATATAAAATAAAATAACAATAGTTATGATGAGAAGAGAGTGAAAATAATGTAATTCTTAGTTCTGTCAGATGGCAACTAGTTCGGTGGGGGAAAAGGTGGGTCCCATGATGTTACCAAAACAGCATCTAAAAAACCCCTGAGATTACAAAAGAAGCAAAGTTTAAAACTACCCTGTAGGAGTGAGGGTCAAGCAAAGCACTGTGTGACTAGATGAGAAAGACTTGGGGAAAATGTATGTGAGAAGAGGTACTAGTGAGGGGGAGGGAAAAATTGCCAGACAGCCTAAAAACAAATCTGACCTTAATGGTGACCATGATAAACATATAACAGAAAACCTCATGGAGCAAAACCAGGGCAGTGAAGAAAACAGGCAAAAGCTACATGGAGTCTAACATTTTTCCTTAGATACTTAAAATATGTGAGTGATGGTCCCTGACATTTCTTGGTGCTCCATCTATGTGAGTTCTAGATCTTGCTCTAAAAAGGAAAACAAATCTACTTCTCCATCAATATAGAATGAGACCATGTACTGAAGCTACAGATCATGTTAGAAAATTGTGGTCTATGACCTCACCCCCCGTCATCTTTAGGTGAAGAAACTATAAGTTCAAAAAAATTAAATGACTGCTCAATGCCATTAGTGTAGTGACTGTCAGAGCTTCTACTTGTAGGGCGTGTGTGTGTGCATTGCCAGGGAAATTATTTTTAATCCTTTTTGCTAAATCATATGTTTATTTTTCACATTTTTATAATTCTGAAATATAAGTACACTTACAATTAATGTGTACATTTGAAAAGGTCATGTTTTACTTCTTTTATTTTCTTCCCTCTCTTCTTCCTGTCTGCCTTCCTTCCTTCCTTCCTTCTTTCCCCATTTTCCCTCCTTTATTTTTCCTCCTTAAGAGCTGCTGCTAAATCTATGATCCATCTTACAGTCTTGAATCTTTTGGACAAGTAACTTCCAGATTGAGATCTAAGCCAATGAAAGAGAATTCTCAGTGAGCAGATCATGGATATGATGGAATGTTTGGGGGAATATCACTTCAAGTACAGCTAAAAACTTTTCTTGTTTAATTATTTTAAATCCAATGAAACATTAGCTATACAAGAACTAAAACACATCCCTTCTAATGATAAAGCTAATGTTTTCTTTACTCTATCACATTAATTATTTTAATTATAGTTTTCACCTGACAATTGTTTAAGGTACAGAAAAAATACTATGGTGCTTCACTCACCTTTAAGCTTCTGATCAGTACAAAGAAAACTGAAACTGAGTCAATATTTTTTGAATGTCATTAGTGAAGACAGTAAATATATCATAGACTAAGTCGTAAAGGGTTTTCACATACGTCAGCAACAGATCTAGAAAGTAGGGGTAGAGATTATTTCTGTGGATGACCCAGCAACCCCACTACTGGGCATATACCCTGAGAAAACCATAATTCAAAAGAGTCATGTACCACAATGTTCATTGCAGCTCTATTTACAATAGCCAGGACATGGAAGCACGTCCATCAACACATGAATGGATAAAGAAGATGTGGCACATATATACAATGGAATATTACTCAGCCATAAAAAGAAAGGAAATTGAGTTATTTGTAGTGAGGTGGATGAACCTCGAGTCTGTCATACAGAGTGAAGTAAGTCAGAAAGAGAAAAAAAAATACTGTATGCTAACACATATATATGGAATCTAAAAAAAAAATGGTTCTGAAGAATCTAGGGGCAGCACAGGAAAAAGGATGGAGACGTAGAGAATGGACTTGAGGACACGGGGAGGGGAAGGGCAAGCTGGGACGAAGTAAGAGAGTGGCATGCACTTATGTATACTACCAAATGTAAAATAGCTAGTGGGAAGCAGCCGTATAGCACAAGGAGATCAGCTTGGTGCTTTGTGACCACCTAGAGGAGTGAGATAGGGAGGGTGGGAGGGAGATGCAAGAGGGAGGAGATATGGGATTATATGTATATGTATAGCTGATTCACTTTGTTATAAAGCAGAAACTAACACACCATTGTAAAGCAATTATACTCCAATAAAGATGTTAAAAATAAATAAATAAATAAATAAGTCCTGGGGCGGGGGCGTGGGGGGGAACACAGTAATGTAGGTCAAATTAATAAATTCTATGTATACACTTGGTTATAAGTTTTTAGATTGTCTTATTAGTGTGTTTATATTATACAAATCCTTTCTGGGAATCATCTCAACACTACTTCCTAAGGTGCCTCATTATATGGAAGGAAGGGAGGGGAACGAAGAAACTAGCATTGACCAATTTTTTGTCTCTTTTTTTTTTTCTGTATTGGCATCGATCTTTTATGAAGGTACATTTCTCTTGAAAATTGCTACTGATTTGGCTTGCAACCATTTTCAAGACAAGGATCATAGTTTACTTGTGGATTTTTACAACTATTAGAAAAACAAGACTGGTTTCAAGCAGTTTTAAGGGAAAATAGTCATCCTCTTTTCCTGATTTTAACAGTCCAGGACACTATTGATTTATTAAAATATCAGTTCTAGTTGATAAATCCAAATACTATTTGCCCAAGAAAAAGTACAACCTTGAGACATTAGCAGGAAGTTTATATTCATTCGAAGAGAAATTTCTACCTGAGGATTTCATTAGATTGAGTATATGATACAACTTTTATGACAAAAGTTATCTTTTTTCTGGCTTTATGTTGCAGATTTAAAGAAAGAACATAATTGCAACTACTCTTTGTGTCTTTCAGGCACCTCATTTCTCCAGTCTTCTCCAAGTGAAACAATACAGATCTATTAGTGTAATTATCACATAAGGTCATTTACCACTTTGTAATTGCTGTAGGTTGTGAATGATGTATGAAATGAAAGCATCTGCAGTGCAAATAGAACATAGGCAAGAATGCGCTGTGTGCTAATTAGGTAACCATCTAACGATAAGACCCTAGGGAAACACAGTATAGCAAAATCCCACAGTGCTCTGCAGTCACAAGGCAACAAAACATTCCTAAGGAGTTCAAAAATATATCCATTATTAAGTATAATCCTTTCCTCCCTTCAGACTCTCTGAACTCTGTTCCCTGTGAGCATACACCCTCTCTATCTATTTCATTCTGTGCAATGTTAATCAGGCTCCAACAGTCAAGAACCATCTGATTGACATAAGAATTGTTCTTCTCATTCACATTAAAGATTGAGAACTTATTTGAAGAGTGTGGATGAATTTTGCATTTATGTTGTTTTCCTGACCATTCTATTAAAATTTTTGTTTAAAGAGTAGGCCACATTGCTATGTAAGGGTGACAAGCCTCAGTTATCAAAACTGATGGGTATGAAAGGAATGGAGTCCATGTTACTTAAGGCAAACTTCTACTTTGTTTATGCAACAATCCAACAGGTTTAGAGCAAAGAGAATATATATAAAAAAAAAGTTTAACAAGCTGAGTTCTTCACCAACTCTTAAATATTCAGCTAATATTTTATTTGGTTGAATTGTAAGTTTCAGGAGTCTGGCTGAAACTGAGCACCTGACATCAAATACACTGAACATTTGGCCAAATTAACTAATGAGATGTTCCTTCTTTTCTGCTTCTATAATGCATTACTGAAAAATATTTGTTTAATGGCCTGCTGTGCCGATTTGGATAGAAAGGATTTATTTCTTTAAAGTTGCCTACCAAAATGCATAATCTAGTCATTCTGAATGCCAGCAATGGCAATTATTTCCTTCTATTGTGATTTCCTTGCTATTTATATAGTATTTTCTACTCATCTTGCTTTCTTCTTGAGCTCAACATAATGTACTTCTTAAGATGTCACACTGTCACTTCCTACTGCCACTCCAGCACAACAGGATTCCTATGAACTTGTCTTGAGACAACAGTTGATTGGGGTTAGTTTCTTGCCTTTCCATTCACTGCTATTTGTGACTCATAAGTGGTGCTAATAAAATGTGTCTATGTGCTTCACACAACAGGTTCAGATTTTTGGTAAACTTCTACTTAATTTGGAACTTTCGGCCACACTGAAGTTTTTCTGCCAGTCTTCTACTTGATGGGCTCCTTCTCTTGATGCATTTTTTTGTAGCTTCTTGCCACTTCACAGCTACTTAAGTAAACAGAACTTAGTGACTATTTTTCATTCTATACCATCAGTTTTTCCACTGTGAATGTGGTTCCCCAGATGTTGGTTGTTAATGCAGATAGGGTAAATTTATTCCTACATTATTTTATAATTTTTGTATATGTCCACTTATAAGACCCAATCATTTTTTTCTTTATCAAAATATATGTGCCTACATGTGACAGCAATAGACATAGATTCTGAGACATAGGGGAAAAGACACAGAGAATGTCATTGTTATCATGGAGCTTGCACTGAAATTCATGAAAAATCAACAAGCAAATAACCAAGAAGATTCTCAGGTAGTTATAAATATTTGGCAGAAAATTAAGAGTGCAATGTTATAGTAAATGCAAATTTAGACTGAGGATTTAAGAAGATATCTCTGAGGATGTGATATTTATGCAAAGATCTGAATGACACAAAGCAGCTAACTGTGGTAAAAATCTATGGGAAGAACATCCAAATAAAATGAAGAGTTAGTGAAAAGGTCAAAGGGCAAAAATAAGTTTTTTTCTATTAGAAGTTCCTAGAACTTCTTAAGCCTAGAAATATGGGTACAGTGTAGGATTTCAAAAGCTCTTTCAGGCTTCAGTGAGGAGAATCAAAGAATCAGAGTTTAAACACAAGTCTTGTTAGCTGATTGTTACAGTAGTCCAAACAAGAGAAAATGGCTTGAACCAGAAGAGATAGGGGCAATTGAAAGAAGTGGGTGAATTCGGAATATATTTTGGAAGTAGAATTCACAGGATATACTTGTAGAAAAGGTGGTAACAGAACTAATAGAAAGGATAATTCCAAGATTTTTGGTGATCAGCAAGTAGATATGGGTCCATTTACTCAGATAGGCAAGGATAGGAGAGAAACCTGTTCTTTGGGGAGAGGAGAATAAAACTTTTTCTTTGGCCATGTTTTGATTTGTAGAGTCTTAGAGTCATGCCTATAAGAATGCCAAGTTGACACTGGAAATAAATGTGAGATTCATTAAAGCTCTGAGACTAAAAGACCTCACCTAAGAAGTTTATATCCATAGAAAAAATAAAAGGGAGCAGAGCCTTGCCCCGAGGGCCCTCCAATCTTAGAGGTGGAGCAGAAGAAGCAAACAAAGGAAACTGGGAAGGAAAGGCCAGTGAAGTAGGAAATATAGTATTATGGTATCCCTAAAGCCAAATAAAGAAACACATTTCAAGACAGAAGGAAAGGGACCAAAATGGCAGAGTAGGAGACCCCAGCCTCCATGGTCAGAAAGATCAACAATTAGACAGCTACCCGTGAAGAACAGTTCAGGGAGAGCGCAGAAGTCCACTTAAGAAACATCAGCAACACAGTGAAACAAAAAACCTGAGAATAACTGAATGAAAGGGGAAGGAAGAACAACTTCATTTTCCCTGCATCATCCGATCCCCTAGGCGGGCACTGCCCCCAGCTAGAAAGAGTTCCTTTCACCAGGAAAGGGAGAGCAGGGTGAGTGACCAGGTTCTGCAGTCTTTTGGGGAGCCACATGAAGGACTCACTTTGATTTCACCCTACCCAGAGACCAGCGAAGCTGAGACATATAGAGATGGATAAGAACAAGGAAGAAGAGTAGGGGCTATAAGGATCAGCCTCATAGCAGGGGTGACCATGGATCACAGTGACCTGCTCTGCAGAGGACCACAGCTGCTTTCACCACTGAAGACACCAATGCCAGCCAGCACAGCTGCTGGGATCCCCTGCAGATTTCACAGGTTCCCCTGACAGGTATTTGCCTTTGCAGACACCAGTCACCTGCGTCCCTGGTGGCTCCCTACCTGTGCCCCATCTGAGCCTGGGATCTGCTCCAGCAGCCCTTCAAGGCCTCTGTGCATCATAATATGCCAGCTTAGATCCCTGAGACAGACCCCTTCACCACTGTCACTAGCCTCCAATGCACACCTACAGCCAAGGCCCCTACAGCTGCGTGTGGGCCCAGATGCGGCCCTATCTTCCTCTGTCACTGGCCTGCACCACTGGGCTCACCTGCAACTAGACCCCATCCAGCTGTGTATGTGCATGCCCATGGCCTGACCCCTGTCACTGGCCTCCACTGCATACCTATGATGAGACCCTGCAGGCATAAGAGTATACACTGATAACAGGGCCCCCGAGTTGCTTGTGGTCCCTGATTTGACCCTATTTCTTGTCACTGGCCTGCACCACTGAGCACACCTAGATCTGGGCACACCTAGAGCTAGCCCCACCAGCTATGTACCTGCGTGCCCCTAGCCTGACTTCTGACACTAGCCTCACTGTCATGCCCCCAGGGTGAGACACTGAAGCCTCACTAATGCACTCCAATATTCAGAGCCCCACAGTTGCTGTGGGCCCAGCTTCAGGCTGTCTCCTGTCATTGACCTCCACTGCTGGGTTAGTGTGCAAGTAGCCCTTCCAACTGTGTACTTGCACACTGCCAACCCAACTCCCTTCACCAGCTTCTGCTGCTGTGCATGTGCTGGTGGTGAGACTCTACAATCACAGGAGTATACCCCAAAGAGTCAGAACCCACACAGCTGTCAGTGCATCTACAGTTGGTCCTGGCCCTTGCTGCTGACCTTGGCCCTGACCACTACGTGTGTGTTCGCAATTGGCTCCTACCACTATACAGGCACCCGCAGCTGGACCCCACAGCTTATTATGTGTACACCACCAGCTTCAGCTACCATCACTGCCTGCCCTGATCCCTTGCTGCTGAGGACCATGAAAGAGTGTACTTTAAATATTATTTATTATTAAATATTAAATATTAAATATTATTTCGGATTAGGGGAGAAATTAAAGTGGAAATGAGTAAACCTTGCCCTGTTAAACTGAAACAAATTCTTCAAAATATTTGAAAGGTTCTGATATAGAGAAACAACAACAACAATATGCGAATCAGGCATATCTGGATAGAAACTACAGCTCTGCCATTTACTTACTGGATTACTTTGAGCACTTTACTTATTTTCTCTGAATTTCAGTGTGTCCAAGTGCAAAGTAAGGCTCCAAATGCTTATTTCATAGGATTCATATCAGGCTCAGTGAAAAAAATTATGTAAAACATCTAGTATAATGCCTGGCAATATGACACATGTATAATAAGTAGTGAATATTTTTCTTAAGACTCTATTTAATAGAGCCTTGGTAATCATGACTTCTATATTCAATTTTAAACTGTAAGTTACATGAGGGCAGAAACCATGTCTTATTTACTTTTTTCTTTTTTTTTTTTTGTGGTACGCGGGTCTCTCACTGTTGTGGCCTCTCCCATTGTGGAGCACAGGCTCCAGACACGCAGGCTCAGCGGCCATGGCTCACTGGCCTAGCCGCTCCGCGGCATGTGGGATCTTCGCGGAATGGGGCAGGAACCCATGTCCCCTGCATTGGCAGGCACACTCTCAACCACTGCGCCACCAGGGAAGCCCCTTATTTACTTTTGAATCTCTACAATCATCCACAATGCCTGGCATATAGTGGGGAATCTATGTATACCTGTTGAAGCAAACTGAACTGAATTCCTTGATGGTTCTTATCAATTGCTCTGTAACAAATCATCACAAAACTTAGTGGGTAAAACAACACAATATTTATTTTTTTGTTGGGACTACTTACTCTACTCTACTTTGTGCCAGCTAGGATGGCTCAAAGCCTAGAAATTAGAATCATCTTAAGGTTCACAAATTTGCAAGTTGATGCCTGGCTAGAAAGACTTAAATGAGAGATGGAACAGCTGGGATAACTTGGGCATCTCTATCTCCAGTTAGTCTCTCCAACTTGATGGCTTCAGGGAAGAGAGACATATGCCAGCTCAGAGCTCCCAAGGCATGAATCTTGAGAGAGAGAGAGAGAGAGAGAGAAAGTCAGGCAGAAAGTGTATCTCTTTTCATGATCTAGATCAGAAGTCACTTCTACCATATTCTTCTCATTGAATTGCAGAACAGAACATATCATGGCCTTTTCTGAAAATATAATCTACCCCAATGTATTAACAATGTTGTTTAGTAACTGATCCAAGGTAATCTGACCAGGATTTTGTGAAGGAAAGCAATGACACAAAATTGGTAATACTTTAATAACTGTTGAAGATATAAGTAAGATATGTGTATAAGGGGTTCATTGTTATTCTGTTTGTGACTCTATTTGAAATTTTATATAATACAAAGTTTAAAAAATTTAAGGTCTGATTTTAAGCTAGAAATACATCTCAGATTTTCTTGTCTTAATCCTGTTAATATTCACCTGGTGCCTTTTTATTTTTTCAGTTCTACTCTTATGGGCTTCCTATTTTCTGATTTCAGTGTGGGATAGAGATTAGACTCTTAAACAGACTCCTTGATCATATTCATTGTTGCTTCTCAACTATCCAATTTACTACAAGCATTGCTGACACTGACCATGTGCTCATGCAAATGCCCAAAAGTTTACCCTTCTGACCCTACCTCTACCCTCACAAACTCCTGTTTAAGCTTGGGCTAGACTGTATTACTGTTCAAAATACTTGTTGCCCATTCTTGTGGGAGAATTATCTACTTCTACCCCATTGACATCATATTTGATCATTTAACTTGCTTAGTCCAGTGGAATGTGAGGAAAGATATGTGTGACTTCTAAGAGAAGTGATTGTGTGATTCTAATAATCTCTTTTCTCCTGCCAAAAGATCAGAAATATCCCAGGTAGTGGTTTTTCCTTCAGCCTGGATCCCAGAATGAAGATGATGACTCACAGCAGAGCCATATACCAAAAATGGATACGTAGTACAAGTGGGTATTAAACTTGTTGTAAGCCACTTTTTTTTTTTTTTTTTTTTGCTGTACGCGGGCCTCTCACTGCTGTGGCCTCTCCCGTTGCAGAGCACAGGCTCCGGACACACAGGCTCCGCGGCCATGGCTCGCGGGCCCAGCCGCTCCGCGGCATGTGGGATCTTCCCGGACCGGGGCACGAACCCGTGTCCCCTGCATCGGCAGGCGGACTCCCAACCACTGCGCCACCAGGGAGGCCCTGTAAGCCACTTTTGAGGTAATTTCTTCCTGCAGCATAACTTAGTCTAGCTGCCTGACACAAACTATGTCCAATCAGCATTTGTTGTGGCTTGTTCAGTGCTAGATAAAACGTTTTCCACCCACCAGCAACTGCCATCCACAAAATAACCTGGTTGAGTTTAATGTTAGATCCTATCCTTAGTAATTAGCAAGATCATCATCATCTAGATTACTTCATTTGTGATGGCAAAAGGATTAGAGATTAATATATCTGTCTATGTATATTCATAGTCAACACTAATCCCTGCAATAAATTATCATGTAATGTTCAGTATTATATGTTAAACTGGTGAAATGTTATGGTCAGTTTATTACATGTGCTTAAATATCTGAAAACAACCATTAGAATACTGAATAAAAGCAAGTGAACTCCAACAGCAATAAATATTTATCTCCTAAGTTTTCATCCTTTCAGTACAGTGAGAGTCCATTAAGACAAGTAATGTGCTCTTTTTCTTTAAGACAAGAATGCCAACATTAGTTGTGCATAAAAAATAAAGTAGTACTTTGTACTGATCAAGACAGACTAGATAACAAACCACAACAAGATCTCAGTGGCTTAACACCTACAATTTATTTCTAGTTGATGCAAAGTGTGCTATAGGTCAGGTCACCCGCCTGGGCAGCTGTCTTCTGTGTGGCAACATAACAACCTAAGGTGTTTTAATCTTGCTGCTCCACCTTCCCAACAAACAATTTCAGTGATTACTACTGAAGGAATATAGACAGAGGAATCATGCAGAGGCTTCGCATTGCTTCCATCCAGAAGTGACACATTTAATTGGACAGCATCAGTCATGTGACCTTACCTAGAGCCATGTCAGGGCTGGCTCAGTTGGCTCAGGAAGAAAAGAAATATTGATGAGCTGCTGCTTTTATGTTTTAAATAATATGAAAAGGATGCCTGAATAAGGGATGATTACACTGATGGAAGTGGAAAGAGAGAAAGGTTGCACAAAAATTTAATTATAGGGTCACTGAATTCCCACGTATATGCAAAAATATAAAAATATTGAAAGTAGTGTTTTACCATTAATGTAGCAGGAATTCCCCAAATTGTACAGTAACATCTCCCACCACTGTATTTCTTTCAATCAAATAGTAGGATATAACTGGAGGAACAGAGGTGACAATAATACTAACAATAGCAGCAATAACAGTAGTAGCAACAACACTGTGAGCTAATGTTTGTTAAGTACTTAGTCTGTGCTGGAAACTATTTAAAGGGCTTTGTAGAAACTGTTATGTAAAATGTCAAAGAAGACCTAGAAAATAGTTATTATTGACCTCGAGAAGTTTTTTCAGAATCTTAGAGTAGTAATTAATATAGTCAATATTGTTTCAAGGAAAATATGAATGACCAATACCAAGGAATGTACGCTATTGGCCATATCTCATTCTATGTAGTAGTTTTTATATTTCTTTACATTCTTTTATGGTTTGGCAGGAGTTCAAAGATAACATATGTGCATTCCAGTGCTCCAAGTATTTTTGAATCTGTGCTAACATAAAATGTGCTTTCACCTCACCAACTCTGTGTTATAATACCAACTGGGGAATATTCTCATGTACATCAATCAGGCACAGGGTAGACACTACAAATCTTAATCCTCTCTTAGGTTG
Source organism: Mesoplodon densirostris (assembly GCF_025265405.1). Classification (NCBI taxonomy): domain Eukaryota; kingdom Metazoa; phylum Chordata; class Mammalia; order Artiodactyla; family Ziphiidae; genus Mesoplodon; species Mesoplodon densirostris. Next base: position 75,733,993 of record NC_082668.1, read on the forward strand.
GCATGGGGACAGGGGAAAGAGTTTAAACAAAGAAATCATAAGACTACCAAGTTCTTATGGAAAGTAAAAGAAGAGGCATGTGAAATTCTAGGTAGTGGAGCAGGGGGAGAATGTGATGGGGAAGGCATATAAGTGGCTTTGAACGGTATTAGTAAATTTTATTTCTTAAACTAGGTCTTGGTTATATGTGGTATTTGTTTTATTATTTAAATATGCATATAGACTATACACATTTGTATAGTATAATTCCACAGATAGCAAAAGAAGTTTATTGGGTGAAAAACTTAAATAGACACAAGATCATAGCTATATTTGACTTTTCACATCACCTTACTAATTTATTTTTGCTATGTAGAACAAAAGACTTTGGGGAAAGGTGACATAAGAAATATTTTTGAAGCAATAGTGACCACTTTCATTAATGGGCAGTTACATACAGTGGTAATGTGTAAAAGTTAATTGGATTGGATTAACAATCATTTCAATACTAAATTATTAGAAATAGATTCTAGGAGGGGAAACACTCTCATGACTTCCAATTTGTTCCCTGTATCTACTTCCTGTTGATCAGATATATCCTCAAAACTGATGCCAAAAGGATCTTTGTAAAATGCAAATCTGGTATCTGATTTCTGCTAAACATCTTCAGGGCCACCTCTGTTTCCATGGAGTGGTGTCAGGATCTCTATGTACTTTTAAAGCTTCATTTTCTTTTACTCCCACCATGTGATAACAATTACATTCAGTCACAAGTGGTCCATCTTCCATGTTTTGCTCTTCCTCAATTTCCTGCTTTTGCATATTGCTGGACTCTTTTTCAGGAGTATTCTCAGTCTTATCTGCCTGGCAAACTGCTGCTCATCTTTAAAATTCATCTCAAATTTCACCTCTGCTGAGAACTCCCCTGACTTTTCCAAGAGGATTTCAATGTTTGCTCCTTAGGCTCTTACAGTATGTTATCTGTACCTCCACAAATGCACTTAATGTAATTTTGTTTTTTTCTGAATCTGTCTCTCCCACTGGAATGGGAACAGGTGGAGAATTGGACTATATTCTAGTCATCTTGGTAGACAGTCAGCCCTCTGTATCTGTGGGTTCTGCATCCGCATATGCATATTCAACCAGCCCTGGGTGAAAAATATTAGGAAAAAAATAATTCCAGAAAGTTCCAAAAAGCAAAACTTGAATTTGCCATGCATTGGCTACTATTTACATAAATTTACATTGTATTAGGTATTATAAGTAATCTAGAAATGATTTAAATTTTATGAGAGGATGTGCCTAGGCTATGTGCAAATACTACACCATTTTATATAAGGTAGTTGAGCATCTGCAGATTTTGGTTTTGGGTGGGTGGGTGAGTGAGGGGTCCTGGATCCAGTCCCCTCTCGATAGGGAGGGATGACTATACTTAGGATTTAGAGTAGTGCTTGAAATGTAGTGGGCACTTAACAGATGCTTGTTGAATGAATAACTAAAAATGAATAAAGATGAGAATATTTAGAACCAAGATTGCAAATTTCCCAATATAGCTGAATCTGGTACCTCTTGGGTTTGACCAAATAACCAACAAATGAATCACATTCCTTCCTTCCAAACATAATGATGATCTTCTAATTATATCTCCCCTAACAATAAATATAATGGTTTACCTTTGTTTCATGTGTTATAAACTTGACACTACATTAGATGCAATTACATGCATTCTCTAGTCTTCACATTAACCCTTCTAAAGTGGGTATTATTAAAACCCATTTCATGGTGAAAATCTGAAGCTCAGAATAGATAAATAACTTATCCAAAATAACATAACTTAGAAGTGGTAGATTGAACCTCCAAATATGCCCCAAATGGGCATATTATAACCCTACTGCACAGAAAAAAGAATCAAGGATTGCACAGATGTGAAGATTTCTCAACCTACAATAATAACACAAAACCACTAGCAAGCCTGGATAACCAAATCCAGATAATCTATCCCCAGATAACACAGATAATCAAAGGTCTGTTCCTACATCCAGTATGGAGGTATATGAAGATCTTGAATCTAGAGAAAGGAAGATCCTGCCCTTTATGCCTGTATTTCTGAACTACACAAAAGAAGAAATGTTCCAGTAAACTCATTTTGAGAACATTATTTATGCCAACTGTCTGGGCAAACACTTCTATTTCATTCAGGAATATTTGTTATCAGTTCCCTCAAAAAGAACAAAAGTCTAAAACTTTTGGCTTTCTACTCACATTGTTTTTATCTCAGTAAGAAAAACAAAATAGTGTATATTTTGTCTAGGTTGGTCACTAGCTTGGAGATTCAGAACCATAACTTTGCAGTTACATTTCCATCATTTTTCTGTGTAAGATTCTTTCACTTTTTCTGATTCTTTTTCAGAACCATATTTACATCCGTTTCTAATAAAATATTTTGTCACTCCTGTCAATTCTGAACGATCTATTAAACTTTGCATTTTACCTATGTTTAAAACTACAGAAGTAATTTATTTAACCTTTATCCTTATTTTCCTCTGCAAAAGTAATGAAGAATAACTTATCTTTGTTTTTTTAATGTGTAGTCTTTTGCGAATTGATGGGGAACATGATTACCAAACTAATTGACTGTTTAGTTTATTGAATGTTGGTGATTTATAAAATGTTGTATTTTTAATGCATAATTAAAAGATATACACAAGAAAGATATCCAGAGGCAAATTTCCTTAACTAAAACAGAAGAACTCTCTATAAGTTGGAGGGTATAAATCCAGCAAAAGGTAATGTGTACCAATGTGGCTATATTCATGAATGACATGCCTAATGAAATATGCTATTTCTAGTACAAATAATTGCCTTTGTTTTCATCATCTTTCCTGGTGTATCCTAGCAGCCTACAGAATAGTGTACATTTTATCCTGATCTACAATCAGATAGTTCATAAAACTCTAATGGAAATGAAGATTTTTCTATTTGAAGTGGTCAAATTTCCATTTTCAAACATATCACAGCTTATAACAACTGATGGCATTTGGGTTTTCTTTTGAGTTTTTGGATAATAGCAAATTATAGAGAAAATCTACCAATTCTTTGTGAGTTGAACTATGAGGGAAAAAAGGCCCATTATCTGCCTGAAAGAAAAGCAAATCTACATGGTATTTTTAAATGAAAAATATATATTTGTTTGTAGCTGTGTGCCATTTCCAAATTTAAGATCATTAGTCCTGCTTAAGAGACCAGGGAGTTTGTTCAAATAGATAAAAACCTTTCTTCTCTTATGTGTAAATCCATCTGAGGAATAAAGAGAGGATAAGGAAAGTAATGTAAGAGAGTACTATTTTTCTTCCTATTTCAGTGGCCTGTGCTCCATAAAATCCAAGTGGTTATTTAGAACAATCCACTTTGACTGGAAATATGTTGTTGCATACCTTTGCCTTCCTAATATCAATACTTTTTCTTCTGTTACTTCCACTTCTTTCCTTTGTACCTAATTGAAACCCCCAAGGCCTCCCTCCTTCAACTCAAATCCTCTTCTCCGTTGAGTATTTCACCATCTGAGCCTGCTAACTACCTCAGTGATCTCATTCATTCAACAAATATTTCACAAGAGCAGGCTTAGAGATCATCCTAACCTCCATCCAATTTGGAAAATTTTGCTATAAAATTCCTAACATATTAAACTTTTGATTAAATACTTGCAACTACTGGGATCTCATTACTTTGTAAGACACCAATTCCTAAAACATCTTCCCCATAGTTAAGCTAATATTTGCCTGCCTGTAGTCTTCACATATTGTTTTTTAGTTCTGTTCCTTAAGGACGCCAAGAAATTATCTAATTCCTTTTGTTCAAATGATGGCCCTTCAAATATGTGAAGAACTTTGTGATGTTTCACTGTTGAATTTTCTCCAAGTAAAAATATGCCCAGTTCCTTCCATCAGTCTCCAGTATGGATCAGTTCTAATTACTCCATAATCTTGATCTTCTTCTTCCACATACACTTCAGGTAATTGAATTTCCCTTTTGAAATATCACCCTAATAGAAGTCTTGTATCTTGATAATGGTGTTTACATGATTTTATACAATTAATAAAGCATATGAAACCACACTTAAAATGGGTGAATTCTATTGAATACAAACGACAGCTTAGTGAAAAGCAAAAAAACACTGAAGCAAAGCCACATATATATCACCTACACATTACCTCCGGCATTGCCTAATGAAAGCATAATACACTAAAGTTATCATCTCCTTGGTTCTAGACATTACTTTTCTACTTTAATTTTTCAACCATGGCAGTGCTGACTTATGGTAAATATGCAAGGATCTTTTGCTGTTTGTTGGAAATTATACACAATTGAGTTCTGAAATCAAATATAAGCATAAACATATATTCCAGTTTTGTTTATTCTTAACTTCGATTTATCTTCCATGTTGATTTATTCACTCTGAATGTATTCATTGAATCCATACTATATGCTATGCAAAGGTGAATAGGCGGGATAAGGACCATGCCTTCTTGTGGCTTACAGTCACTTGGGGGAAACAGATGTAAAACATAAACAAAAATAATTACGATTTGTGTCAGTGTAATGGAGGGTGCTGAGACAGAGAATAAGAATAACAGGGAATAGGAGGTGAAAGGTAGAGAAACTCTCTTTAAACTGAGAGTTTAAGGCAGACAACATAAAGGAATTCACATTTAATTTGAAACCTTAATGTTAAGTTGCAAGAGGCAACAAAGGGAACATCTGAGAAAATCACACTGCAGACCAAGAAAACAGAGCTCAGAGTGTTTGAGATAAAGTCTGAAGGCCAGAGCTGTAAGGCTTAATATAAGAGGCACTAGCAAGAAATAAGGGAGGATAGTTAGGCAGGACCAGATCATGCAGGCTGTCATAAAGGATTTGGATTTTTTTTTCTGCATAATACAGGAAGTCATTGTAAGACTTTAAATAGAAAAATGATATGGTCCAAATTATAAATTTTATAAAGATCACTTTGCTTGATGTGTGCACAGTAGGACAGAGAGAGATTGAATAGATAGAGAGGAAAGAAAACCACATCAATAAAAATACTGAATAGAGTTAAGCTTGGACCACAATACTTGAGATCTCCTCTTGGATCATCATGTCTCCCTTAGTAATCACCCTTTGAATATGGTTGTTAAACTTGTGTTCTCCAAAGTGTGATGGACACACTTCTTGAGTGTGCAAATGATCCTTTGAGAGAAGAGAATAATGATGAGGAATTTCTATTTATGTTTATCTCATTTGTTACAAAATTTTCTACAGACATAGACAAGCTTATTCTAAGCCTTCTATGAAAAAGCACAGGCCCTAGAATAATGAAAACACTCTTGAGCAAGAAGAAAAAGTGGGAGGAAATACTCTCCTAGATATTAAGGCCTACTAGATAGCTCCAATAATCAAAATCCTATGTGATATTGACAGAAGGATACACATATAAATCAATGGAACAAATTAGAGAGCCCAGACAGACTCACATAAACATGCCAATCTAAATTTTACAAAGGTGCAAAAACAATCCAATGGAGTAGAGTTAGCCTTTTCAACAAATGGAGCTGGAACAATTGGATATCCATAGTCAAAAAATGGAGTTCAACTTAAATCTCACACCTTATACAAAATTTAACTCATAATAGGTCATCAATTTAAAACATTTAGAAAAAGTTAAGAAAAAAAACTTTTATAAAAAAATAATTGAAAGGTTTCAGGATTTAGCCTAGGCAAAGAGTTTTTATAATTGACACTAAAGCACTATTCTTAAGAAGAAAATTGACAAATTGAATATCCTTGAAATTTAAAATTTTGCTCTGTAAAAGCCCACATGAAGAGGATGAAAAGATAGACTTAAAATGAGAGAAAATATTTGCAAACCACATACCTGACAAAAGACTGGCATCTAGCATATACAAAAAAAAAAAAAACTCAAAAGTCAAGAATTAAAAAAAATCAATTAGAAAATGGGCAAAATACATGATCATATATTTCACTAAAAGGATAGAGAGATGGCAAATAAGCACATAAAAGATGTTCAACACCATTAAACATCAGGGAAATGCAAATTAAAACCACAATGAGATACTGCTAGACACTTAGAATGTCTAGGAGAAAAAACTAATGACAACACCAAATGCTGGTGAGAATTTGGAGAAGCTGGACCACTCATACATTGGTGATGAGAATGCAAAATGGTACAGCCATTCTCAAAGCATTTTGGAAGTTTCTTATAAAACTAAACATGCAACTAACTATCATATAACTCAGCAATTGAACTCTTGGGTATTTAGCTCAAAGAAATAAAAACTTAGGCTCACACAAAAATCTGTACACAAATATTTATAACAGTTTATTTGTAGAAGTCAAAAAAATGGAAAAACCCGTACATCCTTTAATGGGTAAATGGTTAAACTACAATATATCCGTACCATGGAATACTACTTAGCAACAAAAAGGAACAAACTACTGATACACACAACTTGAATGAATTTCCAGGAATTAATGCTAAATGAAAAAAAGCTGATCCCCAAAATGTTTCATACTGCATAATCTCGTTTATATAAAATGTTTGAAATGACAAAATTATACAAAAGGGCAGGGTGCGGCAGAGGGCCTATGTGAGGCTATAAAAAGCAATGGTATGGATACTTTTGATGGTGGAACTATTCTGTATCTTGACTGCATTAATATCAATATCCTGGTTATGATATGATGCTACTATGGTTTTGTAAGAGGTTACCATTGGGGAAAACTAGTAAAGCGTACATGGGATCTCTCTATTATTTCTTACAACCACATGCAAATCTACAATTTTCTCAAAATAAAATGTCTAATAAAATATATGATGTGTAAATGTAGTATAAAATTAACATATAATTAATGTTGTCTTTAAAAATGTAACCTTCACCCTAATCTTTAGGACATATTATGTAGTAATTTCTGAATAGAAACTTGCCAATCAAAATGAAATGTCCACACAAACTATTGGGTGTAAGATAGGCTTAAGGATGTAATGTATTGTACAACACAGGCAATAGAGCCAGTATTTTGTAATAACTGTAAATGGAAAGAAATCTTTAAAAATTGTATTAAAAACTTTTAAAAATTAAAAAAAAAAACAAAATGGAGTGTTAAAATTTATGTATGTGTGTATATATATATATGTCTATCTAACTATCTATCTATCTATCTACCAGGCATCCGTAAAGCCCATCCTCTTGCCTTCCATAAGATGCATTTAAGATTATTTGCCCATGTAGGAAATATGACAGAAATGAAAATATTCTCTTCATAAGTTTATCAAAAATTTTTCCAATAGTTTTACCATCAAGAAAGGGTATGATGCTAATTCTATTTATTTTAAATTAAAGCTAATTAAAATCCAAAATTACAAACTAATATTTAAAATTAGCAAACTACCTGTAGTTAACATAATTTTGATATTTCATTGTAGATTTGATATAAGTAGCACATTTGCCTATGCGTATTTCTCCTACATGGAATTTTAGAATTGATAGAATATCTGCCCATCTTGTATACTATGAGTAATTTATAAATGGTTGGTAATCTCAATAAATTCAGAAGTAGTAGAAATGAGGCGGGCAAGTAGAGGACTTAGAAATTGGTAATGTTTATACTTCAAGCCACATATAGAAATGACTTCAGAATTGTTGTTTAACACTGTAACTACAATGGCATAAATAATTTACATGAGTGAAAATGATTGGAAAGAAATTCTTACCATGTGATTAGTGGTTATGTTAGGATGAGGATGGCATATACATGGCACTCCTTTCTGCATCATGGCAGACATTATAAATCAATTACAGGTACTGTGACCAGATGTGGCCAAAGAATCTTTCTCAATTTGCTGCCTTGAAGTCATGACAAATCTGCCAAATTTAGCAGTCATGTTAAAATATTTTTCCATCCCCTTATGAGAAATTTCATTATGAATTATTTTGTCTATTTTTCAAATTTTCTATACTTTATTATATTTTTATAAATAAAATGATTACATATGAAATAATTTAAAAATTTAAGCCAGCATCTGAACTATCCAAAGGAAATAAATTCCTTATGCCAAGAAAACTTGCCTACTGGGAAATCTGTATTATCAAAATTAAGAGAATTAAATGCTTAAGTTTTCCAAGAAAGAATCATTCCAAATATGAGGACGGAGCCTGAACTGTTCTATAAACTAAAAACATTGCACTCATACATTTACAGACTGAGAGGACAAGGGAGCTCAAGTGGTTTCTAAGTGTAAATTTTTACTCTACTAAAAGTAAATATCATTCCAGTCTGTCCAAATGAGATTAAAAATTCAATTTAGCTATGACCTGCTATGTTCCAGAAGCTGTGCTATGGTCTAGAGACCCAAAGGATGAACAAGCTGTACACACAGTCCTTCCTTCATGTGGTTCACAGTTGATCAAGGGAAATAGGTTTATGAATAACTCCTTGTGGTATCAAGTGGCAATGTCCTAATAAAGAAATCTACAGAGGGCCATGGGAACACAAAAGATGGACAGTTAATTCTGACTGGAGACATCAAGGAAAGCCATATGAAAAAAGGTAACGTTGAATTAGCTAGTTCTTAAAAAAATAAAATGAAGTTCTCCAAGTATACAAATAAGGGTATGCTAAGGAGAAATACCATAAATTTAAAAGCATCATGGGTTGAATTTTCTACTCCTCTGCTTCTCCTCCAAGTCCCTACTTTTTGAACCTGACAGAACAAAACTCAGCAACCTTGGAGGCTGGATGGAGAAAGAGCCGACTGTGATGTGCTTTCACCACACGTGCCAGCCTTTGTCAGCGTGATGAAGTAGATGTTGGGAAAAGATTTCAGATTAAATTAGGTTAGAGTTTTTATTATTTTTTGGAACTGGATCTTTTCAATTAGTGAAACTGAATGTTGAGCTTAAAACAAAAGATCACTTTTTTAACACTTAAATATGAGCAGAAAGTCATGGGCCTACTGGAACTTTCACCAAGGAGCAAGGTAAGAATTATCCCCCAAAGGACTTAAAGGGGCAGTGGGACAACTAAATAGAGTTTATGCTGTGATTATTTTCATTGCATTTTATTTGTTCAATATTCTAATGGCCCAATTATTTCCTGGCAAGCCCATATAGAATAATGTACAAAGCTGGTTTCTCCAAAGCTAACCATCAAATGAGATCATAGCTGTTGAACAGTTGCTAGGAGTCAATCATATATCTAAATGCTTTAATTATTTGATCTCATTTTTTCCTCATCAAGCCCAAGAACATACAGGTGGTAAGTAAACAGCAGGTCCTGGATCTTAACCCATATAGTCTGAATCAAGCACCCATACTTGAAATATGTAAACTACATTTACTTCTAAAACTCTAAAATTTCAAATTCAAAGTAAAGGATACATTTTAAATTCAAAGTAAAGGAGACATTTCAAATCTGAGACACCTATTTTAATGGTGTAATATTACTGGGCTTCCTATCTGACCATTGTATTTATTATCCTAACTAAAAATTTAAAATAAATATTGTCCATATACATGCACGTAGAAAAGCAATTCATTTCAATGAGACCACATAACAGACCCAAATAATCAAATAAACAACTAAAGAACAATAACAAAAGCCTTTTGGGTTGGGTTTTGTGGAAAATAGTGTTAAGATCCTACATTCATCAACTTTTAGACTTGTGGACATAAACAGTACCTTTTTTGATGGATACCAGAAAAGGCTTCAGGAATAAATAACAGATTTCTGGCCTTCAATTTCAATTCACTAACACCCGCTCTTATAAGCCTTTAATGGTATGCAGGCTAGAATCATTTAATGATACCTGAAACAGTATCATTAGAGACCTGGAGACATGCATGTCTCGACTCAAAGTTGGATGCATAGAAATCCGTTACTTATCTCCTTCTTATTTAGTCTGTCTGAAAACGGATAGTTAAATAAAATATTTAACAGCTAAATTCTTTTTTTCCTATTAAAGATATTTAATGTGAAACCACAAACAGAAAAAAAAGCAAAAAAAAATTTGCTCAAAAGGTTATAGAAATTGATGCATATAAAAATGGCCATCTAAAAATGACACAACCTCAAAAAGTTTCTATTTTTTTTAACAAGTATGTTCCAAAAGAATATGGCCACATTTCAGAAAGACATTTCTTCTCCCAACACCATGACAAGTGTTGATATCACTACAAGGATTCTGAAAATGAATTCAAAGCAACATCAATTTTTTTTAAATGTTGGAGAAAGTAAAATGACTCTGGTATATATGTCTTGTAAAGACCCTGGTTTTTACAGACTTAACTGTGTTCTCTTAATACTCTTTCTCTTAAAAGAACTATTTGGACTGTTATATGGATCTTTCTCAAAAAATTTTTTAAGCACTAACATTCACACACAGATGCACGCAGACACACACACACACACGTACACACACACAAACTTTCATAATTTTTAAAGTGAGCAAGTCATTTTATTCACAATCTCACGTCTTCTTTGCTTCACAGTATATTTCGATCCCTGCTAAACAATACAAAAACAACTGTTTGTAGCTAAAGCTCTTATAAGGAGAGTTAGAATTTTCCACAGGTACTCTCCAAGCACAGAGTGATTTTTCCAAATGGTCTGTAAATTCTCTGTAAATTAAGCACTGGCATTTTACTTCCCTTCTGCTAATCATGTCAAGCCACCTAATTCCTAACTGTAAAATCAAATGTCTTACTGACTTTCTCCTAGCTGAGTCTTCTCCTCACATATTAAGGGTTCAGTGGCTGTGCTTTAAATGAACCCGTTTCACTGGCAGGTGCCTGCTGTTTTTTAGGTTTTAAACGGTACCATTACTATCATTTATAAGGATAGCATCACAATTAAGAATGTATGAATAATTTAAAATTGGGTAGCATTCAGTTTCACAGTCTGTCTGGCACGAAGGTTTGAAAGTGCAAGGTCTTTATTTTATTACAAAACACTGGCTGTCTGGGAAAGAGGAGATGAAAAGTTACTAATTTCAGGTTTTACTTCAAACCCTTTAATCTTGCAAATAAGTGCCTTCAGTGAGGACTTTGTTATTTTCTAAAGCCTAGCCAGAGTCGTGAATGTCCTTTGTCTTTTCCCAAAGTTCTTACCTTATCCTAGGTGAGCCGAATGAGACAAAAGGGAATCCACTGGAGGAAGTGATTATTTAATAGAGCTTTTCTATTTAAATCCTAACTTGTGCTGTTGGCAAATATTATGAAACACGATCATTTCATTGCCATAAATAATGTTTTATAATTAAAATTCCATTCTGTGGTTGGGAACTGTGTGATAGACTGTTTGCGAATTGGTAATTCTATTTATTAAAAACAGCGGCATTAATTTTGACACATTGAATTATAACACAGACAAACAGATCTTGCGTTTTAATTAAATGCTCTATTTGATGAGGGGTTTTTTTTGTTTTGTTTTTTTTGTCTAAGATTTAATACCAGATCCTACAATTAGTACGGTATACAACAGGGGACGATCTTAGCACAGAACAGACTCTGGCAGAAAAGCTCTGTTAGGATTCAAAAGACGCAGAGCAGAACTCCTGGACCTCTCCCTACAACAGCCCCTCTTTGTGTCAGGCCTGGTACCCTTAGCTGGTTTGTTAAGCCCTCTCCAAGCCACCATTTTCTTTCAAAGTCTCCAGCAAGGCTTCCGGTCCCATAATGTATTACTTATTTTCTAATGATGAAGCAGGGCTGAATATTTTTTAATAAATAAATAAATAACCAAACTGCTTTGAGCTTTCTTTCACATTAAACTACATTTAATATTCATTTCACATTTTTTTCTATTAATTAAAAGTAAACCGTGTATTGTATGGTACATTATCCCTCTAACAGCCCCATGTGGAGATCATGAAGTGGAAGACTAATGGTGTAGACTTTAGCATTTAGTTTTAACCAGAATAATTTACATATCTGTGAGAAGAGTCCAAGGCATGTGTAAATAAGCAGAACTCTGAGATATCAAGACCCTTGCTCAGTTTACTATGGACTGCCGAGCTATGGGCTGTGTATTTATTCCATCAGTCAGGTAATTTAATGAGACTTACACAGCATCATCTATTTCTGAAGAAGAGACAAAAGTTATTATTAAGGAGAGGCATGTGGCACTAAGAAAAATGTGTTTGCTTGTTTTATTTTATTCTATTACCCCAAGTAGCAAAGGTGATCCTATTCAATGTTCATTAAAGTTTACCTTTATAATTTATCAAAAGGGGACCACATCAACAGTTTTATGCTGAGATTTCAAAATTGGAAACATTAAAATTTGATCCAAAATGCCAGATATTTATGGAGCTTTTTCATTAGAAAAATAACTACACAGCTTTAATCTATAGATTTTTATTAATGCACAACACTATTATGTGAACAGGAGAAAGTACATTAAAGAAAAGTCATCGACTCTGAAAAGGCATTTTTAACTTCACATTACCAACTTTGGAAACAGTTCTAAGAAAGGAAAGATATTTCTTAAAGAATTGGTAAGTTTGAATAAATGATCATAAAAGCGTAATTTTTAATGAATTTCTCCAGAAAGAGTTAGACTGTATTATGAATAGTGTTAGGGAGTTACTAAAAGACTAAGATTATTTTAAGAAAAAAACTCTGTTTCTTTGATAAAAATGTAAAGGGAATGACATCAGGATTTAGTATTCAGACTTATTTAAGTAATATGCTCTTAACATATGCCTTATATGAAAGTTTTCTCTGTTAGGAAATCATTGTGCAGGGTACAAAATTCAACGAGGACTATGGCTATACATGTCAAACATCCTGAAGAAAAGTGAAAAACTCAATTACCAAGGATGTTTCCAAATATTCATAATTTTTGGCATTGATGTGGCCAAACAGAAAATGAAGAACAGAAGCAAGTTTCACCCTAATGATAATTCTTTTTTTAGTAAGATATTCAGATCATTGATGCCAAGGCTGCTTATATAATTTGAATTATCTAGATATTTATCCTAAAACTTCATCCCAAACTTCACATCAAAACTGAAATTAATATTAAAATATTTAGAATTGATTGAATTGATGCTGTTTCTTTAAAAAACATCGTAATCTTTTGTAACCTAAACCAACAGTACAGAGCACAAATGTTCAGACATAGACACTGCATTTTTACATGGCCTCTTGAGTGTTCACACTCCTACAAAGGCTGTCAGACCTGCTAAATGGCATAGCCAAATTTCTCTTGAATCTTTTTATAATACAATGATGCATAAGTGTAAGTCAACGTAGCATTTGACTCTTCAAATACCACACCAAAAAGTCCTTTAAATACACAACTCAACCCATAGGATGAATTTGAGCCAATTCCACAAAAATATCTAAAACTTTACATACCCTTTGCATATTATAACCTAATGTTAAACTTACATACAATTCTTCCTGCAGCAAAAACTCATTTTAAGATTATCTACCTTGGTTTAGAATGGATCTACTTCATTCAAATCATGAACGCTACCCTGATTAAATGAAAATAAGTCTACAGAATGCATATTTTTATAAATGCTAATATTGTATTTTCTCTACTTTCATTCCAAATAATTATTTTAAGGAATGTGGGAAATCATTTCTTTGCAAAACACATAAAATAAAAAATGAGTCTGACAACAGAAGACTGAAAGTTTCAGAAAATAAAGTTCTTCATTTTTATAAAGTTCTTGTCATACTACATTTTAATCTTTTATTTTTTCTTGTCATTGTCTCCAATATATTCTGAGTTCCTAAGGCACAGACCACAGTTTAGCTGTCTTTCTCTCCTCAGCACCATTTATATTATCTTGTACACAAAACGTGCTTTTTAAAAATATCTGTATTGAAAGTTGAATGAGTAGAACTTTCGCAGGAATTCCCAGCAGAATTTCAAATAGTTTAGCTACAACTTGGATTTTGAGACTAATAAATAAAAGGCAAATTGCTTTGGATAGAAAAATGTATACATAAATCACTGAAAACATATTTTTTAAAGCAGAGAGGATCATTCTCTTTGAAAGATGATTTTTTTCCCTTCAAATATTTGTAGTCATGATAGGCCACACATTTTATAAATTTTAAAAAAAGGTATCAATTCTTATTTTATTTCCACTTAGGCTTTATAAAGTATTTCAGTTTGTCTGGCTGAGTTTGTCTGCTTTATGTTTTTAAGACATAATTTAGTATTTTAAAATATTGTACTTTCCTCATTCTTCCAGAAAAGTGTGATAATATAGGAATATGTGTCAATTAAAAGATTGCTTACTACATCATTAGTTGACAGAGATTCAATGGAGTTTCTCAGCAAAGTGAATCTTGATGCATTTGCCACCCTTTTATTGCAGAGTCTTTTCTATACTTGTCATTACACTTGTTTGGACAGAGATTAAAGTAGAGTTATTTTCTATTAAGTTGCTTAGCTAACCATCAGTGGTTCTGAATTTTCAGTGCCAGTTTTAGGAAGACACATGCACATGTCCCTTTATTGGTTTTGATTTTTAAATTCTGGCATGGGTCCTGGGGATCTGTATGTGGCATTCACTCAAATCACTGTGATTCTTTTTCATGTTTAAAAACCAGTGCTGACTTCCATGACGTCAAGCCTCCAGTGTCATATCAGATGCGAGCTTCCATATTTGTTTTCAACTTAGTAATATACAGTATACCAATGTTATATGATTAAACTCCACCTTTTAATGTGGAAAAAAGATGATATTAATTTTCTGATCTTTAGGACCAAACTGTTACAGTAAAGCAATATATTTGAAAGTCCTGAATATTTACAAATTATTCAGTTGAAATGTTGTGATTTTTTAATGATCTTTCTCTTTTATATTCTGCTTATTGATAAATATACTGAAACAATATATTTAATTCCTCTTAAATCATAGCAATGTTTAAAATGACCTCAAACGGAAATATACTGATGATAAAATTATTGAAATTTAATGACAGAAAAAGTCCATTTCTATAACATGAAGAACTTTATAAAGGAGTCATATGATTGTTTGGATAATACTAGATTAAAGCAATAAGAACTGGAATGCTGTGACATGGAGTCTCCTTTCTTAGGTACTAATAACAGCCTTCTGAGCACACATATTCACTTTCAGATTTTTAAGCAATTAGTTTGCATATGTCACTAAATAAATGGCATCATTCCTTAAGCAGGAACCATACCTGTTAACCATCTCAGCTTATTCTAGCTTTAAAGCTGGGCTTGATGTGCACAGCATGCTCAAAAACTGTACTCACAGTTCAAATGAGCTGGATTACAGACCATGACCACTGAGACCCTCACATGACAAAGCCTTTGTGTAATTAATATGCAGGGTAAAATGCTCCCTGGACTGCTGCTAAAGCGATTTAAATCATGCACATAAAAAATGTAATCACAAATTTAGCATGGTGGACAGAGTAGTCACACTGGGCTTGATTGCATAGAAGGTTCCAAGTGTGTTTTAAATGTCCTTTAAGATTGAGATTAGGACTTGTACTTACAAGATGCATATTAATCTAAAACTCAACATTTTTCAGTGTGGGATCACAGTAGGAGAACATTATGGGCAATAGAGGTTCATTCTAATCCCAGTAGGTAATTACACTTTGAAATAATATTCTTTAATTAAATCTTGTTTGCAGTTGATTGATTTAAACACTAAATCTAAAAACCTAAATTTGAGTTTTTATCAATTTTTGATGCTTATTGCACACAACTTGGGCTTTAATTGATGTTTCTGAAGTTTTAAAGCCCTTGTCCACCGTATCCTGGCTGAATTTAGTGTAATTATCAACATCATTCTTTAATACTTTTGATGACTTTCTCTGGAAGCTCAGTAAGTTTGAGCACCTTTACAATTTTAATGTATACCTGAAAGGTATTTTATATGTCACAGTGCCAATATTTAAATGGAAGATTCCTCTCTCACACCTCTAGTAGACACATACTTTAATCCCTTCTCTGAAATACAGACATAGGGTGTTCTTCCCCAAATATTTACCGTTTGCAATATTACAGCATAAAAACTAAGTTACAGCTCTAATAATGGATGAGGTACAAAGAAAAAAATGTACTAAATTTCAGAGTTATTTGCAGTTTTTCAAATTTTAAGTAATATGGCATTGAACAACAGCAACAACAGAAAGAAACTCCTTTCACCTGTGAACAAAGGGAAACTAACAATATATACATCATCTTTTACTTTTATAGCTTCTTTCTGGCTACTTGGAAAAGCTACCAAAACATGATCAAAAAAATTATTGTGGGCATTTTAAGATGAATTCCTTTTATATTCAGTAATCCATATGCCACCAAATCTGTGTAATAACCCTTAAAAGCAATATGCTATACCGTACCATTGCGAAGGAAAGACAGTTCTGGCAAGTAACGTTAATATCTAATTGAATTTTAGCCTTGTAGATTCTGGAACTCTTACAGTTCCTCACTCTTCTGACATAAGTGCTTTTTCTGAAGCAAAGTTGTGAAAAATGTCGTATCTTATGACCCACAGAAAGGAACTTTGAAATATGTCCTAATTTGGCACATGATATTATCTGTCAGCGATGATCAAGAATCTTCATAATTTGTTGCAAATTTTCAAATTACAAGAGACCATTTTAATAGGCATCCATATAACCAACTAGTTGTACACTTTACAGATTTATTTCCAGAAACACAAAATTAGGTCTGGTAGCCTATGCATTGTGATTTAAAGATGCTGTTCACCACTGTTTATATTTAAATTCATACAAACAAGGATTGGCTTGGTATCAGCTTCAGTGGTGCCATATAGCAGCATCTTGTAGATGTAGCCCAGTAAATTACATTCATGATGCCATATTTAATAACTGAAAATTCACATTTTACAACAATTGCATTTGTCACTGCTGAAAAAAAACTAGTGTGTGGAATGTTTTATTACAATGACTACATTCTTGTGAGAAATGATTAAGTCACTATAAGAGAAAAGTAAGGCCAAAAGACCTCACTCACCATAACGCAAATATTAATCACACATAAATAATACAGGTGTCTTGCAGTAAGCCACATTCCCCTAAAATATAGATTACACATCCTAGGGGCAAATAGTAGCACAACAGACTTGAAATAAATCCCTCAAGCCATGGTGGCCAAAAGGAAATCATTTATGTTTTGACAGTTTAATATACTTTTTGGTTATGCATAACAGATGAAAATATTTACACCAATATAAGAGAGTGAAAGAAAAATTAAATCTGACTAATCGACCTGTTCAAAGTGTGATTTTTAATTTCAAGGAATTTTTTAATAACTACCCCAAATAATAAATATGCTTCCTACAATTCAACCGTATCCATTCATTTTTAATTATTTCACAGCAACTAAAAAATAAACCAGTCTCTCAACTCAAAGAGAACTTTTCCTGGTATGCACACATACCACATCTGGAGAAAAGAAGGGCTGACTGCCAACCCAGAACACTGCGAAGTGAGATGAACGTCACCAGGAGGGATGCACAGGGAGTGGAACTAGGAATGCCTCTGGGGAGAGAATCAGGCCTAGAGGAGGTTATGGGGCAGAAAGACCTATCTGCTATGACTTTCACTTTTGTACTAACTGAATTTTTTGACATATGTAGGCTGCCTCTTCAAAAACAATCTTAAAAAGGTGGAAGTCAACAAAATAGAAATCCTTGTCTTAGAAATATATTTCATTCCTGCTTTTCAACAAGCATTTATTAAACACTTGCTAAACTTGAAACATTGGATTAGGAACTAAGGAAGGAGTTAAAAATTGGCAATCAGCAAGCTCCTTAGCCTTAAAGTGTTTAAAATTCACTGAGAAATTTATCTGATAAATTGAGTATCAGGACAGACCATATGCAATCAAACAGACATCATATGGTTCATACTGAAGCATTTCAGGAAAAATCTCAATAGGTTTAGGATAATCAGGGAGGCGGGGATACAGGGAGAAGGTGGGGATGAGTAGTTAGCCTTTGTTAGGAATATAGACACTCCAATAATATGAGTCCTAAAATTGAACTATAGAATTCTGAGATTGGCAAATGAATGAAGACATTATTTGTAACACCTATTTTAAGGAATTAAGAAAATCTATGTCAAGGTTTCAGAGGTTTTAGGTAGAACACATTTACAAATATGGCACATCTCTACCAAAAAAAAAAAAAGCTGATTTACCCATGATCACTAAATAAGATATGGTGATGTGCTACACAATTATCACTATTCACATGAATGGTATCTTTGGAAACTAACATGTCAAAAGACTCCAACATCCTTGTAAGAGATGGTAGAGTAAAAGTAGGTTCTAATATTTCCTAGTTGATTTTCTTTTAACTCTTTGTTCTCTTGTTCTGTGTTGACTAGTTAAGAGTTCTCTTTTTCAAATAAAGTCATTCACTTTTGCTAACCTCTACAACACACGTTCCTTATCATTACCCCAGCAAAATGTCCAATCAGTCAACATCACAGGCTCTACTGTCCTAACTGTTACTGGGAATAAAGTGCCCTGTTTCAACGGTGAACCACTACACTTATGCCCTGGATCCTTCCTTCTCGCCATCCATTACACTGATGAGAACTTTTATCCTTAATTATCCCCTATGGCTCTTATAGTATCAGTTTCTCCCTACAATGTCATTTCTATCAGCATGCAAAGATGACCTAGAAGGTCCTGTTTTTAAAAAAGAAGAGAAAGGAAGGAAGGGAGGGAGGAAGGAAGAAAAACAACTCTGCTTCTAGCCTACTTCCTTTTACACTGTCTGCTTCACACTAACATTTCTTGAAATGATGCTTTATATTCACCTTTTTCACAGAGTTTCCTGTATCTAATCCAATCACACTACCATTCTCACAGCATCACAAACACTGCTCTTAAGGTCACCATGTTTTAAAATCCAAAGATCCAGTCTCTATCTATGCATATCTAATCTAAACCTTCACCAGCATTTGACACAGTTGGCCACTCCACCTTTCTGAAAATATTTTATTTTGGTCTCAGTCTTCTCATATTCTTAATTTTCTTTCTGCTCCACTGATGGTCATTTTAACATATCATATTCTAGATTTTTCTATTCAGCTCAAACTCTAAATTTTGAAGCCCTGCAGAACACTCTCTTATATACCCTTCTCTTTCCTATCTACACCTTCCACCTTGGTGACCTCATCCAGTCCTATAGTTCTAAATTCTAATTTTAAGGCTCAATGTATATCTTTATAACACTCAAAACTCACATCCAACTGCTTCATTCACTCTGCTCCTTGAACAGTAAAACAAAACTAAACTGTAAAACACAATTTTTAATTTTTCTTGCCAAAATTGTTTCTTTATGAGTTTTTCTCACTCATTCAAGAACACCATCCACGCAGCTTTTCAAACCGAAAATGTAGGGTCACGTCCCTCTCTTGTTGAAGAGCTTCCAATAAATTCCCATCATGCTAAGAATGGAACATTTACTTGTTTCCAGTGTTCCACACAATCTGGCCCTATGCACTTACTCCTCTGACTTCTTCTGTGCTCTCCTCCTTCTTCACCATGCTCGAGCCACATCAACCATTTTCATTTTTCTGAACATTATATTTTAAATTAAATGCTGGACTAGCTAATCTAATGTAGCTAGTAACACCAATGTTCTCTATCCCGTCATTCTTTTATAATTCTCTGCATTGAAATTATCACCATCCGATATTTATCTTATTGGTCTGTTTCTTTTATATCACACTAGAATGTTAACTCGAAGAGAGTAGAAACCTCACCTATCTATTCTCCACTATTTTCTCAGAGTCTAGAACATAGTAGGTAGTAGATACTCCCTTCCTTTTTGATACATATAGATATTCCAACAACTTTCATAGGATTGTGGTGAAAATTCAAGGATAACATATTTGAATATTGTGTTACCCAATACATGTTAACTGTTATTGTTTTAAATTATTATTTCACTGGTATCATCATTTGTATTAATAGTCATACAAGTAGTTATAGGTAAAAATGGTATATACAATGTATATATCTGTTAGGAAAATTGTAGCTTCCTACTAAAGTGTTCATGTAACAAGGGCATATGTTTAGCCTTATTCCTCGTGTGTGATACGGGCCTTCACCAACTACCAGAAAAGATTTGGATGCTGGAAAGAAGGGCACTTGTTTACTTTACACAGAAATAAGCAAAGTAGCACTAACAGCCACCTGGGATTTGATCCTAAATGAAATGAAGGCCGGCCATGTGAAGCTGAGGTCCCACCTAGTTATTTTGTGAACCTGAACTATAATCAAATGTCCTCCTCTATCCCTGTTTTCATCTGAGGCTTGCTGATGCTTCCAACTCGGGTATCTCCTCAACCTTTCCCTGAGAAAACATCCTCAATAGTTCTCAGGAGGACTTTTACCATAATTGATGAAAAAGACATTAGAAAATGAAAGAAGTTCTCTCCACAAAACACATAATAAAGATATTTGAGGAAAGAGGGTAATTATCTTTAGAGATTTTTCAACTCCCAAAGAAAATATGTTACCTTGTTCCAGATACACAAATTAAAATGAAATCTTAGGTAAGACTAAAAAAAAAAGTATTCTAACACTATACTGAAGGGTTTTTAAAGAGTATTTTTTCAGTTTCCTTGGACTCCATGACTTTTGTAG
Organism: Mesoplodon densirostris; assembly: GCF_025265405.1. NCBI lineage: Eukaryota > Metazoa > Chordata > Mammalia > Artiodactyla > Ziphiidae > Mesoplodon > Mesoplodon densirostris. The sequence goes on from NC_082668.1 coordinate 75,754,666, forward strand.
GCTTCATTCACTTTTGCTTTTGTGAGACTCCTTCCTCCATAAGAATTATCAAAAATTGTATTTACTAACTATATTCACTGACATAAGAATATATTATTATTATATATTTAAAACACTTTTCATGATCTAAAAGTTTAGCATTTGAATTCAGATTTTAAAGAAATTAAAATGTTTTCATGGGCCTCAAAAATTTTGGTAGGCCTAGGCTGCTATGCCCACTGGGCTTAATGGATAAGTTGGCCCTGCTCAAATGAAAGAGAAATAATTTGAACATAATTTGTCTATCAAAGGACTAAATAATTCTTCAACGAAAACACTGCATTCACATATCACAGTTTTTGTTATCCCACATTACTAAATGATTATTCAACATACATTTTGAGCACTTAGACACATGACAATAAACTCAAGCCCTATTTTTTGCTCTGGTTATAAAAAGAATTAAATTAAATATATTTCTGTAACCAAATGAAAGTAAAGTTTTTAAATCATCAAAAATATTGCTATTTAATATCCTTGAATATATGGATTCACAAGAGCACACCCTCACTTTTTTTGTATAAGAGCTTTGAAGACTAAAATGATGTATATCAGAAAAAAAGTTATACTTGAGCCCATTAAAGACTTTGAATATGAAATTAAAAACCAAAGATTTTATTATAATGACTCACTATTTTTCCCTTTTCCCTTCTCTTCCTGATAATATTCAGACAAGTTTTTATATGCTCTATCTTACCCCCTTTCTCCATCTTCATCCTAGGTAGGATGACTATACATTCCAATGTGCTTGGGAGATTTCCTGTTTATGCCTTTTGCCCTAATGCCTTCCTTCCACTCATAAGTGATCTAGGTTGGACAATAAATTATAGCCATCTTATCTACAGTGACTCTGCAGTTTATTGTTCATTCAATTCCATTTATATTCTAGCCAACAAATTAAACTATTTAAATACAGATAAAGATAAGGAAGATATTTCTATCACATTCAATCTCTCCAAGTATAGGTCTAGCTCTGTAAATTCAAGTGCAAATATTATCATTAGCATTCCATTGTCATACAATAGAGTTCAATGTAAGATTCCCCATAATCTTATCTCAACCTAGAAATATGATATTGTCTCTCTTATCTAATCTATTCACTGTTCTCCACTTGGCTTTTCATCATTCTCTCATTCTTCCCATTCCTAGCTGCTTTAGATAAAATATTGTACACATCCCAGACACACCCCTGAGAGCCAAATCTCAAGACTGGCCTATCATGTCAGCATCCTAAGTAGATCTATTTCTCTGCCTCCCTCTCTCCCTGCTATGAAGAGATGTCACCGGTTAATGCCATATGGCTTCATTTTGTTCTCAACATTAATAACTTGCCTGGTAGGTAGACAGCACAGATGTCCATCTACATAGTTATTTCAGAAATTTACTTGAGTCTAAAATGTGTCTTCTTCTACCCCCTGAAATATTATTAGAACTTCATCAAAAATCTTCCTTTATTATCATTCAAATGTCCCTGGGAAAGGCAATTTCTAAAGTTTTTGTCAATACTCCATACTCTAATATAAGTTAAAATTTCCAAAACAGAGTTTAATAGGGAGGATGGGGAGAAAATGGAGGCTCTGGGGTAAAATGGAGGCAAAATGGTGCCTTACCAAAAGAAAATCATTATGACCCCTAGTCCAGCTAACTCTGCAGCCCATCAAATTCTCTTCCTGCTAGAATCAGCTTTGAAACCAATTTTAAAATATCAATTTTTATGGAGGCTTCATAGTGTTAAAAATAAAATATGCTTTAGAATCTGTGAGATTTGGGTACAAATACTGATTCTGCCATTTACTTACCCTGAAATTTCATGCAACTTAAGAAATTTCTCTAAGCCTTAATTATTTAATCTATAAAAGAGGTGATGATTCTTAACTAAAAATGCTGTAAAGATTTGGGGAAAATTACATCACTAACTGCTTAGGCTACCCTGCATTTTCATAAAAAAAATAAAAGGGCCCTTCTCTTTTCCACTTTTCAAATAAAATGAGATGTCACAAATGTATCAATATTGCAAGAAAAGAAGGACATTCGAAATAAGAACACTTGCACAGGGACAAATATCTAACTGGAAACAGGCAGTTTGTATGAAAGCTAGCCCAGATCCTACCTGTACAGCCAAGCACTTCATTTCTTCCATCCCTGCAATTCTGAAAATTTTAATCTCTGGAAGAAAAGCAAAACAAAACAAAACAAAGAAATACTGTATTCATGGACACCAAGCTCAGATGATGGGGGAAAGGCACCACACTGCAAACAGGGAAGAAGTCTACAATGTTCCTCTTACCTCACTCTCAGTAACTATGGCTAGGCTTGTATCAGCCCACATGCCTGCAAACTACCAAGCCAGCTAGCAGGCTGGGCACCCTAGAGCAAAGTCAGTCAACTGACATTCTTCCTGGGCACAGTAAGCTTCTAATCAGTACAGCCAAAAATCACCAGATATTTTCAACAAGATGTAAATGAAAATTCTTGAAATAAAGGGGACATAGAAAATAAATAGGGACTAAAAGCAGAAACAGAGATAATGTTCATGCAAAAGAAAATTATGGGAAAATGTAATTAACACACTTAGAAAATAATAAATGACACTACTTTCATAAAACACACAAAATAATATTTTTTAAATCAAAGAATAAGAAATAATCCATGGAAATTATAAAATCTAAAAACAAAATTTTAAAAATCAATAGAAGAGTTGAAAGATAAGCTTAAGGAGCTAACATATAAAACAAAAACAGAGTAAATTAGATAAGAAAAAATAAGATAATTAGGGGACCAACTCAGGAGTTTTAACATCTGGCTAGTAGAAAACATAGACAATGAAATGGAAAGAAATTGTTAAGGAAAACAAAAAGGAAATTTTCCAGAACTAAAAGATATATATATATATATATATATATATATATATATATATTTCCAGGCATATGCCCAGTAGGAAGAATGAAAAAGACTCATACCAAAGCACAAAATCATGAAATTTTAATATGTCAGGTATTACTATTAGATTAGAATTGCTTCCAGAGAGAAAAACAAAACTCACCCCTTTAAAAAAGTTAATATACAAGGGATCAAGAATCAGAGGTGTTTCAGACTTTTCAGAGAAACACTGGGAGCTACCAAACAATGGAACGAAGAAGGGTAGTGTACAAACATTTCAGTCAAAGGCTCTAACAACTTATCTTCCAAGTACCCTTTCACATAAAGTTCATTAGAGGATTTATTCCACCAAATTCAGGAAGCAAAGCAAGAGCAAAAAAAGGAATTCTGGAAGACAAGAATGAGACAAAACCTAGTAGCAGGCCTAGCTTGAAAACAATCAAACCAGAGCTGAGACATGGATGGAGACTTCTAGGAGGGTGGTCAGAGGAAATAAAATCAACACATTCAAAAATCTGAATGCATAGAAAATTACACTAAGAATTTGAAGGTCATGGGGAGATTTAGCTACAGGTACAAAGATAAGTAAATCAAGCATAACAATTTATTTTCCCAAGGAAAACTATAAAAAGCTATGCAAGAAACGGACTGCCTATGCTGTGCTGGTCTGTCTCTAACACATCTTGGAAGCAGAGCTCTCCACTCCAAGCTGGAGGATAATGAAAACTTCAGGCTATCTTCCCAGCAGGAAGTTCTAAGGTACATGTCAGCCCTCTTGCAGTTGAACCACTTTCTTTTCATTCAGCCTTCTCTAGACTTTGACATCTGGGGATGAGTAGGGTCCTGCTTAAGAGCGTATATCAATCTAATAAAGCCATTCTTGGTTTTTTTTTTTTTTTTTTTTTTTTTTTTGCGGTACGTGGGCCTCTCACTGCTGTGGCCTCTCCGGTTGCGGAGCACAGGCTCTGGACGCGCAGGCTCAGCGGCCATGGCTCACGGGCCCAGCCGCTCCGCGGCATGTGGGATCCTCCCGGACCGGGGTACGAACCCGTGTCTCCTGCATCGGCAGGCGGACTCTCAACCACTACGCCACCAGGGAAGCCCTAAAGCCATTCTTATCTTTGGTTTCAGCCAACTGGCTTTCCCATCACTGGCATGCTGCTCCATCTTTATTACAGCTGATTAAACTGGGGTGACTGTGTATCTTTTAGTGGTGGCAGAGCAAGCCATTATCTTTCTTTAAAAATTTTTTTTCTATATCTCTATATATTCCCCAATATGTGTGGAAAGTAAAGAGTTAAAAAAAAAAATTCTGGGACCAGTCGGGTCCTTAACCTTGGAAGAATAAAGCAGCCTTCCAGAATGGATGTTTGGGTCTGTGAGAGCTGGGGAAGTGGAGCTCATTTCCGGGTTGTTTTCTTTATTTAACTGTCCTTCCTTTCTCATTTTATGTTTGGTCCTATGGAAAGAGTGTCAGATAGTTAGTGAAGTACTGATTTCCTCTAGCGTTAAGTCATCATGTAAATACAGCAGGAGATAAACAGCTCAGTAGTTCTAGAATCAACGGGGATAAGATGAGACTAAAATGGGAGGCAGACATGTCCAACATGAAGAAAATTAGTGGAAATTGAGAGGCTCATTCTTTATTTTCCTCTGGTAACATGAGGAAGAAATCCAAGAGCATCTATAGCAATTGTGGTAGATCAAGGAAAAAATATCAGTGAGTTCCGTATCCAAGAGGACATTTGCCATGGATCAACCTGATTGTGTCATGAGCTGGAGAAATGACTTCTGGTCCTTTTCAGTTTGCTAGTCCCATCCTTTGCCTTTATCTAGAGACCTTCCCCCTCACTGAACTCCTCTCTATCTGACTAGCCAACTTGCCATTTCCTTGAGACTAGTCTCAAAACACAGAGTGTTTAGCTTAGGGAACTCACTAAGTTGCACTATTTCATTGGATGTTTCTGGAAAGATGTTTTGATAGATTGCAGCTAGAATTTACAGCCACTGAATCTGAGGTGTATATAACAGGAATGCATAATAGAAGTGGACACAGGCTCCCAGGCATCACAGTCACAAGGCTCTGCTGTAGATGAGTGTGCCCTACAAATCCACTGATAGCCTGACAGTGTGTGACTTGCTAAATGGACACCACCATCTGCACATCCAGGTAGATACTTGACACGTATTGGCCTCAAATTCCTGTGAAGTTTACTGTGGCACAGTAGGTGCCATGGAATAGCTTGTGCTCCTTAAATTCATAGCGTGTTCAATGTTCAAGGAGTTAATTAAAAAATACTCTCCAGATTTACACATTTTCTCAGAGTAGATCAAAAGAGGGTTTGGAAATACAAGCCTAAAGTAAATAAGACCAACTGCTGATTTTTCAATTAGGTTATGTTTCAGGGATACAAAATTACATATTCCTTTCCTATGCACATCCCCTGCACTTTTTCAAACACAGAGCAACCCATTATTAAGCTATTAATCACCTCTTCCAATTAATTGCTAGAAAATGACTCAGGTTTTAGTAGTAGAGTTGCAATTGAAAAGCTCTTTGCTGTTTGGCAAAGTAAAGTTACAGGCAGTAGTAATTTGAGACAGTGAAGCTATTAGCTGCTGTTTAGAATCTCAATTACTCTAAAGATAGATAATTACAAATAAAACAAACTTGTTCTCCTATGTTAATAAGTGCTTCTCTTTGCTTTACAAAATTTATGAGTGATTTTTTCAGCCACTAAATATAATTTCCACGTGAAAAATTGACCTTAACAGTATGAAGTGTGGCTACAAGTAAAAGCTGTGTTTTCATCGAAAAGAATTAATGCATTTCCTGAACTCTGGCTGCTAAAGCTAATTGATTTATTGGCTATCTATATAGTGTGCTATTGTCTTTATGCTCTGGGGACGTGGAAGTTCTTCACAAAAGAGCTAAATTCTGCCATATCAATATGACAGTTGAAGCACATATTCCCTTTCTTCAAGTGTAGGGTTTCTTGAAGCTTGCAAATAAGAAAGAAAAAGAAAATCCTTTTCCAGGATTGGTTGGAGTTAACTGAACACTGCTGCATCCCTTGGCTTATGGAGTGTGTACTTTTACTGCTTTAATGTTCCTGAGAAGTTAATAGTGTGGGGTTCCTTGTCTTTTTAATCATATTCCTTTCATAGTAAAATATTTATTCAAGCAAATGTAAAGTACTTGTCAAAATATGAGAATATGAAATTGCCTTTTTTAGGTTTCTTAAACACAGCAGTGATACAAAATAAAAAGTGATGCATTTTCCCTGAGGGCTAGTTTTTAAATTCATGAAATTACCAAATATGTTTTTAGTTTTTTTTTCCCTTTTACCATTTGGTTGGTATACAAATTAGTAAATATAATGAGAGAAGTTTCTCAGCTGCAATTAATCTTAACATTTGTACAATCATCTCCATAAAAACACATTTAAAAAGGTGAAAAACCCAAATACTGAAATGATTCTGTCTAGATTTTTCTTGTAACATGAAGTATAGTCAACAGAGTTGGTGGTGCCTTTAAGATGAATTTCAGTTCAGGAACCAAAAGAAGACAACATTTTATAGCTGGTATGCACATATCAGACTGACACCAAAGGGAAGAGAATATGGATGAAGTGATTCCAAATTCAAGGTATCCTATGCAACCTACAGGCCTCTGGGCCTTTGATGAGAAGTTCTCATCTTTCCTTGCTCCAACCTTACTCTTTATATAGGTGTTGATTTAGGTTAGCTAGAAAGATAGTATGGTGAATTTTAATTTTTTCTTGAAAGTTTCTTTACCTCCAAGGATATATACATAGTATTCTGTATAGAGATGTAATGCATAAGGAACATTTTTTTCCCTCAAGGTAAGAGCATTAGTCTGATTTGCCAATGTCACTTCCTTGTTTGGTCCAAGTATGTATTAACTCCATGCTGACTGCAGTGCTGATTGCAGTCAAAAACAGAAAAAGAAAGAGGAGCTCAGATATTTTCAAAGGGAATTAGTAAAACAAATTTATCTTACATGTCCAAAAGATCTAGAGAATATCTGGAAAAGAAGTTAATTGGTGTAAGAAAATAGGATTTTTCCTTTTTCAGACATTCGTGTCATTCAAGTTACCTTGCTATTCTCCACCAGTTTTCCCAGATAAACTCTTTTGTATATGTAATTGTTCCCTCTTTCATATCAGCACACCTTTAAAGCAAATCAGCAGAATGCTGCTTCCAAGTTTTAAAAAGAAAAATATTACTATGTGATTCACAAATTAAAATTGTCTTTCCCAATACAGAAAAGTAGGCAGTCTGCATCTGAAACCAACAGTTTTAAAACAGAGGAAGTTTGAAATTCCAAGTAAATTTAACTTTGTGAATTGAAACAAGGACAAGACAAAGGTTCATTCTGAAATAGTTTTCATTAACAGGCTCAAAAGGTTTTCTGAATGATCACTGGGAAGAGTTAGTACCATGGGTATATGGGGTACCATTTAGGAATGAGTATGCTCCCTATATTCAAAGTTTTTAGAATTTCATAGGGAATAATACAGCAATAGGCAATCTGTACCAGCATATATCCATACAACCATTTCCAAGGAGCATGGTATGGTGAGTGGTCAGAATTTTACAGAGCGGCTGAAAAGGGAAAGTTTACAGTAGATATTTTATATTCATGGATATTCTGTATTCTCTATATATGTTGACTCGCATTACAGGTAATCCCATCTCTTAATAGCTGTCATAATGCTGGCTTAAAAAGTCAGAGATCAAGTGAGAGACCTGTCAGCAATAAGTAATATTCAACTCTGACTTTTCAGTATTTCCACATTTATTGACCCTACTATTCTACTGTACCCTATGTATCTTTGCATTTGCTTTAATTCGCACTCTGTCCTACACATTGTAGTGGGAAGAAAACAGTCAGTGGCTGAGTGAATGGAAGAATGGATAAGTAAATCTGCATTTACTTCTGATGAAATGAAGCACTGAGCACAAAGGATTACAAATATTTCTGAGAATATGCCTTATTATCCTTAAGGGAATTTTCTGCTTTGCCCACCTTTACAGAAGATATATCTGCAGAGACTGCAGAGTCTCTGCAACCCTCTGACTCTGCATATGTGTGTATGTGTTTGTATATAAATACACTACAAAAAGTATCAAAGTTTGTAGAAGATAAGCAGTCTCTACCCTGGGATTAGAATTCTCTGGATTTTCCTGATCCCATAATCTTCTTGCTAATTGTCTGATATTGGATATCTATATACATTTTATCTATCATTTTCTGCCTTCCTAGTACTGGACTTGGCTCTGGAATAAAACTCCAGATTTCAGTATCCGTTAGATCAGCTTTCCAACTTGGACCTTTGTTTCTGATCTCTCCTAGTCATCTATACACTGTTCCTTCATATCTTGCAGGTTAATATTAACTTTGCCAGTGGAACAAAGTAAGTTGATCGTAGTTCATTACTATGTTGAGGTCTGTATCAATTAGACTGATTATTCTGAACAAAATTATACTACTGACTTTTAAATATGCATTAAACTAATCTGATCACCAGGAGTCTAAGCTTGGCTGCATTCATACCTCCACAGATAATATGAGAAATAAAAGCAACATTTTTACTTATGAATTACAGTAAAGTGTAGAAACTGTTATCCTCCACTGACAAATGCGTGAGGAGGTACAGAACAAAGGTACCATGGTATGTCTATGGCAACCCAAACTTAATTCCACTTCCAGTGTTACTTTGCTTTTTCAGTAACTGTCTATTTTTGGTGGGACAAACATCTCAGAGCATAAGCAAGTCCAAAATAATAATAGGTACTAAGCAGCACACAGAAGGCTGAAGATAAAGAGGAAGAAAAATGAATGGCCCAGGAGAACACTTCAAATTTCCTAAAACAATATTTAAAGTTCATACCTAATCATACTTGGCCAAGACTTATGCTAACCTAACAGCATATAAAAATATGCAAGTTTTTACCTAAACATATGTAGTCAAGGCCTCTTCTGATTTAAAAAAAATTATTACTCAGGATATGCATAGACAACAAGTACAACTTTCAGGAAAATACTGACTAAGGAAAAAGAACACTAATTATACTAGTTTGAGCAGTGGTGACTATTTACTATCCATTTTTGTCAGAATTTTAAAACAAATCTTAAAATTGTCATGTAGATATAGGGAACCTGTTACTTGCTTTCTTCTCCCATCCATCTTCCATTAGCTAGGTAATGAGAGCTCTGTCCATTGGTTCATATAGAATGAAAGTGAATCTGAGTAAGATGTTCAGTGAGCCTGAGAAGCTTTAGAATGGTGTCCCAAAGAAATGCTTATTTTCTAGTCATTTAACTGAATTTCATCTTTTTTACTTTGTTAGGGAGACTGGAACAGGTGTTAATATCCACATCTTGTAGAAGAGAAAAGGGAAGAACCAGGTACAAAGTAACAACATCTTTCCTAGGACAGCTCACCTGGACTGAATATCAAGTCTGTACATATCACCTATTGTCCCATCCATTCTTCTGTTCAGGCCATGTGATTTTAAAACCCAACCTCATAATAGGTTAAAAATACAAAATTGGAAAACATAGAAATGTCATAAAACACCAATTGTCTTATTTCACCAAATTTTACATATTTTTTTAGAATGTAGAGGATGGATAAAAGGGGTTTTTGAAAATTCTATTTCGTTTACGTGCTCCTTCAGTGCAAAGGGAAATAGCAATCTTGTGCATAAATGGCTACTCCTGCCTTCCTAGGATTCTTATGTGTTATAAAACCCTTTATAATATCTGATACCCAACTGAGTACTTCCTTTAACCATTAACTCCTTAAGCCATGAATATTTAACGAAAACAAAGTTTAAACCCCTGACTCTTTTCACAGTTAGTATCTATAATCCTTTCTTTCCAGACTAGGTATTTCTAAATCATGTTAAAACTTTCATCTTCCTTCTGGTCAATTTCAAGGTTTTTATTGAATCAAATGCAGTTTTTTTATACCAGCTTTCCTTTTGCTTTTAGACATTTCTAGTGGCTTAGCAAGAGCTGTTAAAATTAGGTGATTATCCTATATGTGGTACAGTGAATTAAGCATTCCTCATTTTTAGGCAATGACCTCTGAGTGAATCACTTACCTATTTATTTTTAATACCTATTTATTTTTAATGTATGGGATAATTAAAATTGGTCCTGAAAAATTGAGGCATTTTTCTTTCTTTTAGATTTTGTTAAAAGTTTAATTTTTTTAACAAACATCACAATAATTCACTTTCAATAATACTAAAATAAATGTTAATAAGCAAATCTTTGATTAGATATATTTTCTGCCAATAAATCACTAGAGGAATAGGCTAAAAACAATATAGTTTAATTATAAGAACAGTGATTCTGTAATAGGGTTTTTTCCCACATTAAATGATTTTATTTCCTATGAAGTTATAAAAGATTGACTCTGTTATTTATTCCCCTTAAATCATAAAACCAAAGAAAAGGTAAGGAGGAAGAACAGTTAACCTCTGGTGACCAAAGGTGCACTTGATCTGTTATTTTGTATTCTATACTCTTCAAAAGAGCAATATAAACAGAATTATTTATGCCCAGCAAAATGTTGCTTAATTACTTATGCACCACTGTTTGCTTGTATTTTAAGCTCTCTCTACCACCCACAGGCAGACGTTAAACAGCTGCTAAAAGCTAGCTTTAGTCTTGCCTGTTTGAAATTAGCATACTTGAGCTTTGAAAAAACTTTGTTACCAATTTACATATGCATAGAGACTGATATTTAGACTCACCATATGATATGTCCCTCAAGAGCTTTTCTTATTGCCTCCATCCTCAGGTCTCAACCTAGAGACTGTAAATCTAGCAGGTGATTAATTCTATACCCTTGAGAAACTAGCAATTAGCACTTTCAACCAGTAAAAAATTGTCATTTCAAAACCCTGTTTACTATGCCCATGTATTTTCTATGAACTCACAGTTAACTCTACATAGATGTGTATGGCAATAGATCTGCAGACATTTCTGTCTCTTTATGTAAAATATAATATTGCTACCAGCTAATCAACCTATTAAATATATATAATTGACATTCCTTTTTTAACATAAAATAGCAAGATGTAGCAAGCATGGAAACACTATACATGATGTCTTATGTTACTAAACCTTAATCAGTTCATTTCAACATGATGACTTTGTAGGGTTTACCTGTTCTGTGTCAATTCTTATCTCTGATAGCTGAAATTACCGTACTTCCAGATGTTCTTATGCATTATTGAGGTCTTCTGCAGTAGATGCTGGAAAAGGTAAGATAAGGTTTTATTTCTTTGTAGTAGTCACAACACTGAGATCAAAGACGGTAAAGTGCAGTGCTTAATATTGAAAACTATGATGAACCTAACATTTATTTTCAAGTCGCAAACCTATCATAAAAACTGCTCATCAATCTTTAGTTAACCATTTTATGTGTAATCTGTGAGTCAAGCAATGAAATGTTTTGAAAGGTTTAAAAATACATATTTGACCACACAATAAACTAGCGCTAATTATGTATGTGGATAGCACAAGTTTTAAATTGAAAATATATGTTTGGAAGCTCTATCCTGTGAGACAAGTGAAAATAAAAAGACCTATTAAAATTGTTTTACAGAATAACTTATATGGAACAATGTACTTTGGTCAGATTTTAAAATCTGTTAAAGAAGAATTTATACACTCACACACACATACACACACACACATATTTTTTAAAAATGGTTTCTGATAAAATCTTCCAGTGCTCTGGAGAGTGCTAACTGAAGTGAAAACAGAGTAATTCCATTTACTGAAATGTTTTCAGTTCAGTTCAAGGGAAAGAAGATAGGTGAAGGTAGCTATCATGTACGCCACCCACAGTGTTAACTTACTATAACCAAAACATTGTATTTTGAACATTGTTACACATTTTTATGATTACAAGAGTTAAAAAAATGCTATTAGAGTATCTTAATTTCCTAACTTCAGTGATCTTCAGTTAACAGACAACCTTACTTTACAAACAGACATTGAAAATCTAGAAAACATATGCAGGAACAATTTAGTCCCCAGTATTAGAAAGCTAAGGGCAGCAGATCTCCTTTATTCAGAAGTGCAAAGTAAGGAGCAAATGCAGAATGATCTTATAGAAAAGTGGACTTTATTTTCTCCAGATGCACAGTCATTAGATGGTCTGCTATAAAAAAGCCTGCTAGACTTTTGACTAATTACATCATCGAATCATCATACTGTTAAAATCAGTTGCAGGGCACTTGTATACAACTAAATCCCTGCTTCTAATTACTATTTTAGTCTCTTTCTCCTTGTGACATGTTGGTGATAGATCATTATTTTTTCAGCAATTTGTTCACATTTATATGCAATATAATTGGATCTGATTAATTATTATGATTAATGACTGCAGAATTTCCTTGCAAAGCTATTAATACTGGTAGTATCAAATGAAAGACATGGACAAATGAAAGCCAATGGATTCCTGTTGCTGGTACTTGCAGCGTCTGGGCTGAAGTAACCCTTTGCTGTTCCCCAGCAAACAGAAAGTGGCTGCAAAGGAGAGCTCTTGGAATGCCTATCAGAAGCTCATAATGTATGAAGTGTTTTGAATGTTTTTTAGCTTATTTAGGTGCATAGTAAACGAGAAATCTAGCAGGTCTCTGTTCAAAAAGAGCACGTCATGTTATTGATCTAAAGTAGTAAGGAAATGTGTAACATTCAAAATATGTAGAAAGCTATTAAGAAATAATTGTCTTGAAGGATATTTGTAATTTCTCCATTTTCCTCAACAAACATGATATAAGGCACTTAGTTAACTTCTATTAAATGTCAGATTACAAAACTTCCAAAGGACATATTTATGTACAGTGTGTTTTGTATTTTAAATTATATTCTGGCTTAGAAGTAGGATATTACATGTAAAAAAAGCAAACAACGACTGAGTAGCTTAGGGGATCGACTTTCCAGTTACCTCTGGGACCTGACTTTAAATCTGGCTTTGAGCAAACTGAAGAAAAATCATTTCAATCTAATGGCAGCAGCAAATAAAAAAATCAGATAATTTGAGTTCCTTGAAGGTGGCAGCAAGCTTTTTGCTTTATGAAGTGTCCAGAATTCTGGGCTTTAAAGGAAAGAATTGGATTTGGAGGATGCATGCCTGACTATAAATTGTAAAATACAAAAGATGTTGAGTATAATTTGCATCTGTCATAAACAGTACCAGCCCTGCTCATAGCATGAGCCTTAACAGGGGGGCATGAAGTCTTGAATCTTGCTGAGAAAATAGATTCATTTGTCTCACCAAGAATTGGTAGTGGTGCCTGCATTAACATCAAGATTCTAAAAAAATATATTTTAAAGCTTTTTGGTTAGAAGTGGATAAAGTTATCTGAAAAATGTTCAAGACGAAAATGTGAACAATTATTTTTTTAAATGAAACAAGGCTGCATGGCCAACCCAATATACAAATAAAATAAATGAATTTGCTTTATAAACAGCTACAATTTTTCTTCAATGATTCATATAAAATTAAGCTCACCAAAAGGAAAAAGAAGGTAGACTAAAGAAATCATTGTGTTCAGATGAAGAGCAAAGCAGTTAAAAAACACTCTTAGTCCTTTTAGTTTTAACAGAGAGTAAATTCCTGTGAAGCTTTCACATGATTATTGATACTGACCTGTAAAATTTTTTATTCAAATTCATACATTTTACAAGATATTTGCATCGGGTCTGTAATCTCATGGAAGTGATTAAAACAAATGCAGGAACATCATTAAAAATCTTCTAGCCCCTAGTAGAAGAAGCATTCTGGCCTATCAGGCTTCTTAGATAAGCTACGAGTACCCCACTCCCCTGCCAATGGTTTCATATAAATTATTTATATAAGGATAATGTTAGTTTTTCTTCTGAGAGTAGAAAAACGGGATTAATGTGAGGATCAACACTGAAGCCGTTTTCATGGGCTCCTTGTATATATAAACTATATTCATGGCAATTATTTTAAAATTAGAGCTGGCCTTCACCCCAGGTGACAGTAGGAGCTGTGGGGAAAGGCAGGAATCCTGCTAAAGGGTTTCATTTCTGTTCCTAAGTAAGCATCACTGTCCAGGAGAGAGAGGGCACTCAAACACCTGATAAATAATGTTGGCTGTTCACAGTTGCTAATATGAGAAAGGTAATGAAACAATTAGTAACAGGGCAATTAATGACATTATTAAATACACCGTGTGTGAATTGCCATTAAGAAAATTGGTTATGAAGTACATTTTGTTGGGAAATGCAACCTAAAGCAAATAAAATCTCGCACCATCAGAGGCATAAATAAAATTAGTCTGGGCAACGGGTGTTTAAAATTATAGTAGATGACCTATTTGGTACTACAAGAGAACTTCCTTTAGTTCACATCTTAGCTTGATTTCAGGTACTCAGTTTGGACTTAGCGGAAAGAAATCATAATATGTTACTAACGTACTGCCTTGTGGCAACATGCATCCAAACGTTTTACACACTTTTTCAAGAGAATCTTTATACTTGACATTTTTATTGTCATTACCCAGACACAGAGACCATAGAGTTGTGCCTGATATGTGTGACCAAAGAAAGGGCTCCACAAAAGAAGCCCATTTTTATTTTAATTGAACTAAACAATGGAATGATCAAAATCAATTATTCCCATGTTACCATTTTAGAGAACCAACTTATGTATCCGTTCTTTATCTAACGATTCACAGATCCAAAAGCAAATCATCTAGTAAACTAGTAGAAGAAGCAAGAGTAAATACTAAATACTAGTGTCCTTGAATCAGTTCTACGCCACTGACAGAATCTCTAAAAGCTGCTCCTTGGCACACTACATTCTAAACAGCCTGTCCTAACTCAATTCTAACGTCAAGAATCTACCCAGACAAGGAAGGCTCTGAGAAAATCTGATCAATCCAAGACTGACCAAGCATCAGAAACTCTTCCATCCAAAACTGAATTAATCTGCTGTGTCTGAGTATAGGACATCCCACCTAAGAATATAAAGTCTGGATTCCCCAAATATATCTGTAGAATAGAATAGAGGACAAGGAATGGCTAAAATATAGACATGGAAAGGAGTATAGATTTTGGCTATTCTTCAATTTATGTGCCATGACGCCCACCAGCCTTTCCTACCACAAAATAAATAATCTAAGGTGATGGGGGACTGCTTATTTTTCTCTGAAATCCTCACCTCACCAAGTGAGTGATGGGTACATAATTTTTTACAATGGCAACGTTGAATCTTCCATTTAGAGTTCTTAGACTCTTTAAAGACCATGGAGTTTACATTCATCATTTTGTCGATGAAAAAACAAGGTTCAGAGAAGTGAGATGGTTTGCCCAATGCCATATAATTAATAAGTGACAGGGTTTGAAAGAGACCCAGATTCCTTGGCTCCAAATCTACAGTCCTTTCCAATACACTACATAGTTGCTGACTGATATAAAAATGTGGTATAAAATCTAGGTCTCTATTTTTTCTATCTTGACTTTAGTCAGTGAGAAGTCTCTAGGAGATTAGTGTTTTTCATCTGAATAACTAATACTCTGGCTCATAACTAAAGCATATGTTTTACAACTATTCCCTTAGAAATTGAATTAAAATTGGAAACAACCTAAACATCCACCTATAGGTATTTAATTCAATAAATAATGTCATATTCATACAGTAAAATGCTGTTAAGCCATTTGAAAGAATGAGGTAACTCTTCATGTACTGGCATGAAAAGATATTCTTAAATGTTTAAAAAGCAAGCAGCAAAAAAATATGTATGGAATGATCATTTTTAAATTCTATATTTGGTTATATGAGGAAAGGAAGTCTGACATAATACACACCAAATGTTTACTAGTAGGTATCTCTGGGAATAGAAATAGAGGGGTTGGGGCTTCCCTGGTGGCACAGTGGTTGAGAGTCCGCCTGCCGATGCAGGGGACACGGGTTCGTGCCCCGGTCCGGGAGGATCCCACATGCCGCGGAGCAGCTGGGCCCGTGAGCCATGGCCGCTGAGCCTGCGCGTCTGGAGCCTGTGCTCCGCAACGGGAGAGGCCACAACAGTGAGAGGCCCACGTACCGCAAAAAAAAAAAAAAAAAAAAAAAGAAATAGAGGGGTTGGGAGGGAGAATTTCATAACCAACTACATATAATTCTGAGCTACTTGATTTTATTTCAACAGGGTATTCTTGCTTTTGTAGTTAAAAATTAAAAGGTAAAACTAAAGTAATTCCATAAAATAAAATAAAATCCTAATTTTTACAGGCATATTGATATTTATGAAGATCAGTTCTATGAGGGCTTTTTTTTTCAAATTGTTATCACATTTTGAAGTGCAGACAATTTTTGGTAAGCAAAATGTCGAGTGGTTTTTTTAGTATCTTGCTAAATATTTGCTAATTTTTCTTCAATATGGGTAAAAGTAATTATCAGTGGTCATAAAATAAGTTATGGAGTATTACATTTTTATCAAATAAGAGGAAATTAGTCTATTCTATTATTATTAATATAGTGCTATTTTATGCAGAGAAATGAGAAGAACAAATTGAGGGTTTTTTTGTGGGGCGGGGTGAAATTTTAAAATATCATTTCCAAGGACATTGGTGTGCATTTCTTAGTGGAAATATTCAAAAGACAAAGCAATTCTGTTGTTTGGCAACTGTCAATGACTCTGCTATGCAATTTCCACATATAATATTTGAGCCCTTCAATTTTCTAAACATACAGCATATTCTTGGAATAAAAATATGCAAACTCATGTGGATTTAGTAAAATCATATTTGTTAGGAATTTGGAACTCCTCAAAAGAAGACATTCTATAGATACTACATTTGAAGAACCCCAGATTGCCTATTTAGTGTGCAAAACAAGAGTTTATCAGAACATCAATTTGTGAACTCCCTTTTCATCCAAACCTCTGATTTAGCTAAGATTTTTTGAAAATGTTAATGTGTCATATTACTTTTGAAATCTCTATTTAACAACAAAACATTATAACTCAGAATACACATTACATTTTTAAAACATAAAAATTTCTGAAGTAAAATTTATACCTGTAAAATAAAAAAAATTAAAAAACTGTTGAGAAATGTTGTTTTCTATGTGATGAATACATCAGTTTTCTTCTCAATGCTGAGAAGTAAATGAAGGTGTTGTTATACATTTATTCTAGGAAAAAGTGCAATAATTTTAAATTTAACAATTGCATATTGGCAATACATTTCTGCTTGAGTATTCAGGTCTTGTATAAGAACTATTTAATGGAAAGGAGAGCTTCATTTTATTTCTGATGAAACTATGTACAGAGAGGTTTGGTTGCTCCCCCAAAATATAAAGCAAGAAATAGAAAACCAAGTCAAGAACCAAAAAACAGCCAATGCTTTGTTATTCTCCAATACTTTTTATACTTATATGCATACCAACTACATATTTTGATGTTTTTAATTCCAGCATCTTAGATAAATACCTAGTAGGAAGGACACATGTCTTCTGATCAAATTTTTCACAATGAAATATTTCATAGAACTTGTCGTGCTAAATATAGTTGTTCTTTTCAAATATTGATGATGGTACATTACAAAAATATGAATCAGATCAGCAGCAATATTAACATCCAGAAATGTGTTGCTACATATTCTTGTTTCTCAAATTTTTTAATCCCAGAAGTAAACATATGCAGAATGACAAACAGGCATTAGAAATTGAAGTTTCAACTTCAAGACGCTGAGCTTCAAAAAAAGAGGGTCAAAAGGCACACTGTTGTAAAAGAGACTTACAACACTAACTATGTGGAAAATCACACATTAAGATATGATAAATGCAACTCACTAATGATCACCTCTGGTGATATTATGGTTTTGCAAGCATACTGCTTGTATTCATAGTCAGGAAAATAACAGTGATTTACCATTCTACTGCCAATAGCTGCTCTGGATTCCAGTTCTGTTGCTGTAGAAATACTTCTTAAAGCTGTTTTACAATAACAGGAAGGCTGTTTGTCTTCTGTTGTTGAGCTGAGACACTCATGTATGTTCTGTTAAATTAAAAATAGAGGAGGTCAGTTTATTTATTAGAACCAGGAAAACCAAAGAAATAGGAAAACCAGAGAGAAGGTTAAGTGAAGGAAGCTGTAATAGACCGTGGTTGGGGAAGTAAAGAGTTAAGAACAGGTTAATAATATCTAGCTGAATAAGAAGGAAAATATTTTAATAATGGAAGGTCCAGGAATGAGAATTGTGTAATAATTGTGTAAGGAGCAATACAATTTACTCCTGCAATTGGCAATATTTGTCAAATGAAATCATACAGTTTGTGATCAGGAAGTACATTAACAAACTTCACCTCTTTTTATCCAAAGATGTGCATGAAATCCATACAATCAGAGGATGAGAATTTCTCAAACATGTCCCTGGTTTTCTGGTGAATGATTTGCCTATTTACTAGACCAAGAATCTGTTTACTCTGATCTGAATTCACAGCAGAAATATACCCAAAGTTAATGCAAGCTTAGATAGGTGCAAAGAGATGCTTGTTACTTTTTAAAGAAGAATAAAAGAATTAAGAATAAATCCTGATTTCTAGAGAGGCAGAAACTAAGCCTAGTATACCTATCTGTTTGTATGTATGTTTGAAAAACAAGGCTCCTACAACTGAGTCATTGGTGAAACAATGACCAGAAACACACTTGATGAGGTCATGCTATGATCTTCCATGATTGCTCTGACTGTCATTTTTGTGCCATACTGTTCTTGGGAAAAGACCTTAAACATCTGTATCAGTTTGTTAGAGCTGCCATAACAAAGTACCACAGACTGGGAGGCTAAAACAGAAATTTATTTCTCACAGCTCTGGAGTCTGGAAGTCCAAGATCAAGGTATTGGTGTCTCCTGGGGCCTCTGTCCTTGGCTTCCAGATGGCCACCTTCTCCCCATGTCCTCACATGGTCTTTCCTCTGTGAGCGTGCATCCCTGGTGTCTCTTTGTGTTTCTAAATTTCCTCTTCTTTTAAGGACATAAGTCATTGAATTAGGGCCCACCCTAATGGCCTCATTACAATTTAATCACCTCTTGAAAGGTCCTATCTTCAAGGCACTGGGTGTTAGGTCTTCAATATATGAATTTTAATGGGACACAATTCAGCCCATTAACAGCATCACTTGTAAACATCCACTGTAATCTATCACAATCTGTTAATCTGCAAAGAATACTATTTCATCTCTCTGAGCCCTTCAGTGTAACATGTAGATAGTACACTAGATTGATGTTTTTTTCAGTTGTGTTCCTCAGAGTACTCCCATTACATACTCAGTACTCAGTGGCAGACTGGTAGATGTTTAACAATGGCTTTCTGGAAAAGAAAAAGAAGTTCTGATTTGTAGCCTTTGCCAGTTTCCAGGATATAAATACCCTCCCCATGGCCATTTACAAGCTGCCAGTGTAACATCACTGAATGCAAAGTTAGGAAGGGATGCCAACAACTGGGTGTCATGAGCCAGATAAGCTGAGTCTAGCACACCACTGCCAGGTACGTTGGTGGCTTCAAGGGGTAAAAACTTACTTTATCAGAACAGTGCTCCTTTTTATTTGTTTTATACTCTTGATATTCATTTTTCAAGTGGTTGGATTGACTCCACAGAAAAAGTTTTAAAGTATCTAATTACCTAGTCTCTAAGATTTTCTAAAACTGTAAAACTTTTACTCTTGATTTTAGTATATTGTTTCCATTTTATTTTTGATAGACTCTAAATATCTTTTTTTAAAAGATAGAATATTGTTTCTTATTGCTTCCTTGATTTGAGTAGAGATGTGTGGTTCTTGAAACTCTCCTTGGAAATTTTTTGCAAGATACCTGATACAGCCTTTATCTATAGGATGACAGAACAATTGACCAATGTCCCAATATTAGTCCATATAGTTATTAGCCTTTAATTCCTGTAAAGCTTTGATAGTCACTTGTCAGAAGCTGTTCAGGTCTTTTGAAAACATATCATTTAATGTAAAACATCTTTGAGAAGAATGAGGCAAATATTGAATGAATTTCCCTCTTCTAATGTAATAGTCCTTCTCCTATGCTCCTACTAATCTCTGAAATACCTTCATCAAATCAACAATTGTTTTGATCATTATGTGTGTTTTCATTTCTATCTTCTCACTAACACTCAGAAAAAATATCGTGTCTTTGTCTTTATACCTGTAATACCTAGAATTTATTGTACACATTATAAATATTAGGGGATTGAAAAATTATTAACCAGTATAAAAATTAATAATTAGTACTCAGAAGAATGAATCATTATTAATAATAAATAGTACATGGTGTGTTACATTCAGGAAAAATAAAAGGATAAAATGAGTGATTTTTAATTAAGAGAATTTTCAGACTGGAAAACTTTCTATATTTATATTAACGTGTTATTTTTAACTTTTGAAGAATTTTTAGCAACTCTTCCCTTAGGAAATTCTTAGAAATAAGTAAATAGTTTATGATTTTATTTAGCTTCAGGAAAATATGTTAATGAACAAAGACTGCTGGGTAATTTCAAGAAAGCATGGAATAGCTAATGAACAAATTCTAGTTTTATTAGAGAATAATTTGAATTATTAGGTGCAATAAATTTTGAATAATCACCAAAAAAGTGACTTCAATATTTGCAATAATTTCCTAACTCTATCACCATTAATGTTTGAAAATATTATAGTTATTGGCCATTATGATATTTCCTTGGTTCAACAATATTCTGAGGTCCCAACATGTATAAACAGTATAACTCAGAAACCCTGCACCATAATTTAGTCTCAAAAGTCAGCCCCCCTCTTATAGCTCTCAAATTTATGCAGTAAACTGCATGTATTAACATCACTCTACTGATCTCTGAGACTCACTAAATTCAATGTACAAATACAGAAAAATGATCATAAACACACACACGCATTTACATGAAAACAAGGAGGTTATATAAAAGACACTATTTGGGTAGCCACTGTGCCCTATAATTGAAATGGCCAGATCTAACTGTTTCACTCTAAAATTAATCACTAATCATCCCTAATCGATTATCTAAGGTGTTTTTTTTTAATTTTCTTTTTCTCTATTTTTTGGGTCAAAAGAGCATCTACTCAAATAAAGCTACCTTAAAAAATGTAGCTGGCTGAGCCTATTGTATTTCTAGAAATGTAAAGAGCAAACGTTTGAAATCCCCACAGTCACACAATATATCCCCAACCATAGGATTCCAGGTAAAGCAAACAAACCAAGCAACATTAAAAAACTATGCAGAAGAATTTTTTCTAGTAAGATAAAGCAAGTTTCTATATTTTTAATCTGTTACCTTCCTTTGGATACATCACCTGTCAATCAACTTTTATGTGTTTATGTCATTTTCTCATTTTCTCATCAAATGTACAAAGTATATCTGTGGAAAACTTGATCTGAAATGGCCAAATAGTGTTAAAAAAACTGAAGATCAAACTGACATTTTATATGATATCAAAAGGTAATCACCCTAAAAAAATGTGAAGCAGTATTTATTTCTTCCCTTTTTGAACAGGCACACTGTGATGCTATCAATGAGACACCATATTTCTTTAAGGAAAAAAGGAGAGAAATGTGTATTTAAAACTTTGAAATTGAGTGGAATTCCACTGATATCTTAGAGAAAAATAGAATCTATGGAACCTGAAGTTGAACTGACGCAAAGGAGGTGGCCATTAAACATCATGGCAGTAACATAATAAAGGAATTAGTATGTATGGTTTAACAGAAATTGCTTACCAGGTCTAATTGTATTCCATATAAATGTTCCATCATCTTAAAGGTCACCTAACACTTAGGACAAGAAAATGCCTAGCAACCTGTGGGAAACCTAAGAAAATCCACAATATCACTCTTTGAAACAACAGTATGCAAGAATTGTAACTTACAAGTAGTAAAATGTGTGGTACTCCTCTAAAATATTCTACCTTCCATTGGTGTGACTTTTTAGAGGACACCAATGCATTATATCGGTTCCCTCAAACTAGTTTTTCTTCCTCAAGTGACTATAAATATAGGGGGAAAAGTTTGATATTTAAGCATACGTATGTCAAATCTAATAAATGAGTGTGTGTGAGGAGGTGGGAGAGATCTTTTATCCTTAAACCAAAGAAATTTGAAGTATTGTTTTGCTTATCTTTTTTCAATTTTTTTCAAGAGGATCTCTTTATAATGAAGGCAAATTCTGTAAATGAGAGATCAGTGAAGACATCAGTTTGAAACTGTAATTTAGAAGGTACTAGTAGGAAAGGCAAGAATGAGGTTCATAATGTTAGTGCCTTGCATTGTATTAGCAAAATACCATATCATCAATCTCCTTTCTTTTTCTGTGTCTGACTCTGCCACCTTCTTGGCTTGTACACCCGGAGGAGCATAATTATAGGCATGTAACACATGCATTGTGACTTTGAAGGTATGGAATTTAAATTACTTCAGTACATAAATCACCCTTAGCCTGTAAGTCCATATTACTGTGCAAATGAGGAAAACCTAGTGCTTGTTTACCATACTTTGGAAAACTTAAAAAGAAAATCTAGTACATTGCATAATTATTGGATTTGTAAAAACATGCTGTGATAAAATTAAATGGGCATTTAGTTTGTCAATGCTACTTTCCATAACACGTTACACAGCATAAATTTCAGATAACTGCTCATATAGCAACTTATAAATATACCCATATATTTGCCTTCACTTTAGCATTAAAGAAAAAAGTGATTAAAGCTGTAGCATCCAACTCTCTTTCACTTACAGCATTTCATTTGAGCTAAAAATCTCAAGCTATAATAATTAACCCAATAAGCCTGCAGCAAATATATGCATCTGACACTATTTCCCTCCCTTTTTCCAAATGTTTCATAATAACAGACAAAAAGTTTGTGTGGCTGGTAAATACTACAAATTCAACAACACATAAATGTATTATAGCATCCTTCCAAAACCTGAAGTAGACGTCCATTATACTCCAAAAGCCAAACACAAACAGAAGCCCAAATAATATACCCTATATTAAGATACCGAAAGCTTGCAGAACATTTTGGCTTTAATTATTATCTTCTGAAAAGCAGTGCATTGTTCTCTGGAGCATGAACAACTAAGGAAGATTAGAGTACAGTGAGAGCTTCTATTTATTCTAAAAATTTAAGAGAGAAAAATGTATGAGTTCTAAGAAAGGGAAAATAACCAAAATCAATTAATATATGCCCTTGTTTTTCAAACAGTTCTGATGGAGTTGGTCTCAGTCATTTTTTAAATACCAGGCCCTAAAGCATTTTTTTTGAATCTCAAGATGATTATGTAAATACTAAGTAGCTCATGCTAAAATGAATTCCTCTATGAAATTCATTTTACACTTGAGAATAACACCCCTTTCCCCTGCCTGAAAAATGCCAGATCTCCTCCTGGTTGAAACGTGAATTCTGCTTCTATAAAATTCTCTCAAAGATCTATAATTTTTATATATTTAAAAAATTTTAAATATGTCTCAAGAAGAGCTAAGGTAAAAATGAGAGTAAAATAGAAATAAAAGATCAAGGCTATATAGAGTAACACTGGCCAATGGAAATATAATAAGAGTCACGTGTAATTTTAAATTTTCTAGGAGCCATAATCAAAAAGTAAACAGCCATATTCAATTTAAAGTATTTTATTTAGCCCAGTGTATCCAAAATATTATCATTTGATCATATAACACATATAAAACACTCTTAATGAGATATTTTACATTTTTTATACTAAATCTTGTAAATCCAGTGTGTATTTTACATTTATCCACATCATGATTTGGACACTAAATTTTCACTGGAAATTCTTTTTCTGTATTTAAATTTCACACAATTTACAGTTGAAAAAGTAGATTTACATACCCAAATTTTCCAAGCACACTTAAAACTTTTCCAATAACAAAATTAAATATCTTTTCAAGTTTAATTAAAATAAAAAGAAAAACTTATTTCTATAGTCTGATTAGCATATTTAAATAGTTTTGTATCCACCTATGGCTAGTGGCTGCTATAATGGACATTGCATAATAGAGAAATAATAAGGATAATTAAAACCTTAACAAGAAACACTAATGGCTTTATTATCTAATTAAATATCTAATACCTTATCTTACAATTTCCTACCATATTTGAAAGAATGTAACCTATTGTTTTTTAGTTAGTTAAATTGCTATATATGTAAACAGCATATAAACTCATTCACATTTTAAGTTTCCAGCTGGTAGACACAGTATTTTCTACCCTATATTTAGCTGAATACATTTTAAAGTTTGTGAAAGTATTTCATATAATTGCACTCAAAACATCTGAGTAAGGTGTCTTGGATGGGAATAGGAGGGACTTTTAGGATGACCTATACCATCTTCCAACTACTTAAGTTCATGGATTGCATTTATTTTTAAGTCTTTTGTTGAAAGTCTATTTTTAATTCAATAAACTTGGACAAATTCATGTTTACTACCAAATTACAATGCCAAATAATGGAGTAGCTTTAATCTATTGGGAATAGTACATTCTTCATATTTCTTGCTGTAAACTGGGGACTCTCTCAGCTCCTAAAATCTTCCCCACATCTTAGCCATATGGCCCTCTTACAGTGAGCAGCTTATTTCTTCACAGCCAGAAGGAGAACTTTCTCCTAATCCACTAAAATAGATACTTTTATAAAATAATACATATATGACTCTTGCTCATATAATGTAACCTCATAAAGGGAGTAACTATCCCATCATATTAATAAGTTCCTCCAACACTCAAGTTGGGGGTCTTTATACAGGATTGTACACCAGGGGCAGGAAATGTGGGAGCTATCTTAGAATTTTGCCTACCAAAAATAGGTATACTAAACAAAAGGAAAAAAATTAAAAGGGCTATTAATACTAATTTTGGGCAAGTAAAAATTCAAGGAAAATACAATAGGCTCCATCCATGTGGAAAATTTCTATCAGTAAAAATTACAGTTTGTGTACAATATAAAATAGTCTTGATGGTTTATGCACTAAAAATCAGACCACCAAAAAAATTAAAGGAAAAACATTTTTAGAAATAGGAGGAGAAATTAATAAAAATCTAAACATAGCTTAAATGTTTCCCATAATTTGACAGAAAAGGTAGAACATAAAGAAGAAGATGGAAGATTTAATTAGGATAAATAGTGAATTTGTTTGGTCAATACACCCTACTTTGTATTATAATCCAAATGTAAGTAGACTTGCATTTCACAGTAAAAAAAATAAGTCCATTTTTCAAATATTCAAGGAATATGAACAAAATCAACCATAAAATGTCAGATTATTTCAAAAAATTAAAATACTGCAAGCTACATGCTCTAAAAACAAACTGCTAATTAGCAAACATAAGTTGATGTAAAAATATAAAAAGGAAAATAAAAGTAATAAAGATTAAAGCAGAAATTTAAAGATATGTATCCAATACCTTCCCCCTACAGACAAATAATATAATTGATTAATCAAACCAGAATCTGTACTTATCAGGAATATTTGCCTAAAGTTTTCTTTTCTTGTGGTGTTCTTATGTGGCTTTGATATCAGGGTAATTCTGGCCTTGTAAAATTAGTTTGGTAGTGTTCTCTCCTCTTCAAATTTTTGGAAGGGTTTGAGAAGGACTGGTGTTAATTCTTTAAATGTTTGGTAGAATTCACCAGTGCAATCATCTGGTACTGGGCATTTCTTTGTTAGGAGTTTTTTGATTACTTATTCAATTTCCTTACTCATTATTGGTCTGTTCAAATTTTCTTTTTCTTCATGATTCAGTTTTGGAAGGTTTTATGTTTCTAGGAATTTATCCATTTCTTCTAGGTTGTCCAACTTGCTAAGAGATTAGATCTTAAAAGTCCTCACCACACACACACACACACACACACACACACACACACACATGCTAACTATGTAAGGTGCTGGATGTATTAACTAACCTTATTGTGGTAATCATTTTGCAATATATACATACATCAAATCATTACATTGTACTTCTTAAATTGATACATTTATATTCATTTATATCAATAAAGCTATAAAAATATTTTTAAAAAACCAAAAGCTGGTGTTACTAAAGCAAATAAACAATAGAATTTGATGTTCAGAATACTAAATATTGAAGGTTATGAATAAAAAAAGACACACAATGCCAGATATGGAGAATTTCAAAAATTTAAAAGATAATTTTATGTTAACTAATAAAATCTAAGTGAAAGAAGCCATATTTTCTAGGAAAATTTAAACAACAAAATTGACTTGAGTAGTGATAGATATCTGAATAAAAAAATAAACATAAAAAATGGAAATGATTGTCAATTACCTAAATTAAAAATTCATTAGGCATAGAAGGACATTATAGGAGAGTTTTATAAAATTTTCAAAGAACAAATAATATTTGGTTTTGTAATTAGTTCTAACACTTCTTCCCCCTTTTCTAATACCAGATGATGAACTCTGGGTCTCAATCTTGAATTCTCATCAAATTCTGCAGTTTCTTTATCTTTCTATTCATCAACACATAGTCCTCTACCCAGTTTATTTACTTGCATTTAGGCATCTCTCTCTCATTTCATTTGTTTTCTGATACAATTTTTGACTTTTTTGTTTATATATTTATTTTTAAATTAAGGTATAATTTACATATAATTACTCAGTAATTTTAAGTGTGTAGTTCAAAGAGTGTTGACAAAAATATAGATTTGTATAACCACTACCATAATCATAGTGTAAAACAGCTTCCCAAATACTTCTCTCATCCCGTTTGGTGTCAATCCCTTTCCCCACCCCTGGTCACTATTAATCACTTCTCCATATTTTTTTACTATAATTATTTCTTGTCTGGAATTTCATGTGAATAGAATCAGGCAATATGTAGTCTTGTGTGTCTACCTTTTTTAATTTAGCCTAATCTTTTTAAGATTCATTTCTGTTGTATGAATGCATATTTTGCTCCTTTATACTGCCGAATGCAATCCCATAGTATGTAGATTTTTATTTTCCTTAACATCTTTTGAAGAGCAGGAGTTTTTAATTTTAAAGTTTCTACTTATTTTTTTCCTTCATAGTTCATGGTTTTTGTGTCTTTTAAAATAAATCTGCCTGATCCAATATCACAAAGATTTCTATGATTTCTTTTAGTATTTTTCAACCTATCATCTATTTTGAATTAATTATGGGTAGCATGAGAGATGAGTACATACCTTGCACATAGTTATACAATTGTTGCTGCACAATTCGTTGAAAACATACTCTTTGCACATTGAATCACCTCTGCACTATTGTCAAAATCAATATATGGGTTCATCTAATTTTGGACCCTATTCCGTTCCATTGATCTATTTGTGTATTCTTATCCCAACCCCACATTGTCTGTTTAAGTCTTGAAAGGAATCTAAGTCCTCTAATTTTTTCCAGTTTTTCAGAATTCTTATTCCTCTTCTAGGATCTTGGCATTTCTATATAAACTGACAATTTCTACCAAAAATCCCACAAGAATTTTGATTCTGATTACATAGAATCTACGGATTACATAGAATCCACAGATCAATTTGTAGTGAATTGATAGCTTAAAAATATTGAGTTTTCTTTTTTTTTTTTTTTTCGGTATGCGGGCCTCTCACTGCTGTGGCCTCTCCCGTTGCAGAGCACAGGCTCCGGATGCGCAGGCTCAGCAGCCATGGCTCACGGGCCCAGCTGCTCCTCGGCATATGGGATCCTCCAGGACCGGGGCACGAACCCATATCCCCTGCATCGGCAGGCGGACTCTCAACCACTGCACCACCAGGGAGGCCCCTGAGTTTCCTAATCAATGAATATGGTATATCTTTCTAATTATTTAGCTCTTCTTTAGCTTTTTAGCTTTGTTTTGTCATTTTCAAACTATAAGTTGTTCATATACTTTCTGATATTCATCCATAACTATTTCCTATTTTTCATGATAGGTTGATTTTTTTAAAGTTCATTTTCCACTTTTTCATTGCTAGTGTATAGAAAAACAGTTAATTTTTTTATACTGAATGTGTTTATTTCATCTGGGTCATCTGATTATTGGAAAAATTGTTCATAATATTTCCTTATTTTCCTTTTAACTTCTAAAAGATCTACAGTGGTGTTCTTCTTTCAATGCTAATTTAGGAATTTGTGTTGTTTCTTTTTTTCCTTATCAGTTTGGGTAGAGTTACATGAATTTTATTATTTTTCATTTTCATTTTATTGATTTTTTTCTATTCTTGTTTAGTTTCCGTTTTTGCTGATTTCTGCTGTCATTTTTATTATTTTCTTTCTTCTGCTTACTTTTGGCTTAGTTTGCTTTTCCTTTTCCAGTTTCTTAAGTGTAAGCTTAGCTCATTGATTTAAGATATTTCTTGTTTCCTTTTCTGGAAATATATTCTGTCTCATATTAATGTAGTCACTCTCATTTACTTATGCTTACTGTTTGCTTTGAACATCTATTTCTAGCCTTTTGGTCTATTTGTGTTTTGGTCCTTAAAGAACATCTCATGTCAGCTCGGTGCTTTGTGACCGCCTGGAGGGGTGGGATGGGGAGGGTGGGAGGGAGGGTGATGCATGAGGGAAGGGATGTGGGAACAGATGTATATGTATGACTGATTCACTTTGTTATAAAGCAGAAACTAATAAAAAAAAAAGAACATCTCATGTAGATTACATATAATTAGCTCTTGCTTTTTTAATACAGATTGACAATTTCTGCCTTTTTATTGAACTGTTTAGCCATTTACATTTATTATAATTATTGACGTGATTATATTTATGTCCAGCATTGTACTGTGTATTTTTGTTCTTCTCTTCCTCCATTTCTGCCTTTCTTGATTAACATAATCAAATATTTTGTAATATTCCATCTTAAGAACACTATTGATTTTTAGCTATGTCTCATTCCATTGTGATTTTAATGGTATTTCTAAGAAAAGGAGTATGTTTCTTAAATGTATATCAATCTACCTATAATTAATAGTAAATTAGTAAAATAGTAAATTACTTCAGGAAAAATATGACAGTTTGCAAAAGTTTAGTTCTATTTGTTCTCTCAATTTTAGTGTCATAGTTGTCTGCAATAGATGATAGATAGATAATATTATATATAATAAACTCAATAAGTGTTATAAATTTTAGTCATTTTTTAAAATAAAGAAGAAAAAGAAAAATAGTTTTTATATTTACCTTTTCTGATGGTCTTTATTTCTTCTTATAGAAATTTACTAATTTACTAACTAGTACCATTTCCCTTCAGACTGAAGACTTCATTTAGCATTTCATATAGTTCAGGTCTGCTGGCAGCAAGTTCTCTAAGTCTTAGTTTATCTGAAAAATGTCATCATTTTGCCTTCATTTTTTACAGATTTTTGAGGTTAAATAGATGTAGCACAAACTTCACATATCTAAAAGATATAACATGATAAGATTTTACACACATGCATGTGTGAGTGTGTATTTCATGAAGGTTATACATATAAAAATCATCAAAAATCACTAAAACAAGACAACAAACATTTTCATCACTTCCAAAATTTTCCTGGTGCCTCAATGTTTTATAGCCCCCCCTCCTCCCCAGTTCTCAGGCAACCATTGACCTGTTTTCTGTCATTATACATCAGTTTGCATTTTGTAGAATTTTATTACAATTAGAAATACACAATCATCTTTACTTGTGGAGGATAACTTCACTGGATTTAGAAATTTTTTTGCCTCTTTTGTTCCTTCAGAATATTGAAAATGTCAAGTCAATGTCTTTTGGCTTCCATAATTTTTAATGAGAAGCAAGCCATTATTGTTTTCATTCATTATTGTTTTCAAAATTTCCTTTTTTATTGACAATCTATATTTAAACTACTGTGTGTCGCAAACTGGATTTCTTCATTTTCAGTCAGCTTAGGGTTCTGTGAGTACTTGAATCTTTAAATTAATATTTTCTAGCAAATTTGAAAGGCTTTTGACATTTTTTTCAAATCATTTTTCTGTCATTTTCCCTTGCTTTTCTCCTCCTAGGATTTCAATTACATGTGTGTTGGACTGCTTCATATATGACCACAGATCTCTGAGGTTCTGATCATTTTTCTTCAATCTTTTTCCATCTGGGCTTTGGACTGGGCAATTTACAGTGATATATATTCAAATCACTGCATCTTTCTTCTGCCATTTCCAACATACTATTGTGTTCACCTTGCTATTTCAGTAACTGTAATTTTCAATTCTAGAATTCTATTTTTTTAATAGTTTGCATTTCTCTGTTGAGATTGTTTATCTGTTCAATTATTGATGCCATATTTGTCTTCAATTATTTGAATAAATTCTAATTTAATTCTTTGAACATACTTAGAGTGGCTGCTTTGAAATCTTCCTCTGCTTATTTTAATATCTGGCTTACTATAAATAAGATTCTATTGATTCATTCTTTAAATTAAAAAAAATTGTGCCTATGGGCTACACTTTTCTGTTTCTTTGCATGTCTGGTCGTTTGGTTGTTATTTGCCCATTTTAGATAATTTATTGAAGTGACAATGGACAATGTTCTCCTGATGGTTATTGGATTTTTTTCTAATAAGTGGATAGTTAAGTTGCCCAGAATCAAATCACAAACTATTTCTACTCCAAGTCATGCAGCTACTTACATCTGCCCTGTTCTTATGCTTTCCCATTGCTGCATTTTTTTAACCTAATCCCTGTGGGACTCTCTTTTACATACAAAATTTAGCAGGTTTCCTTGCTTTTCAGGATATCCTTAATTCCAGCAATTCTGCTGGCTTTCAGCTTTGTAATCTTACCCTTGAGGCTTTCTGCACCCAAAGGTATTTACAACTGGAGAATGCACTTGTTTTTGAAAAGCATTAACTTCACATTTCTGGCGCCTTATTGCTCTAAGTTTCAACAGTATTTTTCTCTCTAGTCTCTGCCTTTCTTTTGGTGCGCCATTTGTGGTGTCTTTTGCACATGCATAACTTAACTGTCAACCAGGGACTCAGACAATTTATGTCCTGAAGGGGTCTAATCTTTTGCTTTTTCACAGTTAGGGATTTCCCCTTTGAGTTTCTCAATGTTTTCCAGACCTGAATGCTTATCTCCGTTAACTTCAGTTGATAAATCTGTTGTTTTTCCACTATAATTTCTGTTTCTCCAATGTCATTTCCTTCAACCAGAGCCTTGGGAGGTTGGGCAGCACATGTGGGCCAGGAAGCTGCAAACTTTCTTCTAGTTCTGTCATTGGATACATTCTAGTGTCTTTAAATATATATGTATTTTTATTTTATCTGCATTTTATAATTGTTTATATATTGGAGGCTTATGGGAGCATTTCAAATCTCTGCCTCATCAGTAGCTGAGTCTTTGATGCAATTATTTTTTATAATTCATGGGGCTAGACTAATAGTGTTTTAATAGTTCTAATAGTGTTCTCATTGATCATAAAGTCAACATATATACACTACCGGATGTAAAATAGTTAGCTAGTGGGAAGCAGCAGCATAGCACAGGGATATCACCTCGGTGTTTTGTGACAACCTAGAGGGGTGGGATAGGGAAGATGGGAGTGAGGCTCAAGAGGGAAGGGATATGGGGATATATGTATGCATATGGATGATTCACTTTGTTGTACAACAGAAACTAACACAGTATTGTGAAGCAATTATACTCCAATAAAGATCTATTTTAAAAAAATGGTGTTCCACAGGTAATGTAAATATGTTCATAGTATGAACTATACAATAACATCTTTATGAGTTTTTTAAAACTCATGACATCTTTGTTGTTTAAAAAATAATAGCCCCTTAATGTGTTTATTTGTTATTGTACTAATGAGAGTTGTAAAGTGAAGGAAACCCACAGAGAAGAGTCAAAAACTTTAAATTGACTTTAGATTTAGTCACTAATCTATATTCTCGTATATCAACATTTGAAAAGCATTTATTTCTTCTTGGAATACCTGTAGAACCAAAACATTAGGCATAAGGTATCCCTGGAGAACTCAACATTTCTGAGAAAAAAGCTTCACCACGTTTTTGTGGAATTTTTTATTGCAAATCAACATAAAACTGCATGAAAAACTTTGTCAAAGTAGAAAAATATAACAAAATTGGAAACTATGTGGTTTTTCTTAACAGAGATATGGGACTTCCACACTGATAAGCATGAGAAAGTGAATTGGTTCCTATTGGTTCCTATTGGTTCATATTGGTTCCCACATATGAAACGTTAGTTCCACTGCAATATGGAAAAGTCACGTTTAAGGAGCATTTATGGAATTACGGCATTCAGGTAAAGACTTAAAATATATGAGTCAGTTCTGTGTTTTAAGTTCAGAGGAAAACAATATAAAACGATTTTTCAGTGCATAAAGAAAAAAAGGTAAAAATTACTTAATTTTCATTCCATGAAAATAAAAAGATGTTTTAAAATTCTTAAAGTAGTTTTTCACTGTATGTCATACTCAGCCAAATCTCTTGAATCTCGGTTATTTACTTCTGTATCCTGAGCTGTAAGTGACCTATTTTTCTGACTGTAGATATATTCTCCAGAAGTTTGTTTTACATTCAACACTTTTGATATTTTCACACCATTTTAACTTCAACTTGGCATTAGTAGTGACGCTCTCACACAATTCTATCCTAGAATTTCACAAAAGGAAAAAAAATGTACAAACTTCCTGTTTCTCTAAAGAAGTGAAAAAAAAAGGAATTGGTGGTGTGGTAAGCAGATGTTAAGGCTATGGATTAAAAGGAAACTGTATTCATATATCAATAATCTACACATTTAAACAAGCTTATTAACTTCTCCCTGGGCATGATTATCTCAGTGTATTTCTATAATAAATTCCAGTGTATCGAGTGTGCAGAGGACTTTCGGCAGAACTCATCCACACAATAACAAAATGTCATAACTGGTGGCAAACTCAACAGCACATGAGGGCATCAAGCCTAGGAAGAGTCCCAGAGTCAGGCAGCAAAGCCACTGATTATAGGTAGAGAAAACCACACAATTTATCATCCAAACCAAGAGAGAAACACTGTTAATAATAACACTAGACAACAAATGAGTCCAAGACTCTACTGTGCAGGGCAAACCATATGTATGGTCTTCTTAGCAATAGGCAATCAGAGAGAAAAAAAAGGCAAATGCTAATATAAAGGAGTCAGAATTGCAATTCACCAACTTAGAGTACTCAAGAAGAGTTACTTATAGCAACGAATAGTGTTTCCTGAAAGATATTCCTCTACTTTGATATCTGACAAAAATCTCAAATGCTCTGTAACTCATCCTTTCAAGTTAGCCAGAAAGGTGCTTGTTAGAGCTTAAAGAGCCTGGACCAAAAGTGGCATTGTCCTGGGAGAGCTAGATATAATTTTTCAATCCAAATTTTGTGTCTTTTAGGCCTAAATGAAGAATCACATCTCTAAGCCAGCTTTTCCCCAAGCAAGTCCTGAGAAACACTAGAACTGAGAGATACAACATGTTACTATAGAAAAAACTTATTCCATTGTTTAAAAAATTGGAATATTATGTTAAAAGAAAATTAATAGTATTTGTGACTGTAGAACATCATAATCTTTAATATGCAAAGTTTACTGACTCTCTAAGACTAGACAGTAATAATCAATAATAATAATAAATAGTAATAAGCAGTTTTTCCCCCAAATATATTTGTCTTAAGTCAGATTTCACAGTAGCAGAACATGAGAAAGGCATTCTAGCACAAGTGATTTACTGAGAGAGTGCTTTCAGAAACGAAATACAGTTTCAGCTGGAGACTAGCTTCAGTTTGATTCCCCCAGACAGCACAAATTGGACCACAAATTAGTCTCACTCTGTGGCAAGGTGGCTAGTTTTTTTGTACCCCTTTGCCAGTCAGTCATTGGCTATGTGTTGCCTGGATTGTGGGTGTAGAGGAGATGCTACTGTTAAACAACAAAATTCAACTGAGTAAATTTGAAGATCTAATTGGTTTTACTCAACAATTCATGAATAGAACAGCATCCCATTAAGCAACTGGAAAGCATGTCTAAAGAGCTACAGAAAATGAAATGTTTATAAAATTAAAGAATGGGTGGGACAAGGAAGTTGCAAATGAAAAAAGAATTATTTTGAGCAAGGTCACCTTCCTTTGGAAAACAAAGTAGTCTAATAGGCAGATTACTTCACTGGTGCTGACCAGGAAATTCCAGACTGACCAGCTAAGATTACATTCCTGAAGAAGGTCAAATCTGCAATCAGGTTAGGTTAGCCTTGGTTTGGTAAGGTGAACTTAGCACAAATGACTCCATTTGGGGCCTGTTTCTTTTTTTTTCTTTTTTTTTTTTTTTTTCTTTTTTTTTGCGGTATGTGGGCCTCTCACTGTTGTGGCCTCTCCCGTTGCGGAGCACAGGCTCCGGATGCGCAGGCCCAGCGGCCATGGCTCACGGGCCCAGCCGCTCCGCGGCATATGGGATCCTCCCAGACCGGGGCACGAACCCGTATCCCCTGCATC
This sequence comes from Mesoplodon densirostris, assembly GCF_025265405.1. Taxonomy (NCBI): domain Eukaryota; kingdom Metazoa; phylum Chordata; class Mammalia; order Artiodactyla; family Ziphiidae; genus Mesoplodon; species Mesoplodon densirostris. The sequence goes on from NC_082668.1 coordinate 75,789,137, forward strand.
GGCAGGCGGACTCTCAACCACTTGCGCCACCAGGGAGGCCCTGTTTCTTTTTTTTTAATACTACCTTCTACATCAGGCAGCTAGTGTTTAATAAGATGGTAATTCTTCAGAAAAAAAAAAAAAAGAAAGAGTAGTGGTGAGTTATTAACAGCTAACCTTCACAGAAGCTGAGAGATGACTGCACCTGACAGTAAAAGTGATACCTGGGGCAGAAATCTTAACATCTGGAACACTGACAGCAAATTCATATAAGAAACTAACCTTTAATTTATAAAAGCCAAATTTTCAGGTAATACAGAATCATTAGTATTTGGATTTATTTTTTTTTTAATTGAAAGGGGTTACGGAAATCTCAAAAATTCCAGGGCAACTTTTAGATTGAAAGATTTAGGGAGACACAATGTCTCACAGGTTGAATATGTGAGTAATTAGAAGTACTGCTTGCAAAAAAAATATTCATTCTCAAAAAGAATGATAATACGTTTATGACATAATAAGAAATATTTTCAATTTTAACCTAACTCACAACCTAATAGTATTTTTATCAACTGAAATATTCAAAATAGTATTCCAATGTTTAACTACATTTACAATACCTAGAATTCAAAGACCAGTATTAAACTGCACAATTTCTAGAAGTCAGAAGTAATTAACTGAATCAGAGGATCTTAAAGTTGCAAATGAAATTCAAATTTTCATTATTATTAAGTCAGTTGTATAAATAGTAATAAAATAATATTCAGTATATATAAACATAATTTTGTAATATTTAAAAGTACTACATTCTTTCACACTAACTACCCAAATAAGTTCACTTGAGAACATCAAAACTTAGGATTATTAAAGATAGTAAATATTTTATTTTCTAGTTGAAATTAGTGTGTTCCAATCCATTAAAAAATTTCAAAAATTGGACTTCATATCAAGTACTTCTAGCTTCAGAAGAGTGTTAAGGTAATAAAATAATAAGATACAAACTGGGAGAAAATATTTTCATATCATACATCTGATAAAACTGAGAAAATATGTGCATATCATATATCTGATAAAATACATCTGGATAAAATAGATCCAGAATATATAAAGAACCCTTAAAACTCAATAATAATAAAAAAAAATTTTTAAATGGGGAAAAGATTTGAACAGACTTTACCAAGGAAAAAACACAGAGAGCAAATAAGCATATGAAAAGATGCTCAACATCATCAGTCATTAGAGAACTGCCATTTAAAACCACAATGAAATGCCATTCCACACCTATTATAATGGCTAAAATTTAAATAATAACAATAGTGATAACAGTAATAACTAACAAGACCAAGAGCTGGTGAGAATGTGGACCTGGTGAAAACACGGAGCAATTGGAACCTTCATACATTGTGGTGGGAATGCCAAATGTTACAGCACCTTTGCAAAACAGTGGTAGCTTCTTACAAAGTAAAACATACTTACCACAAAATGCAGCCATCCCACTTCTAAGAATTAACCCAGTAAAATAAAAACTTATGTTCACACAAAAGCTTAAATGCCATTTGTAATGGCTTTCTTTATAATCACCAAAAAACAGAAAGAAAAAAAAATCTCAAAAAGGGAGTAGATGAATAATATATCATGGAATATTATTCAGCAATGACAAAGTAAAAATTGCTGATAAACACAATGACATGGATGAATCTCAAATGCACTATGCTAAGTGAAGAAAAGCCAGAATCAAAAGGCTACATACTGTATGATTCCATCTATATGAAATTCTGGGAAAAGCAAAACTCTAGGGATAGAAAACAGATCAACGGTTGAGTGAACAATTGACTGTTTAGTTAATGGGGAAGTTTGTGGGGTGATGAAACTCTTCTATATCTCAATGTGTTTGTGATTATAAAATTGTATATGTTTGTCAAAACTCACAGAATAGTCACTAAAAGGGATGAATTTTACTTTATGTAAATTGTGCCTTAATCAAAAAATAGGAAAAAAAGTAATGTGAATCTATTTAGTAAAGTGATTTTTCTTGTCAGAATATTGTGGTTCTTTAATTAATATCATTTGATACTCTGGCTTGAACTGAAACTATATGCCACTTGCTATACTAGCCCACTCATGAGAAAACACATCACCTTCTGCAAATAAGTCAAGGAGTACTCTTTCAAACTTTATTGATTTGGTTAGCCAGTTAGTGAAACTTTTAGAAGTTCAGTCAGTTTTTAAGAATGTACCTCAATCTAAATTTTTCTATTTATTTTTGAATTTTTTTACAAAACCATAATAAAATTGATTCTAACATCTGAATACAATCTAGAATATTTTGTCACATTTAAATTACTTTCCATACTGAAAATTTTTCTTTTATTTAAAAAAATCCTGTTGAGATTTGTTCATTAAGAAATGAATCTGTCTCCATCAGAAGACTCTAAAAAATAATAAATATTTATTCCAAGTAATCCTGTATGAATAACATTAAATCTGAATAAATAGAAGTTAGTTAATAATATTTTCAGTTTTCATGAAGTACATGAAGATCTATTTTCAAAGAAAAGAAAAAGAAAAAGATGAGAACTCAAGATAGCTACTTCTGTAAAATTCAGCTTGAGCAATCTCAGATTCCTTTATCAATTGAACTCCATATAAAGGAGAAAATCTGGAAATGTCCCCAGAGTATGGTTCATGGCCCTCTAGTATTCTGTTCTAGTTTTATAAATGAGAAATCTTGTCATCTTATCATAGAGTCCCAGAAAATTGTAGCAAACTTTTTCTGCTAAGTGAACCTTAATAACCCTAACTTTAACTTCAAGGAAATTACCCTTGGAAACATTTCACAGCCCTGCAGGTTGCTGAGGATATAAAAATTTTTCCCTCTCCAAGAGTTACTAACCCGCACAACAGATTCCCTGAGACCTTAGCAGTAGCAGTTTAAAAACATTCAATTATAATAATCGCATTTTTTATTTCTCTTATAAAACTAGTTCCTCCAAATTTTATATAGCAAAACAAACTCCGGTCAAAAAGCGTTAACAATTTATTCACTCTGCAGCTGCCTAGTTCTTAACATGCAATTGCTACTTTATTGACACTGTGGAGTATACATCAACCCTCAGGAAATGTTTTACAGGGTACACTTCAGATTTTTTAAGAACGTGATTCTGAAAATGTTCTCAGAATATCATGAATTCAAACAGAAATAATGGAAGAAATGCTTACCCGGAAGGCTAGAGTGCTTATTTAAAACCAGTTCCCCTCAAGTTGCTTTCACTGGAAGGTTATTTTTTTTTATTATTTTAAGTTTAAACTTTGGGAATCTATTCTGGAAACCTATCTACTAAGGAGAAGCAACAACCAGTCTCGACAGACACTCCATCTAACTTCCAAGAAGCTGAAGCAAATTATTTGATTTTACAAAATGCAGGGTATCCTCATCCAAAACTCACAAGCATAATGAAATTCAGATGGTAACTAATATCTATTGCACCATTCCAAGCTTTCTTTCAATAAATTCCCTGTATCATATAACACAGGCTAATGAAAAACTTCCCATTCACAGCCTTGCTTTGCCATCTATGTGCCTTTGCTCAAGCAATTCATCTACCTTAAATGTCCTCCCTCCCTATCTCAGCCTGCCCAAATCCTACTCATTCTGCAGGGGTCATGTCAACCATACATTCCTCTGAAGCTTTCCTTGACTTCCCAACATTCAAGTAATTAATCGGACCCCTCCTTCATCGGAATTCCTATAGCTCTTTATTTATACTTAATGACACTTAATTATTTACATTATAATAGGACTATTAGTATATGTGTGATAAATCATTACTCAATTGCAATATCTTTGTGTCCCAAATTTTTTCTGATTTAGTTTTAATCCTCTCCTCCAGTTATGCCTTGCTTAGCACATATCAAACTCTCAATAAGTATCTGACAAAATGAAAAAAGGAAGGATATTTTTGCTCAGTACATTTCTAGTTCAAATAAAAATGAGCTTGAGAAGTATGTATCTTCTGAATTATCATTTTAAAAAGTGTGTTTTCTGCCATTTCAAAAAAAATGTATTGCTCCTCAAGAGAACAAGGAGAGACTTAACTGAAGAGATAAAACAAAGAATTATCATTTCTGATAACTGATCCCTCTATCTATTGATACTCATAAATACTCTTATTTACTTATTTATTTATTTTACTTTGGCCTAGTGATTATCTGTATTGTGCTTCTGTGCCCCTCTTAGTCTGTTCTCCTATACACCTTGGCTGGTCTGCTCAGTCACATGAGGCCACTAATACTGCTCTGGGGGCAAGGCAACCTCCATCCCAAATGCCTCTAGTTAATGTGGGTTTCTGCCCTTGTGGATCCTGGAGAGGGGTGGGGATGCAGCAGGGCTTCCACCCGCTCCCACCAACCACTCTTATTTATTCTTAAAGATTTTATTAACTCAAAAAATATTTATTTTACAAGGCACTTTAGATATGTTAAGAATATAGTTTGTCTCCTCAAGAAGGCAGAGGAGAAAGATCCTGGGCTCACCTCCTCCCACAGACACACCAAAAGAACAACTCTCTCGGAGAATGACCTGAAGACTAGCAGAACAACACTTCTGTAATTAAGGATATAAAGAAAAAAACGAGATGCATCTTCAAGATGGCGGAGGAGTGAGATGTGGAGATCAACTTCCTCCCCACAAATACATCAGAAGTACATCTACATGTGGAACAACTCCTACAGAACACCTACCGAACTCTGGTAGAAGACCTCAGACTTCCCAAAAGGCAAGAAACTCCCCACGTACCTGGGTAGGGCAAAAGAAAAAAGAAAAAAACAGAGACAAAAGAATAGGGACGGGACTGGCACCAGTGGGAGGGAGCTGTGAAGGAGGAAAGGTTTCCACACACTAGAAAGCCCCTTCGCGGGAGGAGACTGCGGGTGGCGGAAGGGGGGAGCTCGGGAGCCGTGGAGGAGAGCGCAGCAACAGGGGTGCAGAGGGCAAAGCAGTGAGATTCCCGCACAGAGGATCGGTGCTGACGAGCACTTCCCAGCCTGAGAGGCTTGTCTGCTCACCCGCTGGGGCAGGCGGGGGCTGGGAGCTGAGGCTCGGGCTTTGGTCGGATCGCAGGGAAAAGACTGGGGTTGTCAGCGTGAACACAGCCTGAAGGGGGCTATTCTGCCAGAGCTAGCTGGGAGGGAGTACAGGAAGAAGTCTGGAGCTGCCGAAGAGGCAAGAGGCCATTGTTTCAGCGTGTGTGAGGAGAGGGGATTCAGAGCACCACCTAAACGAGCTCCAGAGACAGGCGTGAGCCACGGCTATCAGTGTGGACAACAGAGACGGGCATGAGACGCTAAGGCTGCTGCTGCAGCCACCAAGAAGCCTGTGTGCGAGTACAGGTCACTATCCACACCTCCCCTCCCGGGAGCCTGTGCAGCCTGCCAATGCCAGGGTCCTGTGATCCAGGGACAACTTCCCTGGGAGAACGCATGGCGGCCTCCGGCTGGTGCAACATCATGCTAGCCTCTGCCACTGCAGGCTCGCGCCACACTCCATATCCCTCCCTCCCCCTGGCCTGTGTGAGCCAGAGCCCCCGAATCATCTGCTCCTTTAACCCCGTCCTGTCTGAGCAAAGAACAGATGCCCTCAGGCGACCTACACGCAGAGGCGGGGCCAAATCCAAAGCTGAACCCCAGGAGCTGTGCGAACAAAGATGAGAAAGGGAAATCTCTCCCAGCAGCCCCAAGAGCAGTGGATTAAATCTGCACAATCAACTTGATTTTCCCTGAATCTCTGGAATACCTGAATAGACAATGAATCATACCAAAATTGAGGTGGTGGACTTTGAGAGCAACAATAAATATAATTTTTTCCTTTATCTATTTCTGTGAGTGTGAATGTGTATGCGTCTTTGTGTGATTTTGTCTGTATAGTTTTGCATTTACCATTTATCCTAGGGTTTTGTTTGCCTGTTTTTTTTGTTTTGTTTTGTTTTGTTTTTGATAGTTTTTAGCACTTACTGTCATTGGTGGATTTGTTTTTTGGTTTGCTTACTCCTTTTTTTCTTTCTTTTTTTGTTAATTACCTTTTGATTTTTTTACTTTTAATAATTATTTTTTATTTTAATAACTTTATTTTATTTATTTATTTATTTCTCCATTTTCTTCTGAGCCATGTGGCTGACAGGGTCTCAGTGCCCTGGCCGGGTATCAGGTCTGTGCCTCTGAGGTAAGAGAGCTGAGTTCAGGACATTGGTCCACCAGAGACCTCCCAGCTCCACGTAATATCAAATGGTGAAAGCTCTCCCAGAGATCTCCATCTCAGCATTAAGACCCAGCTCCACTAAACGACCAGCAAGCTACAGTGGTGGACACCCTATGCCAAACAACTAGCAAGACAGGAACACAACCCCACCCATTAGCAGAGAGGCTGCCTAAAATCATAATAAGGTCACAGACACCTCAACACACACCATCAGACGTGGTCCTGCCCATTATAAAGACAAGATCCAGCCTGATCCTCCAGAACACAGGCACTAGTCTCCTCCACCAAGAAGCCTACACAACCCACTGAACCAAACTTAGCCACTGGGGGCAGACACCAAAAACAATGGGAACTACGAAACTGCAGCCTGCAAAAGGGGACCACAAACACAGTAAGTTAAGCAAAATGAGAAGACAGAGAAACACACACCAGATGAAGGAGCAAGGTAAAAACCCACCAGACCAAACAAATGAAGAGGAAATAGGCAGTCTACCTGAAAAACAATTCAGAATCATGATAATACAGATGATCCAAAATCTTAGAAACAGAATGGAGAAAATACAAGAAACATTTAACAAGGACCTAGAAGAACTAAACAGCAAACAAACAATGATGAACAACAAAATAAATGAAATTAAAAATTCTCCAGAAGGAATCAATGGCAGAATAACTGAGGCAGAAGAACGGATAAGTGACCTGGAAGATAAAATAGTGGAAATAACTACTGCAGAGCAGAATGAAGAAAAAAGAATGAAAAGAATTGAGGACAGTCTCAGAGACTTCTGGGCAAAATTAAATGCACCAACATTCGAATAATAGGGGTCCCATAAGAAGAGAAAAAGAAAGGGACTGAAAAAATATTTAAAGAGATTATAGTTGAAAACTTCCCTAATACGGGAAAGGAACTAGTTAATCAAGTTCAGGAAGTGCAGAGACGCCCATACAGGACAAATCCAAGGAGAAACATGTGAAGACATATATTAATCAAACTATCAAAAATTAAATACAAAGGAAAAATATTAACAGCAACAAGGGAAAAACAAGAAATAACATCCAAAGGTATCCCCATAAGGTTAACAGCTGATCTTTCAGCAGAAACTCTGCAAGCCATAAGGGAGTGGCAGGACATATTTAAAATGATGAAAGGGGAAAACCTACAACCAAGAGTACTCTACCCAGCAAGGATCTCATTCAGATTCTACAGAGATATTAAAACCTTTACATACGAGCAGAAGCTAAGAGAATTCAGAAGCACCAAACCAGCTTTACAACAATTACTAAAGGAACTTCTCGAAGCAGGAAACACAAAAGAAGGAAAAGACCTACAATAACAAACCCAAAACAATTAAGAAAATGGTAATAGGAACACACATATCGATAATTACATTAAATGTAAATGGATTAAATGTTCCAACCAAAAGACATAGACTGGCTAAATGGATACAAAAACAAGACCAATTTATATGCTGTCTACAAGAGACCCACTTCAGACCTAGGGACACATACATACTGAAAGTGAGGGGATGGAAAAAGATATTGCATGCAAATGGAAATCAAAAGAGCTGGAGTAGCAATTCTCATATCAGACAAAATAGACTTTAAAATAAAAACTATTACAAGAGACAAAAAAACACTACATAATGATCAAGGGATCAATCTAAGAAGAAGATATAACAATTGTAAATATTTATGCACCCAACATAGGGGCACCTCAATGCGTAAGGCAAATGCTAACAGCCATAAACGGGGAAATCAACAGTAACACAATCATTGTAGAGGACTTTAACACTCCACTTTCACCAATGGACAGATCATCCAAAATGAAAATAAATAAGGAAACACAAGCTTTAAGTGATACTTTAAACAAGATAGACTTAATTGATATTTATAGGACATTCCATCCAAAAACAACAGAATACGATTTCTTCTCAAGTGCTCATGGAAAATTTTCCAGGATAGATCATATCTTGGGTCACAAATCAAGCCTTGGTAAATTTAAGAAAATTGAAAGTGTATCAAGTATCTTTTCTGACAACAATGTTATGAGACTAGATATCAATTACATGAAAATATCTGTAAAAAATACAAATACATGGAGGCTAAACAATACACTACTTAATAACCAAGAGATCACTGAAGAAATTAAAGAAGAAATCAAAAAATACGTAGAAACAAATGACAATGAAAACACTATGACCCAAAACGTATGGGATGCAGCAAAACCAGTTGTAAGAGTGAAGTTTATAGTAATACAATCCTATCTCAAGAAAAAAGAAACATCTCAAATAAACAACTTAACCTTACACTTAAAGCAATTAGAGAAAGAAGAACAAAATAACCCCAAAATTAGCAGAAGGAAAGAAATCATAAAGATCAGACCAGAAATAAAGGGAAAAGAAATGAAGGAAACAATAGCAAAGATCAATAAAACTAAAAGCTGCTTCTTTGAGAAGATAAACACAATTGATAAACCATGAGCCAGACTCATCAAGAAAAAAAGGGAGAAGACTCAAATCAACAGAGTTAGAAATGAAAAAGGAGAAGTAACAACTGACACTGCAGAAATACAAAAGATCATTAGAGATTACTACAAGCAACTATATGCCAATAAAATGGACAACCTGGAAGAAATGGACAAATTCTTAGAAAAGCATAACCTTCAGAGACTGAACCAGGAAGAAATAGAAAATATAAACAGACAAATCACAAGCACTGAAATTGAGACTGTGATTAAAAATCTTCCAACAAACAAAATCCCAGTACTGGATGGTTTCACAGGCAAATTCTATGAAACATTTAGAGAAGAGCTAACACCTACCCTTCTAAAACTCTTCCAAAATATAGTAGAGAGAGGAACACTCCTAAACTCATTCTACAAGGCCACAATCACCCTGATATCAAAACCAGACAAAGATGTCACAAAGAAAGAAAACTACAGGCCAATATCACTGATGAACACAGGTGCAAAAATCCTCAACAAAATACTAGCAAACAGAATCCAACAGCACATTAAAAGGATCATACACTATGAAGAAGTGGGGTTTATCCCAGGAATGCAAGGATGCTTCAATATACACAAATCAATCAATGTGATAAGCCATATTAACAAACTGAAGGAGAAAAACCATATGATCATCTCAGTATATTCAGAACAAAGTTTTGACAAGATTGAACACAAATTTATGATAAAAACCCAGCACTGCCATCAAAACCACAAGGCACATGCAGTCTACACAGGGATGCTCCTGCACAAGGTCACAAGGTTGTTTTACCTTCAAGACCAGGAGAGGTAACTGTTTAACCTAGTTAATAGAAACAAACACAGAAAGTCAAACAAAATGAGAATAGAAAAGAAAGAGCAAAATTTAGTCCCAAGAAAAAATCCTAATGAAACAGAGATAAGCAATTTACCTCATATAGAGTTCAAACCAACAGTCATAAAAATGCTCACCGAACTTGGGAGAAGAGTTGAGGAACACAGTGAGAACTTCAACAAGGAGTTAGAAAATATATATAAAAAAAAGAACCAAGAACAAAGAAACAGACATCAAGGTGCAGGAAGCACAGAGAATCTCAAACAAAATGAACCCCAAGAGATACACATCAAGACATAGCATAATTAAAATGGCATATTTAAGGATAAGGAGAGAATTTTAAAGGTAGCAAGAGAAAAACAAGTCCCAAAAAAGAAAACCTCTTAAGGCTATTAGCTGATACTAAGGTTATTCTGTTGATATCAGGAGAAACTTTGCAGGTCAAAGAAGAGTGGCATAATATATTTAAAGTGCTTAAAGGAGAAAATCTACAACCAAGAATACTCTACCCAGCAATGTTATCATTCAGAATAGAAGGAGAGATAAAGAGTATCCCAGACAAGCAAAAACTAGAAGAATGCATCACCACTAAAATGGCCTTATAAGAAATGTTAGATGGTCTTCTTTGAGGTAAAAGACAAGATCATAATGAAAAATAAGAAAACATGTAAGAGAAAAAATCTCCCTGATAAACATATAATAAAGGCAGTACATCAGCCACTTAGAAAGCTAGTATGAAATTTAAAAGACAAAAGTGGTAAAATCAACCATAATAAGTAGTTAAAGGTAACTTAACTACTTATGTAAAAGTTGTAAAATATGATGTCAAAAACGTAAAATGTTGTGGGAGGAGTAAAAATGTAGAGATTTTACAATGTGTTTAAACTTAAGCAAATATCAGATTAAAAAAATAGCTAAATGTATAGGTTGATATACATGAACCACAACAAAAAACCTACAATAGATACACAAAGAGAAAGGAACCCAAACATAACACTAAAGAAAACCATCAAACCTCAAGAAAGGAGACCCAAAGAAAGAGAAAAAAAGAGAAAAGAACTAAAAAAACAACACAAAAACAATTCACAAAATGGCAATAATTACATACCTATTAATAATTTAAATGTAAACAGACTAAATGTTTCAATCAAAAGATTTAGGGTGGCTGAATGGAATAAAAAAACAAGACCCATCTATATGCTGCCTATAAGAGATTCTCTTCAGCACTAAAGACACACATAGACTGAAAGTGAATGAATGGAAAAAGATATTCCATGCAAATAAAAATGAAATAGCATACTCATATGTGACAAAATACTTCAAAACAGAGACTGTGATAAAAGCCAAAGAAGGGTATTACATAATGATAAATGTGTCGCTCAAGCAAGGAGATTTAACATATGTAAGTAATTATCCACCCAACATACGAACATCTAAATATATAAAGCAAATATTAACACACATGAAGAAATTGACAGTAATACAATAATAATAGAGTACTTTAATACCTCACTTACATCAATGGATAGATCATTTAGACAGAAAATCAATAAGGAAATATTGGCCTTACATGACATATTAGATCCAAGGTACTTAATAGGTATACATAGAACATTCCATCCCAAACTGCAGACTAAACATTATTTTCGAGTGCACATGGAACATTCTCCAAAATAGATCACAGTCTAGGTCACAAAATAAGTCTCAATAAGCATAAGAAGATTGAAATCTTATCAGGCATCTTTTTCAAAGATGAAGGTATGAAACTATCAAATATAGGCAAAGATATGAAACTATCAAATACAAGAAGAAAACTGGACTACCATATGACCCAGCAATTTCAATCCTGGGTATATATCCATCTGAAAAAAAAAAAGAAAAAAACGAATTCAAAAAGATCCATGCACCTCAATGTTAACAGCAGCATTATTTACAATTGCCAAGATATGGAAGCAACCTAAGTGTCTATCAACAGATAAATGGATAAATTAGAAAATTAGATGTGAATGTAAGATACACACACACACACACACACACACACACACACACACACAAAATAGGATACTACTCAGCCATAAAAAAGAATGGAATTTTGCCATTTGCAGCAACATGGATGAACTGTAGGGCATTATGCTAAGTGAAATAAGTCAGAGAAAGACAAATACTGTACAATATCACTTATGTGTGGAAACTATATATAACAAACTAGTGAATATAACAAAAAAGAAGCACTTTCACAGATATAGAGAACAAACTAGTGGTTACCAGTGGGAGAGGGAGGGGCAGTATAGGGGTGGAGAAGTGGGAGAGACAAACTATTGGGTGTAAGATAGGCTCAAGGATGTATTGTACAACATGGGGAACATAGTCAATGTTTTGTAATAACTCTAAATGGAAAGTAACCTTTAAAAATTGTATTAAAAAGAAAAAAGAAAACTGGAAAAAATGCAAACACATGTTACTGAACAGCCATCGTGTCAGTGAAAAAAAATCAAAAAGGAAATAAAAAGTTACTTTGAGAAGAATTAAAATATAAAGACAAATTTCCACAATCTATGGGATGCAGTAAAAGTAGTGTTAAGAGGAAAGTTTGCAGTGATACAGGCCTACCTCAAAAAACAAGAAATTTCTCAAATAAACAACCTAAAATTACACCTAGAGAAATTATATAAGGAAGAACAAACAGCCCAAAATTAATAGAAAGAAGGAAATAATACAGATCAGAGTGGAAATAAAATAGACACTAAAAATAAAAGAAAAACAGAAGAGATCAATGAAACTAAAATCTGGTTCTTTGAAAAGATAAACAAAATTGGTAAATATTTAGCTAGACTCATTACGAAAAAAAAGAGCCCAAAATTAGAATTAAAATTAGAAATGAAAGAGGAGAAGTTTCAACCAAAGTCACAGAAATATAAACAATCATAAAAGCAATTATATGCCAACAAATTGGACATCCTAGAAGAAATGGATAAATTATTCCTAAAAACATATAATCTTCCAAGAATGAATAAGAAATAAATAGAAAGTCTGAGCAGACCAGTTCATAGGGAAATTGAAACAGTAATCCAAAAACCTCCCAACAAACAAAAGTCCAGGACAAAATTCCTTAGGGGCAAATTCTACCAAACATTTAAAGAAGAGTAAATACCTATTTTTCTCAAATTATTCCAAAAAAATGAAAAGGAGGGAATACCCTCTAGCTCATTCTAAAAGACCAGCATTACCCTGATACCAAAACCAGATGAAGAAAAAAGATAATTACAGGCCAATATCTCTGTTGAATATAGATGCAAAACTCCTCAACAAAATAGTAACAAACTGAACTCAACAATACATTAAAAGGATCATACACCATGATGAAGTGAAAGTTATCCCAGGGATGCAGGGATGGTTCAATATTTGCAAATCAATCAACATGAAACACCACATTAACAAAACAAAGGATAAACATCACATGATCATCTCAATAGATGCTGAAAAAGAATTTGATAAAATTCAACATACATTCATGATAAAAACTCTCAATAAAGTGGGTATAGAGAGAATGTACCTCAACATAATAAAGATCATATATAGCAAACCCACAGCTAACATATACTCAATGGTGAAAAGCTGAAAGCTTTTCCCCTAAGACTGGAAACAAGACAAGGATGCCAACTCTTGCCACATAGTATTGGAAATTCTAGCCACAGCAATTGGACAAAAGGAAAAGAAATGAAAGTTATCCAAATTAAAGACGAAGAAGTAAACATGTCACTATTTGCAGATGGCATAATGCCATATATAGAAAACTCTAAAGACTCCACCCAAAAAAAAAACTATTAGAATAAATGAATTCAGTAAAGTTTCAGGATACAAAATTAATATACAGAAATCTGTTGCATTTCTATACACTAAAAACAATCAGAAAGAGAAATTAAGAAAAATTCCATTTCCAATTGCATCAAGAAGAATAAAATACCTAGAATAAATTTAACCAAGGAGATTAAATACTTGTACTCTGAAAACTATAAGACACTGATGAAGGAAACTGAAGACAACAAAAGTAAGTGGAAAGATAAACCATGCTCATGGATTGGAGAATTAAAAGTGTTAAGATGTCAACACTACCCAAAGGAATCTACAGTTTTAATGCCATCCTTATCAAAATATCTGTGACATTTTTCATAGAACTAGAACAAATAATCCTAAAACTTGTATGGGTCCACAAGATACCCCAAATAGCCAAAGCAATCTTGAGAAAGAGCAAATCTGCAGATATCACACTCCCTTATTTCAGCTTATACTACAAAGCCATAGTAACCAAAATGGTATGTTACTGGTATAAAAACAAACATATAGATCAATAGGAGCTCACAAACTCACACACATATGGTCAATTAATCTAAGACATGGGAGGCAAGAATATACAATGGGGAAAAGTCTCTTCACTAAATGTTGTTGGGAAAACTAGTCAGCTACTTGCAAAGGAATGAAACTACAGTTGACTCTTGAACAACATGAGTTTGAACTATGTGGGTCCATTTATACACAGATGGTTTTCAATAAACATGTACAACAGTACTACACAATCTTAGATTGGTTCACTCTGTGAATGTGGAACCTCAGATACATAGGGCTGACTATAAAGTTATAAACAATTATTCAACAATTTGGGTGGTCAATGCTCCTAACTCCTGTGTTATTTGAGGGTAAACTGTAGACCATTTTCTTACACCATATACAAAAATAAACTCAAAATGGATTAAAACCTTAAATGTAGAACATGAAACCATAAAACTACTACAAAAAAACATCGGCAGTATGCCCCTTGACATCAATCATAGCAATAATTTTTGGATATGTCTTCTCAGGCAAGGGCAACAAAAGCAAAAATAAACAAATGAGACCACATCAAACTAAAAAGCTTTTGCACAATGAAGAAACCATTAACGAAACAAAAAGGCAACCTACTGAATGGGAGAATATTTTGCAAACAACATGTTTGATAAGGGTTAATATCCAAAATATATAAAGAAGTCAAACATCTCAATATAAAAAGGAAAAACAAAAAATCCAATTTAAAAATGGGTAGAGGACCTGAATATATACTTTTCTGAAGAAGACATATAGATGGCCAACAGGCACATGAAAATACTTGACATCACTAATAACCAGAAAAATGCAAATCAAAACCACAATGAGATATCACCTGACTCCTGTTATTAAAATGATATCAAATAACAAGTCTTGGTGAAGATGTAGAGAAAAGGGAACCTTCATGCACTGCTAATAGGAATGTAAATTGGTACAGCCACTGTGGAAAACAGTATGGAGAGTCCTCAAAAAAATTAAAAATAGAACTACCATATGTTTCAGCAACCCCACTTCTGGGTATTTATTAAAAGAAAATGATAACACTAATTTGAAAAGATAAGTGTACCCCATTATTTATTGCAACATTATTTATAACAGCCAAGATGTGAGAGCGACCTAAGTGTCCATCAGTAGATGAATGGATGAAGAATATGTGATATATGGGGCTTCCCTGGTGGCACAGTGGTTGAGAGTCCGTCTGCCGATGCGGGGGACACAGGTTCGTGCCTGAGTCTGGGAGGATACCACATTCCACGGAGTGGCTGGGCCCGTGAGCCATGGCTGCTGAGCCTGCGCGTCCAGAGCCTGTGATGCACAATGGGACAGGCCACAGCAGTGAGAGGCCCGCGTACCACAAAAAAAAAAAAAAAAAGTGATATATATGTATATATATGTATGTATGTATGTATAATGTAATATTAGCCATAAAAAAGAATGAAATCTTGCCGTTTGTGACAACATGGATGACCCTAGAGGATATTATGCTAAGTGAAATAAGTCAAACAGTGAAAGACAGATACTGTAAGATTTCTTATATGTGGAGTCTAAAAAAAAAATCAAATGAACAAACGTAACAAAACAGAAACAGACTCATAGAAACAGAGGAGAAAACAGTGGCTAACCAGAGGGTTGAAGGGATGGACAAAATAGGTGAAGGAGATTAAGAATGTCCAAATGTCCAGGGATGTAATGTACAGTACATGGACTATGGTCAACAATATTGCAATAACTTTGCATGGTGACAGATAGTAACTAGACTCATAGTGCTGATTATTTCATAATGCACAAAAATATCAAATCACTGTGTTGTACTCCTGAAACTAACATAATACTATAAGTCAACTATACTTCAATTAAAAAATAATAAAATGAATAAACAAACAAATAAATAAATAGTTTCAGTCCTCAAGATAATTCTATCCTCAAGACAAGACAAAATTTATAGGTTTAAACTTGGATGTCAGAAAGTTAATAATAAAATATAGTGTAAAAAGAACTATGCATAAGCACAGGTATTTTGAAAAGACAGAAGGATATCACAATCTTGAGTGACAAGTATATCTTCCCAATAAAGGGTAAATATAATCTGTGCCTCCCAAAATAAGAATACATTTCCCAAACAAATTTGAGATAAGGACAAGGCTAAGTTATAAACATGCAGAAATTAGATGGAGTATGACTCCTTGAGTCTGCGTATTTTCTGGCTAGAGTGAGGCACTAAAGATATGACAGTGACGAATCTGAAACAGCCTAGTTCCATTTGAAAATTATCTGACACATACTTTATAGTATCCAGCATGTGGCCTATTTTGATGAAAATTCTATGTGTTTGTGTATTCTACATGGTTAGGTATATTGTTCTATAAATGTTAATTAGCTCAATTTGGTTAATTTGGTTCACATTTTCTACAACTTCTATAACTGATTGTTTGTATGCTTCTTCTCAAAATTATTGAAAGAGGTTTTATATCTTCAGGTATGATTGTGGCTTTTTCTATTTCTCCTTTTTTGTTTATGTTTTCCTGTTTTGCTTTCATATATTTTATAGGTATGTAATTAGTTGCATATATATTTAGTACTGTTATGTCTTCCTACTGAATTTTCCATTTGCCACTTTGAAATGTCCCCCATCATCTCCAATACATCTCTTTGAGTTAAAGTCTACTCTATCCAATATTAATATAGTGAAATACAGGTTTTTTCCACCCATTTACCTTGATGTAGGTAAATATATATTGTATTGGGGTCTTATTTTATACTGAGAGTCTTTTTTTTTTTTTTTTTTTTTTGTGGTATGCGGGCCTCTCACTGTTGTGGCCTCTCCCGTTGCAGAGCACAGGCTCCGGACGCACAGGCTCAGTGGCCATGGCTCACGGGCCCAGCCGCTCTGCGGCATGCGGGATCCTCCCGGAACGGGGCATGAACCTGCGTCCCCTGCATTGGCAGGCGGACTCTCAACCACTGCGCCACCAGGGAAGCCCTCCTACCAGCTTTTGAGTTACAACTTTTTACATTTTTAATTAGCTACTCTACAGATTACAATATGCATCTTTAACTAATTAGAATCTACATCAATTTAGTACTTTATCACTTCATGAATAATGTAAGAACTTAGCAATAGCATGTTTCTATTTACTGCAAGCCCCCTACATACGAACCTTCAAGTTTCGAACTTTCAAAGATGCGAACGTGCATTCATGTGTCCAATCATGTAAGTTAGTTCACGTGTACATTGGTGTACATTGTCACATGTGTGCATCCTCTACAAGTGGTTGTGCTTTTGTGTACTTTACTGTAAGTACTGCATAGAGTACAGTAGTACAGTATCTTTGTTTCAAGCCCAGGATGTCCAGAAGCAAATGTAAAAGCAGCAGTGATATAATGGGTACTGCTAAGAAGCACCAGGAATTGGAGACACAGAGAAAAGATGAAGAGAGACAAGAGGAAGAAGTAACTAAAGAACTGAAGAGATTCACAACACAGGAAACGGCAAAGGGATTTTCTTTATTTGAGGGGGCACTGTTAATTTTTGAGGCACAGGACCTGAACGTAGAATGGTACAGGAAGGTTGCAGCAGATGTTCAGAATGCAATGCAGTGCTACTGTGTCACCTATGATGAGAAAAAAAGACCTACTACCTAGACATCACTGGATCATTTTTTCAAGAGGGTGATAGAATTGAATCCAGCAAGGAACCAGAACCTATGCCATCAACATCAGGCATGAGTGAAATTGCAGCTTGCCCTCCATCTCCTATTGCTGATGATCCTTCAACTCTACCATCTCCCACCTCCTCTCCCTCCTCCAGTCAGTAACTCTTCTTGCCTGTTCACTAGATGCCAGCCCCTCTATGCCAACTGTTGTACTGTACTACTGTACTTTTCAAGGTACTGTACTGTAAGGTTAAAAATGTTTTAGTTTTTGTGTTTGTTTTTTAGGTATTATTTGTGTGAAAAGTACTATAAACCTATTACAGTACAGTACTATGTAGCCAATTGTGTTAGTTGGGTACCTAAGTTAACTTTGTTGGACTTGGGAACATGTTGGACTTAACGAACTCACTCTCAGAATGTAATGAGTTCATATGTAGGGGACTTACTGTATTCTCTCCTCTTTCATTTTGCACTGTTGGGTGCTGTATTTTATCTTTATAAATGTTATGCACCATATAATACATCATTAATTTGTCTTGCTTTATATAATTTATTTTAAAGGTTTTAAAAATATTTGTATATTTACCCAAATACTTACTCTATTTCTTCCTGCAGTCCTATGGATTCTTCCAAAAGTTTTCCTTTCAACCTGAAAACTTTCATTTACTATTCTCTATAATTTTGGTCTTTTGGCAGTGAATTCTCTCATTTTAATCTTTTTTAAAATGTCTTTATTTGGCTTCATTTTTCAGTAATGTCTTCAATAAATATAGAACTCTAAGTTTGCAGTTATTTGTCCTGGAACTTGAGAGCTAGTATTCCATTGTAATTTTGTCTTCCGTAGTTTGCATTTAGAAATCAGCTTTAAATCTTATGATTGCTTCTTGAACATATTGTGTCTTTTTTTCCCTGGCTGCTTTTAAGATTTTCTCATCATCTCTGATTTTCAGCAATTTGACTGATGTGTCTAAGTGTGGCTTTCTTTGTATTTACCCTACTTGTAGTTTACTGAACTTCTTGAATATGTATATTGAATTCTTATTATCAAGTTTCAAAGAAATTATTGGTAATAATCTCGTCAAAATGGCTCCTGACCTGTTCCATAATCTCCTCTCTTTTTGGGTCCCTAATTACACATATGTTAGGTGACTCGACAGTGTTCTGTATGTCTCTCACACTCTGTTCTGTTGGGTTTTAGTTTTCTCTCTGTACTTCAGATTGTACATCACTGAGCATTTCTTCTGTCTCATTCAGTTGTTGTAAGCCTATCAAACTGATTCTGCATTTCAGAGGTTGTAGTCTTCTCTTCTATAACGTCCACAAGTTTTGGGTTTTCTGGGGTTTTTGAAATTTCAATACTCTGTTGAATTTTTCCATCTTTCTCCATTTTCCATCTTTTTCTTTATTTTCTATAATATTTATGACTGTTATTTCAGATTACTTTTTTGCTTATTACATTCGTTTGATGTGTGTTTCTGCTTCCATTGAATTGTTTTTCTCTCCATTATATGGGTTATACTTTTTGGCAATTTTCCATATCTCATAATTTTGAGTATATGCCACAAATTCTGTATTTTAAAATGATAGATAATTTGATATGTATTTTCCCTAGAGAAGGCATGTCCTTTTCTCACATGGCAGATAGTTTGAAGGACTGATCACTTAGATTTAATTGGGAACTGAGTTGTATTGAGGTTGTTCTGTGGCTTTATTTAGCATCTTTTTACTTCATGTTAAAATGTCTTGAGGATAAGAACATTCTTGAGTTTATCATTGTTTCCTTTTACCAGAAGAACTCTCTCCCAAGCATCATGACTCTGTGGGAGAGTTTTTATCTGACTTCCTACCTTAGGCTTTCAGGTCTCAGCCCAGCAAAGTCCTTAAGGGGAAACTGATGGTGAGAAGTGGGATCATTAGTGAGCTTAGGATTCCTGGTGTTCCAGTAGGTCACACTGGCCTGAATGATCATTAAAACATTGCCAGTTTCTTTCTTTTTTTACATATCCTCAGCTAAGGGGAGTCTCATCTTCTTCCCACTTATGGCACTTTTGCCCAGTATGAAAAGTGCAACCAGCAAATTACCATAGTGACCGATAACCATTTAACCAGGAAAAACTATTTTCGTTATGGAATTCTATGTTTTTTTAGATTTTTTAGAACCACAGCTTTTCTATGTCTTCTGACATAAGTGGGATTGTAGTTTATCTGGTTTTCTCTAGTTGGTAAAGTACAGGTTTGCTGTAACTTTCTACATTCTAAACAGAAGTGGACTTGGTTTTCTTGTAATCAAAATACAATTTTAATAATTCAAAGTTAATAAGCATATCTGAAGAGTAAGTGTATATATATATATGTATATCTATGTGTGTGCATGTATATATTCCCCTCGCAATCTGCGCATCTATCTTAGAGACTCATAAAAAATTAATGTTTCTTAATTAGAAAATATGACAAAGAATAAACAATTAATAGAATGGCTTTTGTGAATACAAATTTGTTCACCAAGTCCCAGACAAATACTTAAAACTTGTAAATTTAAGTAAAGAAAGCATTTCTTTACATTAAGAAGCTCATTACTGCTGTCCTTTCTACCTCCATAAATAATAAAGAAAAAATAATAAGTAAACTTTTAATGGGTTATAGGAAATGTTAGAGTTTCAGCTGCATTCCTAACTTTTTTTTCCCCTTTCTTATCCTTATGCTATGCCGCTGCTTTCCACTAGCTATCTATTTTACATTTGGTAGTGTATATATGTCAATGCTACTCTCTCACTTCGTTCCAGCTTACCCTTCCCCCTCCCTGTGTCCTCAAGTCCATGCTCTATGTTTGCGTCTTTATTCCTGCCCTGCCACTAGGTTCATCAGTACCATTTTTTTAGATTCCATATATACGCGTTAGCGTACAGTATATGTTTCTCTCTTTCTGACTTACTTCACTCTGTATGACAGACTCTAGGTCCATCCAACTCACTAGAAATAGTTCAATTTTGTTTCTTTTTATGGCTGAGTAATATTCCATTGTATATATGTGTCACTCTTCTTTATCCATTCATCTGTCGATGGACATTTAGGTTGCTTCCATGTCCTGGCTACTGTAAATAGTACTGCAATGAACATTGTGGTACATGTATCTTTTTGTGCATTCCTAACTTTTGAAGTTGTGATCATGGACCACCATGTTCTCCTACACATGGCAGCTTGATGCAATGGTCAGAGACAAGACACTGCACTGGACCTCAGCTTTAGAGTCAGGTATTAGCATGGCAATACTTTCTCCATCCTATGGCATCAAGTAGCATTTTTATGTCTCTAGGTCTTTTTCAGGGAAATGGAATTGATCATATTCACCACTAGTCAATGCTTGCAAAGAATATGGCTCAGCTTAGAGGCAGCATTTTCATTATTATTTAAAAGAAAGAAAGAAAGAAAGAAACAACTCTTTTAAAAATTTTAGAATAATCAAACAACTCTATAACTTCAAATTCAAAGTATGGATACCAATATATATATAGATTTTTGCAGTACGCGGGCCTCTCACTGTTGTGGCCTCTCCCGTTGCAGAGCACAGGCTCTGGATGCGCAGGCTCAGCGGCCATGGCTCACGGGCCCAGCTGCTCCATGGCATGTGGGATCTTCCCGGTCTGGGGCACGAACCCGTGTCCCCTGCATCGGCAGGCGGACTCTCAACCACTGCGCCACCAGGGAAGCCCACCAATACTTTTATACAAGGCTATTCCAAGTAAGTCAAGAATATTTACTCAGATGCAGAAAGGGATAAAGGGTATAGCTAAACTTACTACAGTAAAGAGGACTTCTTGAACAGCTACTGACTTAGGGATACTGACAGACAAAATTTCAGAATTATTGTAAGTAAAATCTTGATTTTCTTATAAAACTGGAAAAATAGTATTATATTTACTTTCTTTTCTAAGATTTGTATGTATGTGTCTGTGTCTGTGTCTGTGTCTATGTGTATACATACACATATATTTTCAAGAAAACTCCATTCCCTCAAATAATTAAGTTATTGATGAATGATCACACTCATTCAGATCAAACTAAGGCATTTCTTTTCTAAGTACAAGACATTCAATCTTCATCCTCTAGTCCAAAGAACAAAATCTCTTCCCATATGTCTATGACAGAAGTTATATTTTTAATCTTATTTAAAAAGTAAAATTTTCCTTTAAATCTTCATTAAATTAGATTCAATTTCCAGGAAAGGTAGGGCTAAGATAGAAGTTTAACATTCCTTCTCTGTTGCAGGGTACAATTATACAAATTGCCTTTTTCATTCAGAAATTTTAAATACCCATTTTTACCAAAGTTTTTAAAACTCCTCAGTTTGTTTGGATAGGAACTCTGTATAAAATATAATGCAAAATAACTCATTTCTAATGGGCATTGGAAGATCTGGCCAGGAAAAAGAGATTCCTTTATTAAGCTTAACATCTGGCAATTTAAAAATCAAACATATGACTCAAAACAGAAAAGAAATTCTTCTAAAATACACTTTGGTTTAAATTCCTATTATTTCCCATGAAGCATTTTGGAGAATATAAATATTAACTTAGCATCTGAAAGATAATAAAATAATGATTGGTTGTCAAATATGATATGACAAAATGAGAAGAGAAAGTTTACAATTTGATCTGTCAAATAAGTTCACTTTTTGTCACAAATAAGTTCACTATTTGATCTGACTATATTGATTGTCAATACAGTCTCTTTGGACTGTATAAAAAATAATATTAAATAACGGCATGAGAAATATTCACTTTTTACACTGTATTTTTATATTTTATATTTATATTTATTTATATATTTATATTTAAATTTACTCTATAAAAATTAACAAGAATATTGACTTGTTGACTTTAAAAAAACCCAGCATATTCCACTGTTCCTCCTTAATCCAAAGGGTTAAATTTGCACTGCAAAAGAAACATCAAGATATTTCACATTTTAAATTCTAAGACATGATTCTCAAAATGTAACTATACTCATTTAATGATGATAATACTCCACTAAGTAGATACTTTAACTTAGAATTTTAAAGGTAATCTCAGAGAGAAATTATGTTTTTCTCCTAACTCATCAAGAACCTTGCCTTTATCATTTAATCTTCCTAGAATTTTAAATACTTGGTGCAGGAAATGAATACTTTCTCATATAAAGTAATCAAAGTGGCATAAGAATCTAAAAATATCATACCACTGGTCAACACATGCAAAATACTTTGATGATAATCCAAGGAAATTTTTGTCTTAGTGTCTAACTATTTCCTGTGATGTTAGCCTATTTCAATATTTCTGAAACTGTGTTGCCTGAAACTGCGTTGCCAGTTGTAATATATAATTTAATACATAATTTTACCTCAGACCTTCTGCACCATATAGTTTAATTCTGTACCACTTCTTAACGTTACAAGCCTATAGCCATCATATGCAAACACAGTGAGTGGAAATTACATTAACTACATTAATATGTAACTACTTTTGCCACTTAACTTCCTAATATATTTTTCATTATCTATAAATAAGAGGGCTTGTTGGGCTAAAAAAATATCTATGGGAATGGGTCCTTCTAACTCTACCTATAGAAGTTTGTGTGTTATCCTGCTATTGGCTGAGGGTTTTCATCCACAAAATAGTTTTGTTACTCTTTGATCCAACTCCCAGTACCATGGCTTCTCTCTATTGCAGCATTTCCACATCTGCATAAACTATTATACCTCTGTCTGAAGGCAAGCTTTTCATTGATCCCTACTCCAAAAATCTTCTCTCACCAAACATTTGGTGATTTTAGTAGTTTCTACTGACTTTGGGAGGAAGGGCACACAGCATAATCATCCTGCAGCCCCTCATTCTAACAATCACATTTTCCCACTGGCTCCTGTCCCAAAGAAACAAATACATCTTCTCCTTCCTCACTAGTCTTCACCCCTCAACTCTGATTTCTCATCAAACATTTCTCCCTTCATCTGAGGCCCTCTTTGTTTTACTCTCCACTCTGAGTGCTTATATTAAAGCATTTATTTTCAAAAAGAATGCAGCTCACTTCCTAAGAGATATTAGAATAATAAGGTTTTTTTCTATTTTACCATTTGTTTTGACATAAAACATCCTTCTAAAAGAACCCTAGTTTTAATTTTCAGGAATTTTGTAAAATTTTCATCATCATCATCATAATCATCATCTCTTCCTTCTTGCACTCTCATGATTTTCTTAAAATGTGGTCACTGCTCTTCTCAATCTTCATTTTTCCAACTTCTATTTTTTCTTTAATATGTTTAAGAAAAATGTCTCATTGCTCTTTTTTCAGGATTGAAGTTTTATTAAATCATCTTTATGGAGTTATGAGAACCTAACAACATTTGATCATCATGGTTCCTGTTGCTTTGGAGAAAATAAACTCCTTAGTCCTTCCTGAATATGACTGATACCAATAAATAAAAATATGAAGAAGTCATCTACCTTAATCAGGACTTGGAAGAAAATATGGCCTAAAAATCAGTATCTTTCTAAGTCACTACTGTGAAGCAAACATGCTATAATATTAAAATCTGGTCAGTAATAGTTCAAGATTTGAAAATTTAGACAAAAAGTATATTTTGCAGCCTATCTAGCATACTGTCTTTTTGCAAATGATTTTTGAGCACTTAACATTGGCCAGGAAAAATTATGTCACGAAATTGTATTTCAAAATAAAACATGCAATAAATTTCACTTTGAACAGAATATAATCTTGAAAGGATGTATATTGAAATATAAACTATTGGATAGGATTAAAACAACCACAATTCTTTGTCTTAAGCAAAGATAGGTTTACAATATGAACCCTTGATGTAATCATACAGATACAATGCCTTTTTTTTTTTTGCTCAGAAACAAACAGGTATAAATTCAAGGTATAAAGATTGCACAGGCATCTATAAAAGCTTTTAAACTCTTCTTCCAAAGCTGCCCTACTAGTTATAGATTGAAAAAAAATCCATTATTAAAAGAGGGATCAAAACAGGCTGCAATTATGCCCAGTTAATCCCCTCAAAACAGTGTGGTATTTCTTCACCAAAGTAATTATTTGCACAGGAGAGAAAATAACAACCATATAGAGCAAATTAAAACTTTACCTTCAGATGCTACCTCAATTGTTATGCAGATTTCACTCTGTGCATTCATTGACCAGAAAGAGAACCAAATAATAAGATTTTTCTTCTCTAAGAAAAAATATTTTAATATTATTTATTCCCCAAATAGTTGAAAATGATTATAAATGTCACCTATTTTCTCTTTTATATGACCATATACATTTGAGCACACTTATGTCTTTAAATACCCATGTATTGAAAAGGTGAGCAAACACATCAAGCATTCTTAGAATTTCTGTAGGCTGCACCTGAATGCATGTGCAAACACACATCAAATGACCACTGCCGTGTACAAACTGCTTGTTTAGGCTTTTTTAAATACGACGATCACATGTTTAAATGTCATGCTGGGATTTAGTTAACTAAGGTGGCAGGTTCTTAAGATGGAGAATTTATTATGTTGAAATTTTCCTAATGCAAGACTGAAAAGGAAAAAAATATGTCAGCTTTTATTTATCTCCAATATAAATACAGGCAATTTAGTTCTTCCCCAAAATACAGGCGGATTAGATGAGTTAGACAGTAGTCAATTCATTTTGCATAGGAATGGCTCATTAAGAAAAAAAAAGGGCCCTGCATTTGTATTAAGCTCTGATTGGACAGAGCACAAAATGAATTTACAGTGTCACTCAGAGATGTAGCAGGACTAATGAGGGAGGAATGGTGCAGCGCAGGGTGGGTAAATCTGTAGTGTGTTCATTCATTCCTTCAGCTGGTACCGCTCATGAAACTGAGGTGTCCCTCATTATGCATGTGTCCCAGGGGCATTCTTTAATATTTTAATAAATAACAACATCAGCCCAACAAGAAATTAATGAATAGTATCATTAATAATGAGCTGGAGTCTTGTAGTGATGGGACAGATATTAAATTGAACCACTGTGGTGCTATCTCTAGAGACTTGGGTTATTTCCAGTGGCAAACAAGGCGTCTGAATGAAGCAACCACTGCTTTGTGCCAACAGCTTTTACAACAGGTTGGGAGTAATAAAAGAGGATTTTCTGCACGATAAAGTTAAGCCCTAGAAAATCTGCTGGTGTAGATCGGTGTGAAAAGTACTGCCAAACGTGATCCTTAATTAAACTTTAATTAAGATAAAGCTTTTATTTTTTTTCTCTTCCAAGAAAAGTAGCAGCCAAATGGGCCCTGGCTATTTTCTACCAAAATCTAACCTAAAATCATTTTGTAATATACCACAAAAATTATGCTCAAATAATATTAAGGTGTTGACTTAAATCCACCAAATGAGAATTTTATTAGGAATAGTTGAAATGGCATAATTGCCCACCAAAATAGTAAGAACATGTGTGCATATCTGGAGTTGTATGAACAACGAAGTTGTTCCCTGTCTCAATGTCTCACTTTCTATTATTTTCATATTTAAACCACTTAAAAATTTTTCAATTTTGTTTCACAATATTGAGAATATTTTTACATTGAAAACAATGATATAGGTTATATAACTTTTCAGTTAATCTTGAGTCTCAGATTAAATTCAGATTATATAAAATTGTTCATAAAATTAATAATTCTCATCAATTAAAAAAAACTGCTTCAGACACTGAAAAAATTCTTCAGTTTTCATTCCTCTAACTACATGATGTATTGCTGCTAGTTTTATTCATGTTAATAATTTTATTCTTGTATTTTTGTAAACTGAGGTGGTATAATTTGGTTCTTGCTTCTCAGCAAAACTGTAATTGTGCAAAGAGATGTGTTATGTTGAGAACCGAATATAATATTTGGAATAATAACAGTAACTATTTTATTCAAATATTTTACATGGAGTATTGAATGTTATTATTGTGGAGTTTCTATTTTCTACCTAATTTTTTCTACATTGTAAAATCTTAAAATATATGATTTTAAAATTATTTTTATGGAAACTTAAAATTCCTTTTTAACACAAAAATCTACATTTGATATTTTAATAGAAGAAAAAGTGGTTGCAAAGTATACACATTGCTGCAACGCTCTATGCTTTTTATTCACGTGTGACTATATGCTTTATTACATGGTGACAGATTTTAAACAGTTTGCCTCTTTAGTAGACAGTTTTCAGATTTATAAGAATTCTAATATTAAGTGGCTTGAATATAATGTATGTTAGTTTTATTATATCTTTGTAGTTTATCTCTGAATTTTTTATACAGTATAAAATTAATAGCTGCCACTTATTTAAGGAATGGTTTCCAGATATCATAAAGCTTAATTCCATAAATAGGAACAAGACTAATTCTATAACTAGGATATCAGTAAAGGGTATACAAGTTTTTAATCACCATATGGCCTTTGCCCAGCGTAGTTATGGAGCAATCTAAAACTAATGCCAAGCTGCCCCTAAGTAAACTTTGTAAAGCAGATTCATATTTTTGCTCTATCTTCTTCATTTTTCTTCTTTTTGGTATTGGGTCCACACAATCTCTAGTAAATTTTAGGAAATAAACATCCCTCCCGTTCTGAATAGTGGAAATTAGAAAGGATAAACTAACCAATTATCTCTAAGGGGACCTATAATTTTATGGTTAGTATTATGTCATTAAAAATAGTCTCAGACTGATGGAGCAGTTTGTCTTAGACAAGAACAATGGCTATAAGGCTCAAGGTGTTAAGTAAGTAGAATACCTTAGTTAGTTCTCTCTGATATGCTTGTAAATAGTGAAAGGTGTTGTTGAGATCAAGGTGAGTCAATGACATAAGATGAAGAGCTAGGGCTGTTAAACTCAGCAAAAAGCCTTTTATTTATGGCCCTATGTATCCCACTTTATTTGATTTTATCTCCTTTTTACAACATGCATACACAGACCTTAAGTCAAATAAACATTTAAATTAGTTCTACTCTAGCCAACTTTGAAACATTTCCAACACACAAATTATATGATATGATTTGAGGAAGCTTAGTGTTTCAAACTGAGTTCCATCAAATGTTGTCAATAATTTTTTTTTTTTTTGCCTCAGAACTGAATTAATCTAGTTTATTAAAGGCAAAAAATTACAACTGCAGGCTTCCCTGGTGGAGCAGTGGTTGAGAGTCCGCCTGCTGATGCAGGGGACGTGGGTTCGTGCCCTGGTCTGGGAGGACCCCACATGCCGCGGAGCGGCTGGGCCCGTGAGCCATGGCCGCTGAGCCTGCGTGTCTGGAGCCTGTGCTCCACAACGGGAGAGGCCACAACAGTGAGAGGCCCGCGTACCGCAAAAAAAAAAAAAAAAAAATTACAACTGCATATCTGACAAAAGCATATTCTAACTGTGCAGTTGAGACCCTATAATTTATATCATATCATATACTCATAGGATATAACCTTAGCATGTATATATATATATATATATATATATATATATATATATATATATATATATATAAAATTTGTAGTCTCCATCTTGATTCCAGTAATTTATATAGATCATAATTGGATCTTCCTACACATGAAAACTCTAAGTACAAAGATGTTCACCGGACAATTATTTATAATAGAAGAAAATTGGAACTATCCACAAATTACAACAACAGGGAGCTATTAAGTGAAATATGCAATAGCCTGTCAGGTAGCAGGTTGTAAAAGAATTAAAGACTGACAATTAGATGATAAATGCATGTGTTAATGCATGTGTTATGAGATAAAAGTTTAAAAATTAAATTCAAAATTATAAATAAAGACAAGAAGAAAATACATGTATAAGATCATGGAAGCATTGTTCACAATAGCAAAATCTTAGCAGACTAAATGTTCATCAGAGGAGAATGGATATATGAATTTGTATATTCTCTTACTAGAATATATATAGAAGTCAAAATGACTTAACTACAGTGGCATGTTACAATATAGTTGAATCTGAACACCTATAAAATAAGAAAAGAAGGCTTAAATAATTAGGTTCCATACGATACCCTTTGTATGATTCTAAAAATAGCACAAACATACCACATCACACAAATGCAACAAGCATATACAAAAAGGAAAGAAAAGTAATTATAAATATGGGATTCAGGGTGATAGAATGAGGGAGAGCTTATAGGTAATGGTTAAATTCCAAGCAGGGTGATGGATTCATGGGTTTTTATATAATGCAGATAGACTGATGATGATAATGAAGAAAATGATGATGATGAAGAGGAAGAAGAAGGAGAGGAAGAGGAAGAAGAAGGAGAAGAGGAAGAAGATAAAAATAGATGATATATAGATATATAATAGATATATACATACATACATACACAGAAAATAGGAGAGCTAAATTAACAAGGTATCATCATTGATGATTATGATTCATCCATTTCTATATACCTAAATCCCGTGACATAAAGTGACGGTGAAAATGGTAGTATGTTTTAGTGGTTAGGATCATAAAAATTTCAACCAGACAGACTTAGCTTTGAGTCCCAACTTAACCACTTAATAGTGTTTGAACAGAAGAAGAGTTATATGAACTCTTTGACCCTCAGACTCCTCATACATAAACTAACAGTATCCTTCACACTGCTGTACAGCATATCATATATAAAACACCTGGCAAAATACCTAACACATAGCATATCCTCACAATAATCCTTAGGATCATTAAATATACTTATCATCAAATAATTAAATATATATTATATATAATGATATATTCCATATTACATAAAATTATATATATAATTTAAATAAAACAAGCATATAGTAAGACTAGAATAAATTATTTCATATCTTGACTTTGGCTATTTCTAAACAACATGACAAGAAATTAGTTTTAGTTCCCTGTTCAATATATGCTAATTTTTCTATAATAACTATGCATTTATAGAAGCCTAAAAACAGATCCTGTCTCCCAGTAGGACTAAACATAGTACATGAGGATGGAGTAGGACATTATAAGGTAGTTATGCCAAGAGCCAAATGAGTGGGGAAAACATCACCAACAGACATATTGAAAAGGAGGAAAATTGGGAGAAGAGAAAACATTTAAGATAATGTTAAACATTTGGAAAGCTGTATAAAAGTCCCTTTATAAATGAGCATATTCTGTGTTTTAAAACTAATTTTAACATCTATTTTGAGAAAATAAAATGTAGGACTTCCCTGGTGGCAGAGTGGCTAAGAATCCGCCTGTCAATGCAGGGGACACAGGTTCGAGCCGTGGTCCGGGAAGATCCCACGTGCTGCGGAGCAACTAAGCCAGAGAGTCACAACTACTGAACCTGAGCTGTAGAGCCCGTGAGCCACAACTACTGAAGCCCTCACGCCTAGAGCCAGTGCTCTGCAACAAGAGAAGCCACTGCAATGAGAAGTCCATGCACTGCAACAAAGAGTAGCCCACGCTTGCTGCAACTAGAGAAGCCCGTGCACAGCAATGAAGACCCAACGCAGCCAAAAGAAAAAGAAAAAGAGAAAGTATATAAATAAATAAATAAATAAATAAATAAATTTATTGAAAAAGAATTTTAAAAAAAGAAAATGTAAATAAAATTGTGTAAAGGCATGAATTAGAACACTATTTATATTACTGAATTTGTATTGGAGGCAATTTCTGCCCAAAGCAGTTGATGGTGATGTTGTTGATGATGATGATAATGTTGGGGTTGGTATATGAAGATGATGGTGGTGATGGTCAAAGGTGATATAATAATAATAAAAATAGTTAACATTCATTGAGCAATGAGAGGACACCTGCATGACTATAAGTGTTCCACAACTATGAACTAATTGGTTTTTTAAAACAATCCTACAGTATTATTTTCTGCATTTTACAAATAAAGAAACTGGCAGTTTCTTGTAAAACCTTCTAAAGTTTATCTAAAATGTTAAAGTTATGAAGCAAAGAAGAATCAAACTCAGACTTTCTGACTCTAAAAGACAGAATACTATAAAACAATGAAAAATAAGATTTACAATGAAACTGTGGTCATGTGAGAAAGTACTTACAATGTTAAGTGTAACTACATTGTATAAAATTGTGTAAACACAGATATGAATTTAGGTTTTAGCAACATTTTCAACTGGGCCTATGTATTTTTCTCTCCAACTACAAGTACAGAGAAAAGCTGGCTATTATGTAGGTAATATTATAAAAATTAGTAGAAAGAGAAATTCCTGAGTGTCAAAGAGAAAATAAAGCTTAAAGCAGAGTGGTACTATTTATTACTGGTTGGTATTGCAGGAGCCTAGGTAAAAGTGCTCTAAAATTTAGGAGCTATAAATTAGGGAAGGCAGTTTTAATCCATAAAATTTTGAGAAAAAAAAAATAAAAACAAAACCCTATCAGGTCAGGGAAGACGCAGGCTTTACCTATGCCCAAAATTTCTAGGTAGAAAAGTAAAAAGTCATCTATGAGGAGAAATCAAAAGCACAAGCTTATAATAAACATGAGTGTAGAGTCAAAATTCTACCTGCATTTATTCATTCAACAAACATACTATAAAATAAAACAATAATAATAATGATAACTCACATTTGGTGGAATTAAAAATAAGATGAAACTAAAATACAAGAGAGTAGTATAATGGAAATGAAAATGTGAGGAAGAGGTTTTAGTTAAAGTATGCTGATTATTATATGGTATCTAGAGGACAGACATGTCCATGGACTCATTTGGTACAGTATGTTGGCTAAAATGCAAGGGCCACCACTTAAAGAAAAAAAATAAAAGAATGAATGAATCATTTCCAAAACAGTGAAAGGAAAAGTCTTGGAGTAGGGGGAGCAAAAACAGTCAATAATACAATAAAAGGTAATAAGGAGAAATAAGTAAAGAAAGAATATTATAAATAAAACTCATAAAACCACAATTCATTTATATGAGTTATCCTAATAAATGTAAAAAGATAAAAATTTCCTTTTAAGACACCATTTCTAAGTTTGGATTTTAAAAAATCTGTCCACATGCTCTTTATAAGAGACATGCCTAAAACCAGGCAAATGCTAACCCAAAGCAGCAGGTATGGCAATACGGGTATCTGACAAATTAGGTTTTAAGGCAAAAATGATTTAAGGGAAGAGGGAGGTCATTCAATTGTCATAAAAATGGCAATTCATCAGGAAGATATAATAATGCTAAAACTGCTTGAGCCTAAAAAGATAGCCTCTAACATAAATACATGGAAGAAAAAAACTATTAAAAGAATTTGAAACACATATGATCAATCATACTGGGAGATTTTAACTTACCACTTTCAGGAACCCTTTGGAAGAGCAGAAAAAATATTTGTAAAATTTTGCATATTAGAATAAATAAACCATCATTAAAGAGGATACTGGTGAGAGTTGCAAAAATTCTGGAAATATCACATATTTTTTGACAAGGATTTGATCTGTCAAAAAATAATAAAGTCTCAACTATAGTACCTTCTACCTAATCAT
Organism: Mesoplodon densirostris; assembly: GCF_025265405.1. Lineage (NCBI taxonomy): Eukaryota > Metazoa > Chordata > Mammalia > Artiodactyla > Ziphiidae > Mesoplodon > Mesoplodon densirostris. The sequence goes on from NC_082668.1 coordinate 75,821,176, forward strand.
TATGTTCTTATGTTTTCTGAATGCATTTAGTAGTCCTTAGCTTAGCTAACAGTTCATTGGATGGTTCCCAGATAACCTTAGAGACTGGAAGTACTTCATGAAGAAGTTTCATTAATTCTGTTTGTAAAATATTAAAAACGAGGATGAGAATGAAACTTTTATGACTCAATTTAACTTTACTAAATTTACTGTAAAATCTCCTTGTTAAAACATGGAAAAAGATAATATATATACTACTGTTTTTTAAGTAATTATGTGTATTATGTATACATTTTTAAAATATAAACTTTTTAAAAGGTATGTTGACATAGATAGTAAATATAGTGGAATTTATATGCACTTATATGTGTATGGATTATCTCAAGAAGAATATTTAAGAAACTGGTGGGAATGATTACTTTGGGGAAGGACATGAGCTGGCTGGGAGATAAACATAAGACAGAGGTTGATGTTCACATTACACCTTGTGCTCATTTTGAACCACATGCATGTTTTACTTATTCAAATAAATAAAATTTGCTTTCAAAATGTACCTATTAACTGAAGTGTTAGTGACAGTTAATAATTCATATAGCTTAATATTATTTTCTTTAAAAACTGCCAATGCATTTACAACAGGATGTCAATGATGAAAAATTATGCATAAAAAAGAAATTTATGCAGTTATATTAACAGTAGTATACTCTGGATGATAAAATACTGGATTTTATTACTCATTTTTTCTGAATATTTAACTTTCACATTGAACATGTAATTTATTAAAAATCAAGGATAGAAAAAAATTAAATACTATTATAATCATGAGCTTGTGTATTAATAGTAGAATTGTGAAAGAAATGACACATAGGAAAGAGGTTTTGAAATAAGCCTAAATAGGAATTTTTAACTGATTGGATATTGGCAGGTGAGGAAAAAAAGAAAAGGATTTAAGATTCTGAAGTCTGGCCTGACAAAATAGTAGTTATTAACAGATACAGGGAAACTGAAAAGAGGACATTTGAGTTTTAAGTTATGACAAGACATGAAGTAGAAATGTTTAGCAAATTTTTAAAAAGTTTTAAGAATGGATTTTTAAATAGAACCTCCAAGAAGGTCATGAGCTGTTGTTTGGATTTCAAAGCCTTTTATTAACTGGCACTGTCCAGCTTCTACAGGCTTAAATCCAAGAAAACAATAATATATCAACAGTAAAAATACTGAAATAAATGGCAAGTTACAAACTGATTTATTGCATATTACCTCCTTCACACTGTGAGGAAGAAAAAATGGTTATTATAAGATCTATTTTACCAATGAGGAAACTGAGATTCTTGAAGTCATTAATAGTTTGCCTTGGAGAGAGAATTTAGGTCTTTTGACTCTCTGATCAGAATTGTGGGTGATGTCCATAGGAAGTCAGACCAATCTATCTAAACAAAATAACATACTTCCTATATGATTGACAGATGCAGGGATACTTTAACCTGTGTAAATCATTATTTTTATCCTTTAAATTAGCTTTTTATTTCAGCAATATGGTCATTGATTTTTCTCAGCCCTGTTTCAAAATATAAATTTAATTCTTACATATTTTTTATTGTGTTACCTAATTTGGCTATTTTGAAAATACTCTACAAACCTTAGAACAAAATTACAGGGTATTTGGCAATGAAAAAATGAGCAGAAGACCTGAGTAAACATTTTTCCAAGGAACACACACAGATGACTAATAAGCACATGAAAAGATGCTGAACATTGTTAATCATCAGATAAATTCAAAAGAAACCTCAATGAGATATCACCTCACACCTGTCAGAATAGCTGTCATCAGAAAGACCACAAATTACAAATGCTGGTGAGGATGCAGAGAAAAGGGAACTTTTGTACAATGTTGGGTAGGAATGTAAATTGGGGCAGTGGCTGTGGAAAGCAGTGTGGAGGTTCCTCAACAAACTGAAAATAGAACTACCACATGATCCAGCAATTCCACTCCTGGGTATATACCCAAAGAAAATGGAAACGCTGATTTGAAAAGATACATGCACCCCAATGCTCATAGAAACAGTATTTACTATAGCCAAAATATGAAAGTAACCTAAGTGTCCATAAACAGATGAATGGGTAAAGAAGATGTGGTATAGATAGATAGATAGAGATATTTATAGATATAGATATATTATATATATATAGATAGATATAATGGGTAAAGAAGATATAGTGTATATATATATACACACACACATATATAACATATTATATTATATATAGAAAAATAGATATATCTATATCTACATATAATATAGATATAATAGATTAGATATAGATAGATATATCTATATATAATATAATATTATATAGATATATTATATATAGATATAGATAGATCTATATATAATATATTATATAGTATATATGCTAAATAGATATATAATATATTATATATAGATATATAAAATGGAATATTACTCAGCCATAAAAAAGAATGAAATTTTGCCATTTGCAACAACATGGATAGACCTGGAGGATATTATGCTTAGTGAAATAAGTCAGACAGAAAAAGACAAGTACTCTATGTTATAACTTACATATGGAATCTAAAAAGATAAACCAGACTAGTAAGTATAACAAAAAAAGAAATAGACTCACAGATATACAGAACAAATTGGTAGTTACCAGTGGTGGGAGGCAACATAGGGGTAGGGGATTAAGTGGTACAAACTACTATGCATAAAATAAATATGCTACAAGGATACATTGTACAGCCAGGGAATACAGCCAATATTTTATAATAACTATAAAGGGAGTATAATCTATAAAAAATTTGTATCAGTATGTTGTACACCTGAAACTAATATAATGTAGTGAATCAACTACACCTCAATAAAAAAAATAAATTAATTAAAATTACAATGTGGGGCATTTGGAAGGCAACTATTTTTATGTTTTATCTTATGAATTATTGCCATGAGCATAGTATCAACATTCTTGAAATAGAATCATTAACTTTCATGTGAGTCTTTCACAGTAGCAAAATTGAATCAATGTGGAGCAGTAGGTATACAGTTTTGTGCATATTATGTGTTTTCTCTTTCCTCTATTTCCAACATTAGTATTTAAGAGTTCTGATCTCTGTTTATAATACTGCAGAATGTAAGCATGAAATGGATGCCAAACACCATTATTTCTAAAAGAAGTATTTATTCTAAAAAAGTACATTTTATAAACAGCAACCAAAGCCTCTCAGCATCATCAATGGACAGGGGCTCTTGTTGCCAGTTCTCCTTATATTAACAGATCAGTTAAAGTGGCGACATTCAAAAAGCATCTAGTGGTTTTGATTATAGAGCATTGTTGTTGGGGTCTCTGAAGGCTCTCCTTAGTTCTGAGTGATGAAAAGGCATCATATATACAAAATAAATGGCCAATTTAGAGAGTCCAGTGTCTACCATTTGAGTGACGACTTCCTTGAACTTTGAATAATAATCTCCCACCTTCTGCTATGGTCTGAATGTTTGTGTCCCCCCCCCCTAAAATTCATAGGTTGAAACCCTAACCCTCATTGGGAGATGGAGCCTTTGGGAAGTGATTAGGTCATGAAGGACTGGAATTAATGCCCTTATAAAAGAGATTCCAGAGAGCTAGTTAATCCCTTCCACTATATGAAGACACAGTGAGAAAGCGCCATCAATGAACCAAAAAGTGAACCCTCACTAGACACAGAATCTGCCAGTACCTTGATCTTAGCCTTCTCAGACATTAGAACTGTAAGAAACAAATTACTGCTGTCTATAAATCACCCAGTCTCTGGTATTTCGTTATTTCAGCCCAAACATACTAAGACACCCCTTATAGGAAGGAGTAGCATTAGTTTGGCTTTCTAGAAACAAGTTTTGTTTCTGGGCATGATTATTTGTGCTTCCTGAATTCACAGACTGGCTAAAGAAGAGCTTGTTAGCACTGACAGCTAGATTTTGAAAGAAGTTTACACTAGACCTTTGACTTGAGCTATTTGTGCCAAGTTCTGCACCCAGAATTGTGTGTGGGCACTAACTGCACCAAGGATGTAGAAGTTGTGAGCACTTATAATTTCAAAATGAGGTCAGATGGCTAATTGTGCTGGCTACTGGTGATCTGTTGGCATAACTACCTAACTCCAGCCCATTTATTTGTATTTGTGATTTGAAGTTCAAACTAATTGAAGCAACAACAACTATAGAGATTGAAGAAAGGGGATCATTGCTTTTAGATCTGACTCTGCATATCTTCTTCTGTCACTTAAACAACCTCCCTGTCCTCTTGAAAATAGGATGCTTATTTAATTCTGGCAATAAGTAGTGGGCAAGATATTCAACATACTGATAAATTATGGAGTAAGGAAATTGTTTTTATTGAAGTGTGTTATTAATTAGAGCATAATGAAATAGTTAGGTGGCCTTTTCAATTGACAGCTAGGAGTTAAAATTCAAAAGAGCTGTTTATTATAGAGTACAAATGGCATCAAGATTCCAGAGTAGAATATGAGGAAGGTATGCCTCTGTACACACTAAGTGCTCTCATTTCTGGTGACTCTATCATGCAGTTATGATGCAGTAGCAACAAAGTCTTTTTTGATAGCTTTCTCTTAGCTTTTCATTTCCTGTGTGGGGTTAAGATAGTGGACATTCCTCCATTTTTTCTGATACAAGTCAATCTACACTAGAGTAATACAATAAAACCATAGCAGTGATCTATCTAAAAAGTCACACTTTGTTTAAATGACAATAGCTTATTTTATGCTTCCAATCCAAAAAATTCAGCCTAAAAATGGGAACTGATTCACGTATTCTTAAATTGTTTAATGAGTATATTAAGAGAGAGTTAATACTATGATGGTATGTAACATTATATACCATGTTACATCAATGCTATATGTATAATTATGGGCATGTAACTTCTATACCCATATCCATTTGAAAATGTGTGTATCTGAGATTCTGTGTGTATATACACAATGGAGAATACTGTTTAGTCTCTAAATGATTTCTCCCTACCCTTAATCTGTATTTAATCAGGAAACCATTCTGTAATGAGAAAACTGTTCATTTTAGTCTTTTATGTTTGCAATCCCAAGGTTCCTCCTTAGTGATTACATTTAGTAACTCCCTTTCACAGTCTGAAAGCACAGGCAGTTTTTCCATAATAAAGGCTGGATTAGCATGTATCACGAAGAGACACCACCAGCTGTCACTTCGAAATCAGACCACTCAGCCCTATTCGAGATGACAATAGATAAACTGATAAGTGACAAGCAGTTTTCCTGTATTTATCCCATAAGTAGTTAATACAGGCTAACATTTTCTGTAATAAAGCTATAAAAAGGGTCAAAACATGAAAGTTCCATTTAAATAAGATAAACATTATTGGCAGGGAAAAATTCACTTCAGGACGTTGTGTTATTTCATTCATTCAGTTGAGCTGTTATAATCGTCATTAATATTTCTACTTCTCTTTGCGGATGTGTTATCTTCTCATTTGACAATATTCAAAGTTATATTTGCTGTGCAAAATCGAGGATACATATGTATAAAGACAGAATCCAAAATGATTAAAACATTAAAAAATACCTTCTCTTCTAAGGATTTCTGCATATCATGGTATTTCAGAGAATTCTCTGAAACCAAAATTAGTAGAGGAATTTTAATTCTCACTATGTTTAGCAAGTAGAATGCTTCAGGCAGCCCTCAAATATTGCTTAACACTGTTAAGCTGTTCCTGACTATAGGAAAACTAAGATAAAAGACATATGGGCAATATGTATCAATGAGAGATTTAGGAAGCACTTGTTATTGATAATGGCTTTCAGTAATCAGGAAATTAGGAGAACATGATACTCTGATCATCACCATTCAAAATAGTGGTTTTGGAGATTTACATGATGACTGTTGGATTTAAAGCCTTTTAGTCAAATGATTTTGTTTTCAATTTTTCTTCATTAATTGCTTAAATTACAAAACAATACGTTCTCTTTTCAAGTATTGAAAAAGTATCCATCAAGTATATATATATATATATCAAGTATATATCACCCTCTCTGCATTTCCACCCTCTCAGCTAATTTTTATTATCAGATTGGTATCTGTCTTTACATGACTTTTTCCATGTATTATCATCCCCATGTTAGAGAAAATGAGAGCAGTACAGACAGTTGAAGTACCTTGCAAAAGATACAGACCTAGTAAGTAATAGAGCCAGGATTTCAACAAAGGCAGTCCACATCCAACACTCACATCAAAACCATTATGCTACAAGCCTGCTTCTATCAGATTTGATGGTTGCATAAATGAATGGGGTGAGGTAAAATTTAATTTTGATTCTCATATGCAGTTTTGGGCAAATGAGTTCTGTTATTAGCACATATTGGTCTCAAAAGGAAGGAGGAGATTTGGAATAGGAGTGATGTAATAAGTTCATTTTGGTAAATTTAGTTATATTCAAAAAGGCATTTGAGCTTCAGATGCCAGTAAGATTTCCAGTTGTGGATGTTCAGCAGGCACAACAGCAAACAAAAGATGTCTGGGTGCGGGCTTCCCTGGTGGCGCAGTGATTGAGAGTCCACCTGCCGATGCAGGGGACACAGGTTCGTGCCCTGGTCTGGGAAGATCCCACATGCCGCGGAGCGGCTGGGCCCGTGAGCCATGGCTGCTGAGCCTGCACGTCCGCAGCCTGTGCTCCGCAACGCAGGGGGGCCACAACAGTGAGAGGGCCTGCGTACCACAAAAAAAAGAAAAAAAAAGATGTTTGGTATGGATATACAGAATCAAGAGCATAAGCATACAGGTAAAGAACAGAAAAATAAAGTCTGAAAGAAGTAATCAGAAATCCAAGGCCAAAAAAGAAAAAATGGAGACACAGAAGCCAAGAGAGTTGAGCGTTCCAAAAAGAAGAGAGTAAGATAGTCAAAAATGTCCATCACTTCAGATAGGCAAGTTAAAGGAAAACTGAAAGGAGAACATTGAATGTGGCACTGGAAAAATCATTCTACATTTTTGCCAGACCAATTAGTGGAGATGTAAATAAATTGAGATGGTGAAAGGAGAAAACATTTTTATAACGCTAGCTAGAACAGAAATTGGTTGTCCAAGGGAACTGCTGTTCAATGGTAGTTTCATTTGTATTGTTTTGACTAATTTTGTCTTACCTTAAGTGGAAGAGAACATTGTGTATACAATCAGCCCTCCGTATACATGTGCTTCACATCTGCAGATTCAACCAACTGCATATGACAACCAAGGGCAGTTGGTTGACAACCGCAGATGAGGGGGTGGACTGTATTCACTGCAATACATCATTTTATATAAGGTACTTGAGCATCACAGATTTTGCTATCCACAGGGGCTCCTGGAATCAATCCCCAACGAATAACAAGGGACAAATGTATTTACAAGCTGCAGGAAAAGAGTCAGGGTGAAGGTAGGGAGAGTGGAGAGGAGAAAATCTGTCCTGCTCATCATCTGATCCCTAGTGTTTTCCACAGCATCTCTTACTGACTAAGTGCTTGACCCCCCAAACTCTCTGATCTGAAGAATAATAATGCACAAGTTGTTCCCAGAAGGAGAATTTCACCCTCTGGAATTTTTATTTAATAGTGAATATCTTTTACTCTGAAAATCAAAAAAATATATATGGCTGGGAATCTGAGAAAGGATTCCCACATATTCTGGTCAATACTTTTAACCCCTTTAGTCTCTGATTCCTACAATTTCCACCCAGGACTAAAAGCCCCTTTAAGGGCCCTGTGGCCCTGTCATGTCTTTGGATCCAGAGAACCGAGCCTCAACTCTCCTCTTTTCTTCACTCTGGGGTATGATTCATGTAGTGTTTACTGGGTTAAAAGACTAAGATGGTTCAAGAGTCTACCAGTACTCAGGCTGTCCTCATGCTTACCCAGCCTCCCCCCTTGGCAGACACAGGGCAGAGCTGGCTAGACTACCATCCACTGCTTTGCCCCTGCTACCTGTGGCTGACGGTTTCCAGAGACTCCTAACCTCCCAAAAGCTAAGAAGCTATAGTATTTTAACATTCGGGATTATTTCAGTATTATTTTTCTAGGTGTCAGAGTTTATGTCCTGTATGGTGCTTGTTGAGGCTGCAGTATGATACACACACACACACATACACACACACACACACGTTTATATATGTACTAAAATGTCATATTATATATATAATATCAGAAAATATGATTTTCTATAGTTATTACCATACAGAAATGTAAGGATTTGTCAAATGAACACAAAATGGTCTAATTTGTTAATAATGCTATTACACTCTTAACTTTCAAACTTAAAGTTTTAACATTTAATTCTGGAGTGCTATATTAAAGGTTTTGGGGCATTCGATATTTTAGGAGGGAGAGTATTCAATGAATAGGATAACATATACCAAATATACCATGCTTTTTTAATAAGAAAATAAGTGAAAGAACTGTCAAAACTCTCACTTCACTACCTGTTTTGAATCTATGTTTAATTAAGTAGGACTTTTAGGCATCTCAAGCACTTTCACTTGTGAATATCTATTTTAAGAGATCAATGAAAAATTTTCCAATTTTTGTGCTTTGTTATTTTACATTCTCCTCATGTGTGTTAGTTGGCCAGTTTCTTTTAGGTTACCTTAATGTCTTTCTTTCTTCTACATTACAGATATACTCACTTATTTTTGCCATTATATATAACATCCCAAAATAACATGAATAAGAGTTTTTCCTTTGCCATTGTTTCACTCAAATAAGATTAAACTTAAGTTTATAAATATGGGAAACCTTACATAGAATAGCTTATCAAAGAGGAGTAAAGGTCTTTCTAAAATCTTCTGTGTGTAATTACTATAGTCCTGTACTTGACTTCCTGTTCCATTAACTAGTCTATTAAGATTTGATTTAGAACTATCATAACTGAATATGGATAATATCTCATGTCCCTATTTCATAACACGGATGTGAGTCAAGTTCAAAATAATTATTTTTATTGTTCGGTTGCCAAGTAATCAAAAGCATGAAAAATCATCCTTAAAATTATCAGAAACCTGAAAAAACTCTTTTTGATTACCCATTAGTCATTCTCTCCCATTCTTCCTTGTGATGAGAACCTGATTTTGCTTGGGTATGAGGCAGTCATATGCTTTAGAGGAGCTAGGATTTTCACCAGACCCAGTGGATGAGTCTTGATTAGTGAAGGACAGTTATATGGTGAATCTGGTCTCCTTGACCATGGTTGTTCAAGAATGGGTTTGCAATGGATGCAAGATTGCATAGATAAGCTTAGGGAAAGAGAGTATTTGCTAAATCTCTTATAAAGAGGCATCAGAACAAGCATTTTCTCATCTAGGCTCTGCATTTTGTGTGTCTATGCGTGAGAATATGATACCTGGAGATATTGCAGCCATTTTATGACTATGACAAAATAAATCTGCAGTCAAAAGCCACCATGATGAGGGTGGCAGAGCTGAGCTATAAATCTAGATCTTTGATCATATTACATAATAATGAATTAACCAATCTAGAAATCTTCCTACCTCTTCATTCCTTGTTCAGTAAAGAAATGAGTTTAGCAAAGTCATAATATACAAGATCAATATATTAATGGTATTCCTAGATACTAGTAACACACAATTGGATTTTTTTAATGTCATTAGATAAAATATTTAGGGATAAACAATAAGAAATGTGCAATATTATGCAATGAAAACTAAAAAATTTTGCTAAAAGAAAATAAAGAAGACCTAAACAAACTGGTTTATAGATTTCAATGCAGTCTCAATCAAAATTCAATCAGGCTTTCAGTATAAATTACAATCTGATTCTAAAATATACATGAAATGCAAAGAACAAAATAATTTCGAAAAAGAAGAACATAGTAGTAAGTAAGTAGTAAGTAAGTAGTACTCTACCCTATTTCAAGACTTACAATAAAGCTACAGTAATCAAGACATTGTGGCATTGGCCAAAGGACAGACATTTAACTCAATGGAATAGAATAGAGGGTTGAAAAATAGAGTTACACATATATAGTAAACCAATTTTGACAAACATGCCAAGGTAATTCAAGGGGGAAAATAGTCTTTTGAAAAATAGTTCTGGAATAGTCAGATATTTATATGTAAAAATAAATAAGTAAAACTTTACCCTTACCACACACCGTTTGCAAAAATTAACCTGAAACGGGTCATAGTTCTAAACGTAAAAGCTAAACCTGTAAAACTAACAGAAGAAAACAGAGGAGAAAATCTCTGTGACCCCGGGACAGTCAAGGTTTCTTAGATATTATTCCAAAACCTGGATCCATAAAAGAAAAGAAAATTGATACCTTGGACTTTACCTTTTTATTCTCTAAAAAAAAAAAAAAAAAAAAAGGAAAACTTAAATCTAGAATATGTGAAGCCTTAAAACTCAGTGATAGGGCCTCCCTGGTGGCGCAAGTGGTTGAGAGTCCGCCTGCCGATGCAGGGGATACGGGTTCGTGCCCCGGTCTGGGAGGAGCCCATATGCCGTGGAGCGGCTGGGCCCGTGAGCCATGGCCGCTGAGCCTGCGCGTCCGGAGCCTGCGCGTCCGGAGCCTGTGCTCCGCAACGGGGGAGGCCACAACAGTGAGAGGCCCGCATACCGCAAAAAAAAAAAAAAAAAAAAAAAACTCAGTGATAGAAAGACAAACAACCTCACTTTAAAAATGAACAAAAATGAGCAAAAGTTTTGAACACTCTCCCAATGAATTGCAAATAAGCACATAAAACTCAACACCATTATTTATTAGAAACTGTATATTAAAATCACAATGAGATACTCCTACATACCCACTAGAATAGTTAAAATCAAAAACACCATACCAAGTGTTGTTGAGAATGTGGAGCAACTGGAACTCTAATACATTGCTTGCAGGAAGGCAAAATGGTTATAGCCATTTTAGGAAACAACTTGGCAATTTCTTATGAAGTTAAATATACATTTACTATATGACCCAGAAATCCCATTCCTAAACATTTCCCCAAGAGAAATGAAAAAATATATTCCTACAAAGGCATAAATGCAAATATTCATAAAGTCTTTATTAATAATAGACAAAAATTCAAGTGTTTATCAATTGGTGAATAAATCCATATAATAGGATACAACTCAACAATGAAAAGAATAAAAAAGCTACTTATACATATGACAATATAGATGAATTTCAAATTCATATGCTAAATGATAAAAAAGAAACAAGAACCTGCATACTTTGTGATTCTAGTTATATGAAATTCTAAAAAAGGCAAAGATAAAAAACAGATCAATTATTGCCAGAGGTTGATGGTGGGCTGGTAACAAGGAAGCACATGGGAACGTACTGAGGTGACGAAAAAGTCCAACGTCATGATTGTGGTGTGGACTATCCAACCGTATTCATTTTCAAAACTCACTGACTTGTACAATTAAATTTTGTAAATTTTATTTCATGTAAATTATACATCAATAAATTTGATTTTTTTAAAGTATCTGCATTTTGCTTGTTTTTGCATCCCTTTTCACCTTTCTTTGTCACCTCCAACCAAGAAAAAGAATACCTAATCCGTGATCCTTTGAAACTATGACCATTTTGGAGAATATAAACACTTTGGAAAATGTTTCATATTTTTTTATTGATTCTAACTCCAGGAGTATTGCAAGGAGCATTTTGTTTCTTGTTACAACATATAAGACATAACTGGAATTCAGACCAAAGAATTAAATAACAGAGAATAATATGTGGTCAGTCTCTTTTCACCTTATGCCCCCTGTGATTACGTAAACTAGAGAGCATAAAATTGAACTAGCACCAGTCCTCGTTCTTAATATTACCCTCATCTCTGAATAGACTTGAAAGTGATTACCAATCATTTTTGTGTGTGCTTTCTCTCTGTCTCTGTCTCTGTCTTTCTCTGTCTTTCTCTAGCAAACCATACAGTTTTTCATATAAATTCCATTTTTACTTCTTACAATTAAGAAAGTTAAGTTTGCAGCCTTTAAAAGTGAATTAACTACAATCTTATTCTAAAATTAAAATTAAAATGCTTTTGAGATGTGGATATATTTAGTTAACTCTTTATTGCCACTTTTTTTGGCAGGCTATGAAGAAAAACAGTATTTGTACGGCATTTATAATGTTACTACAGCCAAGAAAAGTGAACAATTTTCTGACAAGAACTCCATCCTTATGCCTCAACAAAAGAGACTTAAATAAATCTCAGTTCTTAATCTGAAATCTGAGATGATTAAGCCAAGAAAATCACATTTGGCATTTTAACACTTTCTAGCTTTACTTCTTTTCCCACTTGTATTGTGTATTTTAGCCATTCTTTCCTCATGAAATTTTATTTACATGTATTTTTTGTTAATATTACTGTGAAAAGCTAAGTATTCAGCAGCAACAGGCAGGTTTGAGAGACACAAAGGTGTATTTTGATTCTCATTCAACTTCAGGCTCTAACTTCAACAATTCTCTACTTTATTCTTTAGTTTTCTTTTTTGTTGTTTTAAAATTTTTATTAGAGTACAGTTGATTTACAATGTTGCATTAGCTTCTGCTGTACAGCAAAATGTGTCAGTTATATGTATATCCATTCTTTTTTAGATTCTTTCCCCATACAGGTAATTACAGAGTATTGAGAAGAGTTCCCTGTGCTATACAGTAGGTCCTTATTAGTTATCTATTTTATATATAGTAGTGTGTTATGTCAGTCCCAATCTCCCAGTTTATCCCTCCCACCTCTTTAGTTTTCTTGAATATAAAAGGATAAAAGTAGCTATAACAACTAATCTTCCCATTGTAAGGACAAATCTTTTAAATATGATAATCACAAATTATCCAACAATTATCCATATTTGTATGCATAAAAGAAAATTCAGGAGGTTTTTTATCTACGTTCTGAGTTTTCTTTATTTTCTTAGGCATATCTTATTTTTGTAACATACCAATTTATGTTCTCTATTCCTTTAGAAGACAAAGCTCTGTCTCCTGACTACTGGATATCTTTTATTTGAGCATACTAACCTTATTTTTGGAAACTCTGTAAATACCTAAAACCTATTTTCCTTCATTTCTTTAGCTTAAAAGTAAAGATACGTAAACTTTAGGAAAGTGCTGAATAATTGGTAATGTGAATATTGAAAATCACTGTCTCCTTAGATGCATGTAATTCTGGTCACAATTTCTAATATGCTTTTGACAACAAATAAAATGTCAAGAAAAAACAAAAATCTAGGAGAATATTAGTAGTTTAACTTTTTGTAACTGGTAACCTTAGACCTCTTTTTTTTTGAAAAATGAAGTTCCATAGTTTCTGGAGCTGTTTTAAGATCATTTAGTAAGAAGCTACACTTTTAGCTGGTGCAAAAGCTGCTCTCACAGTGCAAACAATACTTCTTGGTTTTAGAAGAGGGGGAGCTAAAGGCCAAAGGGTAAATTCCACTTATAACTTGATGCATATTTTTGTGGGCAGAATCAATGCCAGAATGGTCAACAGCCTTTCCACCACCAGGCTAGCTTGTTGCTTATGTGATCAACTTCCCTTAGATGTGACAGAAAAGTCACGCTGAAAAACTAAATGTATTGATAAGTTGAGAAAAATTAACCTTGCCTTATTTTTGTTAGATTTATGATTTCTGCATTTTCTTCATGAAAATCTGCTTTGTGAGGTTTTGTCTTTGTTTTATTCAGAGTGTAGGAAGAGAAGGAGGATGTGAGGAAGAAAAAGCCTGTGAAAGAGTTTGTTTATAACATTTGTTCTTATTGTTTAGAAGAATTTTTAAGCCATTATGGAAAAGGCCAAAAATAAGGAGAAGGAATAATTATGAAGACAATATTTTTAAGATTCCTTTTGAGAATAGGGATGAAGAAAAATTAAGCCAGTTATAAAGAATGTCTCCCCAACTCCAGGTTTTCTGTCTAATTAGATTCTGGCAGAAATTACATTCTAAAGTATTCTTCAAAACATTTGGGAATTTTAAAAAATCTCTCTACAGGGGGCTGTATTGGCAAGCACAGGCTCAACAGTGAAGAAAATGAAGGAATCAATAAGACGTCCCAAGTCAAAAGAGGAACATTCTTGTACTATACCTCCCTAGAGACATGTCTTTTACATAGTAACTGGAAGAAGTAAAACCTCAAGAGCAAGAAAGGACTACTAAATGTGTAAAACATACTTTCTTTTTATTCAAAGTAATTTTTAATTATTATGCTAAATATTGATAGTATTTACCTGGGGAGGTAAAATATTTGGGGCAGAGATTAAACATAAGCTTCTACCGTCAAAGTGTGACACTTAAAGAACATTGAGTGAGAATTATTTACATTATTTTTTGCTTTTTCTGTATGATTCAGACCAATAAATGTTTCAAATGAAAAAGTAAAAGTTTTCAAAAAATTATCCAAGGAAAACGGTTTCCAGTCCACACGTCAGGAGCTTGGAAGTTGCCACCCCTCCTAACAACAAATAAAAAGCTGAATAGACTGAAAAGTCAACAACTCTTCTTGGATCTGTAAGAGAGTGGGGGACACAGGAAAAACTGCTGTCTTTCAGACTGGAGAGACAGAGAGGTGAAAACAAGAAGTCTCAACTAACTGTGGAGGGAACCAGTGCTAGGAAAACCTGAACTGTAATTGATGAATTGCTGGAGACTCAGTATGGACAAATCAGAGATTTAAAAACACCAAGGGGATTTAGTAACATGGGGACTCCCACAATATTGTAAGATTTACCTCCAGAAGCTCAACCATGTGCTCAGAGTAATTATCAGAGAGAAATCTCCTCTTTCTTCCAGCAGGAGGAGAAGAAAGGAACCATTTTGAAAGACACCAGAGTACTCTGTTCTTAACAAAGCCTGCCCTCAGGGGAAACTAGTTAACCAGAACCTATCCTGCTGGGGTATTATCAGAGCCTAACTACCCAACTCAAGCCCACTCTAGCCATTCTGTGCTAAGTTATATGTAATGCAGTAGGACAAGAAAAGAAAAGAAAATGCATACAGATTGTGAAGGAAAAAATAAAACCATCTTAGTGCATAAATGATATGATTGTCTATGTAGAAAATTTAACAGAATTGACAAAAACACTCCTGTAATGAATAAATGAACATAGCAAGATTGCAGAGTACAAGATTAATACCCAAAAGTCAATTGCTTACCTATGTACCAGCAATGAACAAGTGGAATTTGAAATTAAAAACACTATACCATTCACATTAGTTCTCCCCAAATTAAATACTTAGATATAAATCTAGCAAAATATGTACAAGATCTATATCAGGAAAACTACAAAAATCTGATGAAAGAAATCAAACAAGAACTAAATAAATGGAGAGAAATTTCATGTTCATGAATAGAAAGAAAATACTGTCATGATGTCCGTTCTTCTCAATTTGGTCTGTAGATTAATGCAATCTCAATCAAAATCCCAGCAACTTATGTTTTGGATACTAACAAACTGATTCTAAAGTTTATTATAGAAAGGCAAAAGACCCAGGATAGCAAACACGGTATTGAAGAAGAACAAAGCTGAAGGACTGACACTACCCAACTTTAAGACTTACTGTAAATCTACAGTAATCACGACATTGTCGTATTGCTGAAAGAAAAGCAAAACTGATCAATGAAACAGAATAGAGAGTTCAAAAATAGAACCACATAGATATAATCAGCTGACCTTTGATAAAAGAACAAAGACAATGCAATGTAGAAAAGATAGTCTTTTCAATAAGTGGTGCTGGAGCAACTGGACAAATGCATTTTAAAAAAACGAATCTAGATACAGACCTTATATCCTTCACAAAAAAATTAACTCAAAATGGATCACAGATTTAAAGATAGAATACATAATTATAAAACCCCTAGAAGACAGTAGAAGAGAAAACCTATGACCATGGTTATGGTGATGACTTTTTAGATATAACACCAAAGGCACAATCTATGAAAATAATAAGCTGGACTTCATAAAAATTAAAAACTCATGCTCTGCAAAAGACAATGTCAAGAAAATAAGAAGACAAGCCACAGACTGGGAGAAAATATTTGCAAAAGACATATCTGATAAAGGGCTGTTATCCAAAGTATACAAAAAACTCTTAATACTCAACAGTAAGAAAACAAACAACCTGATTTTTAAAATGGACTAAAGACCTGAACAGATACCTCACCAAAGAAGATATATAGATGACAAATAAACATATGAAAAGATGCTCTACATTAGAAGTCATTAGGAAATTGCAAATTAAAACAATGAGATACCAATAAACACATATGAGAGTGGCCAAAATGCAGAACATTGACAACACCAAGTGCTGGTGAGAAGGTGGAGCAACGCTCATTAACTGCTAGTTGGAATGCAAAATGGTGCAGCCACTCTGGAATAGAGTTTGGTGGTTTCTCACAAGACTAAACATATTCTTACCATACGATTGCATGTCTTGATATGTCTTCAAAGGAGTTGAAAATGTATGTCCATGCAGAAACCTGCATATACATGTTTATAGCAACTTTATTTATAACTGGAAAAACTTGGAAGTAACCAAGATGTCCGTCAGTATATGAATGGATCAGTCAACTGTGGTACATCTAGACAATGGAATATTATTCAGTACTAAAAAGAAATGAGCTATTAAGCCATGGAAAGACATGGAGAAATCTTAAATGCATATTACTCAGTGAAAGAAGCCAATCTGAAAAAGCTACATGCTGTATCATTCCGACTATATGACACTCTGGAAAAGGCAAAACTAGGGAAAATTTAAAATTTAGTAGTTGCTAGAGGTTGAAGGGCAGAGGGTGGACATAGAGATGATTTAGGTGGAAAACAAAAGACTCCTAAGGAAGTGAAAATACTCTGATACCATAATGTTGGCTACGTGTCATTATACATTTGACCAAACTCATAGAATGTACACCAAGAATGAACCTTAATGTAAACTATGGACTACAGGAGATTATGAAGCATCAATGCAGCTTCATCAATTGAACCAAATGTCCCACTCTGGTGGGGATATTGATAATGGGGCACACCATGCATGTGTGGGGACAGGAGGTATATGGGAAATCGCCATACATTTCCCCCAATCTTGATGTGAACATTACATTGCTCTTAAAAATAAATTCTTAAAAAAACCAAAATGCCAAAAAAATCTAGCCAATATTTTAATAATATTTTGTGAATATGTATTTTCAAAAATATTCAACTAAAGTATGACTTGGAAGTCATTAGTTGCCATAAAACATGTTGAGGACTCCTAGTGGAGAGTTTTATGAGTGAAAATATTTGAGTTCCAGTGCCATCCATTTTACTATTTGTGAGTTCATGGACAAATAACTTTGCAGCTCTGTGGTTTATCTTTCCCATCAGTAAAATGAGGATTTCCTGATTTGCCAGGTCTCCTCAGATTCTATGAGTGACCCTGTTATTGCCCCATAGATGGCATTAGGCACTATGCCTAATGCCTGTGCCATCACTAATCTTTCTGACCAATTACTACATCAACTATTTTCAGTCCCATTCAAGTACAGTGAATCTGAGAAGCTAATGCAATACTAAAGGGTTACAGAGCAATGATGAATTTTTACTGTATTCCATGTTTCAGACAACATTTCAAAAAACCAGAAGTCTTAAACCAAAATAATTATCAAATATATTGAGAAATTTCAGGCAACTTAATTGGTTCAGGGAGAAAGTAATATGTTGCAATTCATTATTTGTTTCTTAAATCTGTCTGCACTAGTTCCCCTCTCCGCCCTAGTTTTTGTATCTTACATGATATCTTAGCTTGGGCTATATTAATAAAATATCACAAACTGCGTGATTTAAACAGCAGAAATTTATTTTCTCACAGTTCTGGAGGGTAGAAATCCAATATCATCTTTCCTCACGACTTGGTTTCAGGTGAGAGCTCTTTTCCGGACTTGCAAATACCTCCTCCTCACTGTATCTTCACATGACAGAGAGAAAGGGAGGGAGAAAGAGCAAGCTCTCTTATATCTCTTCTCATAAGGATACTAACTGTTGGAAGAGGGCCCAACTTTATGACCTTATTTAACCTTATTAACTCCATAAGGCCTTATCTCCAAGGGGGATTGGGGCTTAAACATATGAATTTTGGGGAGATACAAACATTCAGTCCATGGCAGATAATTTTAACATCTACTCTGGCAACCAGTTTAGAAATTGACATCTCCCTTACTTTGCTGGTGAAGTTTGACTGAATTCTTCCTCAAAATGTGTTTAAAATTCTGCTTCTTCCCTCCTTCTAAACACGTCTCACTTTGCTGCATTTTTCCATACAAATACAATGATCTTTAAAAAATGATAATGGATTTCTAATGACCCAAGTAGTAATACTCAATGCTTGTATGCACACACATGTGCATGTGTGTGTGTGTGTGTATTGGTGGTGGGTGAGAAGGCATTGAGGGTGGGTGGAGATGAGTCAAATCAAAACACAAGAAGAGTTTTTTCAAAGTATATATATATTTTTTTTTTTCCTGGAAGCTCTCTTCTCCACATCTAAGCTTTAATTTTTTAAAATGTTCCCTGGATAGTGCTCATAGTCAGCTCGCTCTCTCCTCTTTAGCCCAATGGCAATGCCACACCATATTCTAAATCACTGAGATACAGAATAAATTCTCCATTCTTTATTCTGAGATTTATTTCAGAGAGTGACCAGAATTTAGTCTCTTGGGCTATATATGCCTTATAGCATACGTGAACATACAATACACTCCAGATTTCAACGACCCTAGGCTAGTCATAACTACTAAATATCATCCTACAACAGTGGTTCTCCAACATTTTGGTATCAGAACTGCTTTATATTTTTAATTGTTATTAACGAACTCAGAATTTTTGTTTATTTAGGTTCTACCTGTTGATAGTTACCATATTAGAGATTCAAACTGTAAACTTCTTAAAACACAAGACTACACAGCATACATTCTATTAGCCTTCAGAGCAATGATATAATCACATGTCATTTGGCCTCTGGAAAACTCCATGGCACTCAAGAGAGAATGAGTAAGAAAGCCAAAAACATCCTAGCATATTATAAAAAAATTTGACTTTGCAGACTTCTTAGAAGGTGCTTCAGGGAGCCTATGGATATTCCAGCTATACTTTGTGAATCATTACTGTAGGCTATTCATAATTACTAACTGTGTCTTGAAATTATTTTATCCTGAAATCGCCTCATCCTCAATTTTACTTTTCCTACAGGGTGTTGCTCAAATGCCAATTTCCCTATAAAGCATTTGTTGACCTAGTTATTTCTTAACAGTGGAGGTGGTACAAAAATATTGATAGAATCTATATTAGAGTAACTAGACTAAATAAAAATACATATATAAAATAAGTAGCAATATATTTATATTAAATTTTATTTTTAGAAAAATAAAATTTAAGGGTAGAGTAGCCAGACCTACTAATGGGTATAAAGGAAACAGAGGAGTCAATGATGACTGAAAGCTTTGTCCTGGGCAACTAGAAGCATGGAGTTTCCATTGATGGAGAAGGAGTAGGCTATGAGGGAAGGAGATTTAGAGCAAGAGGGATATCAAGAGCTTGTTAGTGGCAGGTCAAGTGTGAGAGGCCTAATCAAGATGTTGAGTATTAATTTGGATATATGAGTCTAGAATCTAAAGGAGACATTTGTCTAGGAGATATAAATTTGGGAATCGTCAGCATATGAGACTGGATGAAATTACCAAGAGAGTGAGTATAAAAAGAAAAAGGAAGACCTCTAAAATCAAGCCGCAGGACCTTCCAGAAATTCATGTCAAGGAGATAAGATAGATTAAGCAAAGGAGACAGAGAAGGAGTGGTCTCAGAGGGAGGAGAAAACCACACAAGTGGTTATGTACTAAAGACCAAATCAACAAATGTGTTTCAAGGAGAGAAGGGAGATCAAAATTATGGAAATGCTGCTATTAGGTCCAAGGACGTACTCTATGATCTTACAAGCCCAGAGGCATCATTCACATACACTACCCTTGATGTTGCCTGAACAACTACAACCAGATACTGGGATCTTACTGGATGCTATTACAATGAGAGTTCAGAACTGACAATTGGATTTAGTGATATGGAGGTTACTGGTGACCCTGATAAAAGCAGTTTCACTGTAGCTGGGGGTAGAATCTTGACTGAAGTATGTTCAAGAGAATAGGAGATGCTAAATTAGAGAGAGTAGGTATAATCCTTTCAAGAAATTTTGGCGTAAGTGAGAACAAAAATAGGATGGCACGAGAAGGGGATATGAGCTCAAGAGAAGATTTTTTGATGGTAAAATTTTGTTTTGTTTTTCTTCATTTTCTGTTGATTTGAATTTTCTAGTAGAAAGGGAAAAAATGTTAATGCTGTAGAGAAAGAGGGGGTGGAGAATAGCAGGAGAAATGTCATTGAGTAGGAAAGAGGGAATGGTTGGAATACACTGTTGGAAGGCAGGGCTTTGGCTAGGAGCATGGACAGTTATCTTTAATAAAAGGATAACAGGTAAAGTATATGGGCACAGAAGAAGGTAAACTACATAGAGTAGTAAAATCTTAATAATATTCTCCTCTAATTGTTTCACTTTTCTTAAAAACAAAATTGGGGCGAGGGAGGAATTTTCCACTGCAGAGATTGAGGATTAGAAGGAGGCACTGGAGATTTGAGGTGAGTAGAGATAATAACAGTCATCTAGAGGAGAGGGGGAGTGAATGGATTATGGAAATGTGGGATTCTTGGGCAACACTAAAGATCCACTGAATTTTAAAGTTCATAAAAATTAAAATGAAAATAGTGTGATGACAAGACCTTCACAGGATTCTTATTTTGAGATTCACCTCCAAGGACCCTATAGCTAGAAAATTACATTTAAATATAATTAGTTGTCTTTGTAAACCTATGTATTATGATCATATGTATCTGTGTGCATGATTTTATGCATTTTAAAACATTTTTCTAAGAAAGGTACAAAGAACTCACTAGACTGACAATGCAGTTCATGCCACAAAAAAGGTAAGACTGAACTCTAGCGAGTAGCCACAAAAGTAAGGTCTGGAGGTCAGTTGGATGGCAAAAACATTAAGGAAGAATCTCCAGCTTATCTCTGCTGATAGAGGCATGGCCTTCTGCAGAGGGACTGTCTTACTCTGAACACAATATTTATGGAATAAATGAATATACTCTTCTCAAAATGTGGGCTATTCACTTTCAAAGGTAATCCTTAAATACCTTCAATTTCTTCTATAAATATTAGTCTATGTAGACTTAAAAAATCTCTTTTTGAGTCTTTTTTTACTTCATTTTATCTATCCATTTATATTTTATGTCATCCATGTCATACAGATTATAAAATATATTGCTATAAAGTTGGGTGTAGTATTCTCATAAAATTTTAAACTCTACCCCATATCTGTAATTTTACCCTTTTCTATTCCTAATGTGTATTTTTGTATTTTTAAATTTTTTCTACTTAATCAGACTTACTATGCGTTTGGTTGCTTGAGTTGATCTTTTCAGAAGACAATCTAGAATGTAATGATGCAGCCTGGTTTATTTTTCCTACTTTATCAATCCTGGGTTAGAATCAATGTCAATTTCTCCAACTTGCTGTCAGGGTGACTTTAGGCAACTTATTTAAGCTTCTTGAGCTTCAACTTCCTATATATAAAATAGGAATAATAATTGCCAACCTCATAGAATTGGTTTGCCCTATCAATTAATTTATATGTAAATGGCTTAGAAGTGTGGTTGGCACATAGTAAACCCTCAAGAAATACTATGTTTATGACATTATTTTCTGGTTTTTCTTCTATAAAACACGTAAGATATTTTCCACTTTTCTTATTTTCTAAATTGCAGTGATAAATTGTATTTTCTGAGTTTTGCTTTGGCTTTAACTTACAAGTATTGAGTGTACAAGCATTCACTTTGTCTTAATTTCAAAATTGTTTGCCACCTCAATAGCATTTTCATCTTTATACCCAAGAGTATGTAGAATGTTTTAAAATGTTCCATTAAGTAGGCTATGAGACACTTTTTTTGTGGTTTATGTTAATTTTACCATCTAATGATCAAATATATAGTTTCTCTTATTTTTGTGTATTAAAATTTTCTAGTTATTTTCTTTAAAATTGCCCGTTTTTTTAATTGAAGTATAAGTTGATTTACAATATTATATTAGTTCCAGATATACAGCATAGTGATGCAGTATTTTTATGGATTATACTCCACTAAAAGTTGTTATAAGATAATGACTATAATTCTCTGTGCTATATAATATATTCTTGTTGCTTATCTATTTGTCCATGGTTTTATTCAACAAACTCTGTGAATGGGTCTTTGAAAGTTGAATATAATGTACTTAACCTGTTCATTTGATGAAAAAATATTATTTAAATCCACTATATTGTTATTTACTTTACCCTTTTTTCAACATCTTTACTGGAGTATAATTGCTTTACAAAGGTGTGTTAGTTTCTGCTTTATAACAAAGTGAATCAGATATATATATACATATATCCCCATATCTCCTCCCTCTCGCCTCCCTCCCACCCTCCCTATCCCACCCCCTCTAGGTGGCCACAAAGCACCAAGCTGATCTCCCTGTGCTATGCGGCTGCTTCCCACTAGCTAGCTATTTTACATTTGTAGTGTATATATGTCCATGCCACTCTCTCACTTCATCCCGGCTTACCCTTCCCCCTCCCTGTGTCCTCAAGTCCATTCTCTAGATCTGAGTCTTTATTCCTGTCCTTCCCCTAGGTTCTTCATAACCTTTTTTTTTTTTTTTTATATTCCATATATATGTGTTAGCATACAGTATTTGTTTTTCTCTTTCTGACTTACTTCACTCTGTATGACAGACTCTAGGTCCATCCACCTCACTACAAATAACTCAATTTCATGGTTTTCTCAGTGTATATGCCCAGTGGTGGGATTGCTGGGTCGTATGGTAGTTCTATTTTTCATTTTTTAAGGAACCTCCATACTGTTCTCCATAGTGGCTGTATCAATTTATATTCTCACCAACAGTGCAAGAGGGTTCCCTTTTCTCCACACCCTCTCCAGCATTTATTGTTGGCAGATTTTTTTTTTTTTTTTTTTTGCGGCACGTGGGCTTCTCACTGTTGTGGCCTCCCCCGTTGCGGAGCACAGGCTCCGGACGCGCAGGCTCAGCGGCCATGGCTCACGGGCCTAGCCGCTCCGCGGCATGTGGGATCTTCCCGGTCCGGGGCACGAACCCATGTGCCCTGCATTGGCAGGTGGACTCTCAACCACTGCGCCACCAGGGAAGCCCTGTTGGCAGATTTTTTGATGATGGCCATTCTGACTGGTGTGAGATGATATCTCATTGTAGTTTTGATTTGCATTTCTCTAATGAGTAAAGATGTTGAGCATCCTTTCATGTGTTTGTTGGCAATCTGTATATCTTCTCTGGAGAAATGTCTATTTAGGTCTTCTGCTCATTTTTGGATTGGGTCGTTTGTTATTTTGATATTGAGCTGCATGAGTTGCTTCTAAATTTTGGAGATTAATCCTTTGTCAGTTGCTTCATTTGCAAATATTTTCTCCCATTCTGAGGGTTGTCTTTTCGTCTTGTTTATGGTTTCCTTTGAAGTGCAAAAGCTTTTAAGTTTCATTAGGTCCCATTTGTTTATTTTTGTTTTCATTTCCACTTCTCTAGGAGGTGGGTCAAAAAGGATCTTGCTGTGATGTATGTCATAGAGTGTTCTGCCTATGTTTTCCTCTAGGAGTTTGATAGTGCTTGGCCTTACATTTAGGTCTTTAATCCATTTTGAGTTTATTTTTGTGTATGGTGTTAGGGAGTGTTCTAATTTCATTCTTTTACGTGTAGCTGTCCAGTTCTCTGAGCACCACTTATAGAAGAGGCTGTCTTTCCTCCATTGTGTACTTTTGCCTCCTTAATCACAGATAAGGTGACCATCTGTTCATGGGTTTATCTCTGGGCTTTCTATCCGGTTCCATTGATCTATATTTCTGTTTTTGTGCCAGTACCATACTGTCTTGATTACTGTAGCTTTGTAGTACAGGCTGAAGTCAAGGAGCCTGATTCCTCCAGCTCTGTTTTTCTTTCTCAAGATTGCTTTGGCTATTCGGGGTCTTTTGTGTTTCCATACAAATTGTGAACTTTTTTGTTCTAATTCTGTGAAAAATGCCATTGGTAGTTTGATAGGGATTGCATTGAATCTGTAGATTGCTTTGGGTAGTAGAGTCATTTTCACAATGTTGATTATTCCAATCCAAGAACATGGTATATCTCTCCATCTATTTGTATCATCTTTAATTTCTTTCATCAGTTTCTTATAATTTTCTGAATACAGGTCTTTTGTCTCCTTAGGTAGGTTTATTCCTAGATATTTTATGCTCTATCAGCCATGCTGATAGCTGCGGCCATCATATGCCGCATCATATGCCCATCTCTGGAGCTCGGTTAGGCAGTGCTCTGAATCCCCTCTCCTTGCGCACCCTGAAACAATGCTCTCTCGCCTCTTCGGCAGCTCCAGATTTTTTCCCGGACTCCCTCTGGCTAGCTGCGGTGCACTAGCCCCCTTCAGGCTGTGTTCACGCAGCCAATCGCAGTCCTCTCCCTGGGATCTGACCTCTGAAGCCCGGGCCTCAGCTCCCAGCCCCCACCCACCCCGGCGGGTGAGAAGACAAGCCTGTCAGACTGGTGAGTGCTGGTCAGCACCGATCCTCTATGCAGGAATCTCTCTGCTTTGCCCCCTGTAACCCTGTGGCTGCGCTCTCCTCTGTGGCTCTAAAGCTTCTCCCCCGCCCACCCCTTGTCTCCACCAGTGAAGGGGCTTCCTAATGTGTGGAAACTATTCCTCCTTAGCAGCTCCCTCCCAGAGGTGCAGGTCCCACCCCTATTCTTTTGTCTCTGTTTTTTCTTTTTTCTTTTGCCCTACCCAGGTACATGGGGAGTTTCTTGCCTTTTAGGAAGTCTGAGGTCTTCTGCCAGCGTTCAGTAGATGTTCTGTAGGAGTTGTTCCACATGTAGATGTATTTCTGATGTATCTGTGGGGAGGAAGGTGATCTCCACGTCTTACTCCTCCGCCATCTTGAAGGTCTCCCCCTTATTTACTTTTTACTATGGACTCTTTTTGTCTGTTTCTGAGAAAGATAGAAATAATCTACTGATAGGCTGAGACCAGCACACAAGAGTGCCTCTGTCTCATTTAATGCTTTTTGGTTTGACTTTTTAATCAAAAATTATATTGCATAAGTAATGGTCTATAAATACATTTTCATTCTTTTATTTTTATTTTTCTGTGTAATTTTATTTTCTGTGGGATTCTTACAGCACATAGCATGTTTAAAAAGAAAAAAAAGACAAATAAGAGTCTGTATTTTTAAAAAGATTGCTTAACCCATTAATATTTATCATGACTTACTGGTCTGTCTGAGATTATTCCTGCTGTATTTTTTTAGGTTCTCTAATTAACCTGCTTTCTTATTGTTCTTGTATTTTCTTCCCTTTCCTGCCATTGGTTGTCTTGTTCAAGTTTTCTTTCTCCATTTTTCCTTTACTTATCTAGGGTTTTGGACATTATACATCCATTTCTATTGTCCTATTAAAATTTTAAACAGTATATTTAAACTTTAAAAAATGATTTCCAAGAATTAATCCATATCATATTGTTCTCTTCTATGAGATAACTATAAATAACTAATAAATAATTGTGCTTTTACATATTCTTTCTCCCCAGCTTTCATATGTTTGGACTCATAAGGGTAAGACTTGTTTTGAATTTCAGACCCAATTCTTTTGATTTTTGTCATCTTTGAACATTTACTTGGATTGGGCATTTGGTATTTGTAGTTCAACTCTCCAGGAGATAGAATTTACAATCAAATATGAGCCTACTCTATACTGTCAGCAGTTTATTATCATGACATAAAATAAAGCTATAGTAATACTTGGTGTGCATTTGCTGCAGAAATATACATGTAGATCAATGAAAGAGAGTAGAGTCCCAAAAGAGGCAAATGCTTATGAGAGCATTTAAGAATTTGAATCATTTAGGGAAAATAGACTATTCTGTGAATGACCACATAGTAACTGGTTACCTATTTGGAAAATATAAATATCAAACTCATAAACACATACAACATAAACAAAAGTGTATTTCAGATAAGTAGAGGGACAGATGTAAAAATTTTAAAATATGACATATTGGAAAAAAAAATTGAAAATATTTTAATAATCTCAAAATAGAAAAGGCTTTTCTAAATTACAAACTCCAAAATCCATAAAAGAAACATTTGAAATATTTGGCCAAATTTTTATATTTCTGTATTTAAAAAGACATTATGGCCAAAGATAAAAAGCAAGGTACAAAGTAGGAAAACAACTTTCAACACATACAAGATTCAAAATATTTATAATCAGACTACTTCAAAAAGAAAACTACAATGCAATGGAAAAAATGAGAAAAGAATAAGAAAAAGTAACTCTGGGAAGAAATATAATTAGCCAATAAATACAATGTATTTCAACCTCACTAAGAATCAGGCTAAGACAATTTTAAAATAAGATTTTATGTTTTAGCAAAACATGAGAAAAAAATTTTAATATTAATAACCAGTTTTGGTAAAGGTGAGAAAATGGGCAAGTTCCTATATTTTTAATAAAGCCATTTTGGAGATAATTTTTTTAAATTTCTACTTCTAGGAAAATTCCACCTCCACCCTACTTTAGAGAAGAACAAGCATGCATGAATTAAGAACAGTATGTAAGGATATTCATTATAGCATTGGCTGCTTATTTTTTTTTAGAAATTGACAAGCCATGTCAACGTCCCTCACTTTAGAATGATTAAATTTTGACTCATTTATACAATACCTTGAAGCTATTTTAAAAGTATAACCTAGAACTAAATACACTGTTTTGTAAATATTTCTAAAATATATTAAGAGTATATCAGGACCTCCCTGGTGGTCCAGTGGTTAAGACTCCACACTTCCACTGCAGGGGACGTGAGTTCGATCCCTGGTCAGAGAAACTAAGATCCCACAAGCCACACGGCACGGCCAAAAAAAAAAAAAACAAAAAAAAAAAAACCATAAAACAAAATATATTAAGAGCACAAAGCAACTTGCATATGCATATTACAGGTTTATAATACCTTTTGTATAAAGGAGAGTGCACAACAGAAAGACAGAGAAATAGAGAAAGAGACAGAGATGGGAAGGAAGGGAGGAAGGAAGAAAAGAAGACAGGAAGAGAAAGAGGTGGGGAAGGAAGAAATGTACCCATGCAGGAAACACTTGTTGAACATTTACTATACACCAGTCTTTGTTCCATGATAAAGATAGACAGTGTCCCTGCTCTCAAGGAAATGTAAACAAGTACATGAACAAATAACTGTGTAAGGAAGTTATTCAAATAGTAATAATTCACACATTAAAAAGTGTTATAGAGCAAATAATATACACAACACATAGAAAATGTAAGAGGTGTGTGGCAAATACAAGATGAAGTGGTCAGGGACGGCTGCATTGATAAAGGCCCATTTGAGCAAAAATCTGGATATTGAGGAGAAAACCAGAGAAGGGAAAAGGAATTTCAGCACAGATAATGCAAAGGCCTTGAAGGAAAAGGAAGACAACCAGTATGACTGGCACATGTTCAGTACAGGCAGATATGTGAGAACTGAGTTTGGAGATATAGACCAGGACCAGTTCACATAGGGTTACATGGGCCATAGCATAAAGTTTGGATTTATTAAAAGTACAACGAAATGATTATTGGAGGGTTTACATCAGGTAACATAACTTGATTTGTGTTTAGAAATGTCACTTTCACTCCCATGTAAAGAATGAATTGTAGGGGACAAGAGTAAACCAGAGAGACCAGTTAAGAAATGTTACAGTATGGGGGCTTCCCTGGTGGCGCAGTGGTTGAGAGTCCGCCTGCTGATGCAGGGGACATGGGTTCATGCCCCGGTCCGGGAAGATCCCACATGCCGCAGAGCGGCTGGGCCTGTGAGCCATGGCCACTGAGCCTGCGCGTTGGAGCCTGTGCTCCACAACGGGAGAGGCCACAACAGTGAGAGGCCCGCATACGGCAAAAAAAAAAAAAAAAAAAAAAAAAGAAATGTTACAGTAATCCAAATGACAGATTACAGTGGTGTGCATTAGCTGCAGAGATAAAGTTCAGTGAGTTTATCATATACTTAGGAGGCAAAACAACAGAAACCTACTCTTATGTGGAATGTGAGAAAGAAATCAAACAAGATTCCAAGATTTTGGATTTGAGCAATCAGGACAGATGGTAGAACAACTTATTAAGATTGAATGACAAGAGGAGGGGCAGATGTTAAACCTATAGGAGTCGAGAATTTAGTTTTTATCATATTAATATTAATAACATAACTAACACTCGTGTAATAATGTGTTTTAAGCTCATGTATATTAACTCATTTAATCTTCATAGCATCCTATTACATAGATAGCTGTTGCATAGCCAAGTGAAACCTTAAAGAAGCAAGCTGAGGAGAGAGATCAGGGAGTTAGTTATTTTCATATCAACACTATATTTTATATAGATAGTTTTTAAAGCTATGGAACTAAATAAGACTCCTAGTGTCCTGGTTATCTATTGACACAAAACAGCAACCAATATATACAGTCAGAAACTCTTTGGTTTGATGAATCAGACAAGGCACAATGGAAATGGCTTGTTCTCCTCCAGAATGTCTGGGAATGACTGTGACGAGGAAACCATCAAAAGAGCCCTTCACTTACCTATTTGTCACCTGGTCTGGTCAACTAGAAGAATTTACTTAGGATCTGGACTGAAATGCATATGTATGACCTCTGCATATGGCTTGTACTTCTTATGGCAAGGTGACACAGCAAAGAGAACAACACCTAAGAAAGAGCCTTCAAAGAAAATGAGACAGAAGCTGCCTATTTTCTATAAGCTAGTCTGAGAAGTCACACAGTGTGACCTCCACCATACTCTGTTGGTCAAAGCAGTCATGAACCCACCCAAATTCAAGAGGCTGGTACTTGGACCCTACCTATCAATGAGGAAAGGGAATGTTAAAGAATTTGTGGACTTTTAAAAATAATTCCACTCCTAGAATGTACAGAAAAGGGAGACAGGACTGAGCATTGGAGGACTCCAATATTTAGAATATTCAAAGAAGCAGCCATCAAAGATAACTACATGCATATATATGTACCCAAACACATAGAAAAAAATATTCAAAACACACAGTAGTAAAGTCTGAGGATAGATACAATTGAGGAAAAAGGTAAAGGGGAATATTTCACTTATGGTTTTGATAACTTCTGTAGAGCTTGAAGCATTTTGAAAGAAAATGTACTAATATTTTACTTGAATATTGTTTTTCAAATAAGTGCTCAATAAATTATAAGATCATCATAACATGTTTGTTAACTTAAATATATTTGTTCCTTATTCTGTCACTTGAAGTATGCAATTTTTAAAAACACGGATGTCAACAGTTACAGATAAAATTCAGAATATTTTGCAAGAAAGTTGAATGTTTAGGTTTTTTAATGTAAAAAAATAAATTTCAAACATTCTCCACAATTCTGACCCCCAGCATTGGGTGTTCAGACTCAGTGGAGAAGAGAAAGGAGAACAGACAGATTACATTACAGTTTTCCCTTTCCATTATCAGCTAAGGTCTAATAATTATATGTATACTCCATTCCTAAAATGAAGAATAGGAAAAATTAAAAAATATTTTAATGGAGTATGAAGAGGGTTATAATTGTAATCTTAGCTGAATAAAAATCTTGATATTTTATGGCTTTCCAGCTTTATTTGACTCTTAAAAGAGAATTCTTATTCCCAGAGAGAGAGAGAGAGAGATTTATAGCACTTTGTTCTAAAGAATTGCATTCATCCCAAAGCAAATTGGAATAGGAAACATATGTTTGCTCATAAAACCTATAGCAGCCACTAAAATGTAATCAATGTTTCTCTAAAAAGACTGAATATTCATTCACAGTTCACCAAGCCTCTCCCAGGGTAACGCAGTCAAATTGATCTATTCCTAAGACCTTTACCACAGGTAGTTTTATCTGAGAAAAAAAAGGATGAAAAACATTTCTGCACTCCAATTGTCCATTCTTGGGCAATGCTTAGCACCAGACTGCTCTGTCTTCTTCCTCAACCATTGACAAATGCTTTGAAAAAGTATTATTGTAATCTGTGAAATCAGAAGACAACAGACCAATGATGCCCTTCCATACAACACGTCTTGAAATTTCTAATCAAAATTTCATATCTGGAGCAGCTTGGATCTGACAGAGAGCCCCAACATGAAATGCCAATGTTTATTCATTCACACCCTCCTAACTTTCAAGGAAGATACTGGCTTTGTCCTCACGCAGTGAAGAGTGTGCTCTTACATTTTCAGGCAGTCTTTAACAAAGTTCCACATCAGAGATTAAGGTCTTGGTAGAGAGGTTGAGGTCTACAAAAAGAGGAAAACAGAACAGACATAAATGTACATAAAATGGATTGAATGTTGGCTAAAGGGCAGATGAGGGTATGGTCATAAATAAAAACTTTTCATGGTGGCAAAAGGTAACTGGAGAGATATTATTGGATCAGTGTGATAATTCCACTTATTTATCAACTGTTAAGGTGAATTTGGCAATCGAATAGAAAGCAAAATATCTGGTTCTCTAAATATAATTATATTGAAAGAATGGAGAATAAAATTGAAATTCTATTCCCTAAAGAAGAAAATAACATTGAATTGTGTGATATATGTCTTATAAATAAATACAAATTAACAGGCCTTCATGTTGAAGTGTTAATCTATATGGGTTTTTTAAATTATATTGTACCTCCACACTATTATAAAGAGGAGCAAGTAGGTAAACTGAAAAGGGAAGGGAAAGTAAAAGTGGAGAGTCCATGAAGTGAAAATGGAAAGAAGAATCTTTTTCCACAAAAACCAGGAAATTATGGATTCAGCACTTAGCTGTCATTGCTTGTGGTCCCCTTGCTCCTCTGACATATCACCCATAGTTGGGTTGTCAGATAAAATACAGGTTACCAGTTACACTTGAATTTCAGGTAAATGAATAATAAAATTTAGTATAAGTATGTTCCATGCAATATTTATAGAATATAGTTATACTAACATTTATTTGTTATTTACCTGAAATTCAACTTTAATTGGGTTTTCTTGTTGTTGTTGTTTTCTGGATCCTGCAACACTAACCTATAGACAAGCTGCCATCCAACAGTTCTAGACATTGGTAAACTCTCTAGGGAAAGAATGGTACACTTGGGTACGTTATTGGGGAAAAAAATTAAAAAACTTGACTATGATGAAAGTGGAATCAAACAGAACCAATTATCATTATTAAATTAGATTTTTGTGTGACTGTCCTTTGAAGTTTATCCTTTTTAAAGAATCTTACTCCCTGCTTTACTTTTCTTGCCCTGTTCATTGTGAATATGATAATTTGTATTAAATAAAATTTTGCTGTAGCTAACATCATAGTGCATTTCTTAGTCTTGCAGATATTTTTGTTTTGCTTTCTTTTTATAGAAAAAAATATTTTAGATCACTTTAAACATATCAGAGCAACTTTAGTCAACTTAAACCTAAATTAAGTTCCTCAAAGTTTCTATGAATGCAAGGTAATTTAAAAAAATAAAGGCATATGATATTGTCAGGAGAGACAGGAAGTTTAGCATCTGTCTCTCCTGTGAGGTAGCACTGTATCTTTGAATAAGTCTGTGACTTTTTTTGGCCTCAGTTTACTCACATATCAGAAAACAATGCTGACATTACTAAGTAGATTACATTAAAAGTATTTTCTAAGTCTTAAGATTTTAAAATTGCAAAAATGAGAAATGCAATACCTACATGGTAGATTGAAACTTTTATAAACTTGATCTTTTTTTCTTTGCTGCAATCCTCCATTCTTTCATGTATACTTACAAGGTCTATGCAACCTGAAATGTATGTCATAGTCCAACTCTAAAATTCAGGCCCAGGACTTGCATTTCCAACAGTATGACTGATTAGCTATTATGAAAACTCCCCTGTTATGAAAAACCTATTTAAACATATATAAAATATAACATAAGGCCTTTTGTGTGCATAGCTGAGCTCCTGAAACAATGAGTTATCCCCAAAGGCAGAAATTGGAGGAAAATTGAAAACCTGAAATGGAAGTGAATGCAAGACTTAGCTGTCCTGGTTGTGGGTGTAAATTGAGGGGCCGTGGGTGGTTGTTGTGAACGTTGGTAACCAAGAAGTTGGGACTTAATGGACATTAAGGGACAAATTATAAAATCCTGGATACAT
Organism: Mesoplodon densirostris; assembly: GCF_025265405.1. NCBI lineage: Eukaryota > Metazoa > Chordata > Mammalia > Artiodactyla > Ziphiidae > Mesoplodon > Mesoplodon densirostris. The sequence continues at coordinate 75,853,500 of NC_082668.1, forward strand.
GTGAGCTGAAGAGTTGGAATTGAGACCCCACAGAAAGCCAAAATTCTTGAAATGATACATCTTCAATGTATAAATACTTTCTGTCAAAGAGAGATGAAATAAATACTTTCCGTCAAAGAGAGATGAAAAGAAAGTCTATCTATCATGACATTGACACTTCACGCAAAATCAATTCTCATTCGAGAATTATCGATATATCTATCTACCTACATATATACACACATACTATGTATTCATATACATACAATGTGTGTGTGTATCCCAGAAAGCAAAATTAGTACTTAAGACTTAATCAAAGGACTGCCCACACCCACAGCGTGGGTCTTGGGAAGGGTGTGTGTGTTCTATGTTTGAAAAGAAGAATTTGATTGATATGATAAAAAAGTAAACTCTGGCAAAAGTAGCCTATGTGTCCACCAAATAACATTCCTTTTCCTTCTGTTCACATGGTTCAACAGCATTTTCCAGCCTCATTTGCAGTCAAGTATGGCTTTGCCACAACTTTGGCCAGTGGAATCTGGTAGACATGAGTATGTAGCTACAGCAGCCATACAAAGCCTTTAAAATAGTGGGTGCTCAATAAAAAAGAATGAACACCCTCCTCTCTTCTCTCACATTTATTTTTGATTCAGTTTCTCAATAAATACTAACTGAGTATGCTACTCTTATTCTTTGGCCTCCTGGAACTCCTCCACTTAAGGACTAACCCAAGGCATCTCTCTCCAATAATACCTTATGAGCCACAATATTTCACACACCCTCACTACTATCAGAACTTCCTTTCCCCCATGTCTTCCAAGTTTTCCAAATTAACAACTGAACTGTTAAAACATTACGAGGGCATTCTTGACAGTTTCTTTTTGGCTGCAATGCCCTAATCTAAGAGATAGGCTTTGGTGAGGATCTTTTCAGTTGTGCATTAGGTTAGTGAGGATTTGCCCTTTCTGATACAATTTTTCCATAGGGCTTATCCTGTTGCCAGAAGTTGACAATAAACCATTCAGGGAATGTTTTATTAAAATCTATCACTTTTAGTCTCTAGGAACTGCATTAGCAGGCCCTTAATATATTGATAAAAACACAGTTGCAATGGGAAGTGTCTAAAATACCTCTTTGTAAAGCAAAAGCTTGAGTGGTATATTGCTAGGCCAAATTTAAATTTTCTTTATCTGAGATATCTTCCAAACAGCATTAGTGTTTATCTTCCTTTTGTGTGATCCAAAATTATCTGGGAGCAATCTAAAAAGAATTCTAAAATGGTAAATATATGTGTTCTTTGAAGATAAACACTTTTTTAGACATGACCAGTTGTTTAAACGCACTATTTATCATTATAATGAAAACCCTAGTCTTTTCCTAACACACAAAGCATAATTGTTTTGGCTTATGAATTTGGCTGTTACAGAGCCCTCCCCTATCATTTTATACGGTCTTTGAACATCATCCCCCTACACTTTCATGTATATAGACTAATTAAAATAATAATAATACATTTCATTTTCCTATTTTTATCAAAAGTGATTATCTTTAACGAACTCTTTAAATTGTTCTGCTTTTGTATCAGTGATTAATGTATTGTGCCTGGTTCTTCTTGCCTGTTAATTGTTTTATACAAGTGGATGCTAATATAAGCAATAAGGTTTTATTAATGTCCCAATCAAATATATTGAAGCATATATGTGTTAAATACACGAGTGCTAAATAGGTGATCTTTCTTAAAAGAACATTAGGTTTTGAACATTGATCCATATTTATTAATTAATGTCTCTTTCAAAGCTTCTCTGCAGGATGATTAAAAATTGTTTATATTTTATCATATAAAATGGTATATCTATTAAGATTTAGATTTATTCAAAAAGTATAAGTGAAACTCCACCCCTTGAAAATATAAGCTTGAATATAGAGAAATTTATAATTCAATCCATATTTATTTAAATATATCCACTTTTAATAAGTACTTTACAATAAAGTCTTTCTCTGCCAAGCTATAAAAATAAATTACGTAGAATTAAATAACACAAATTTTTTTGAAACCTACAAAAGAGAGAAAAAATGTTTGTTAATTGTGATACTTTGGTGCTATCAAGGTATAGTTTCCGTTACCAAGAAATATCTCAAAATTAGATTTGGTTCAAGCATGTGAAACTCAGAGATACCACAACAACTTTTTTAAATTTTTGAAAAAAAGGATTAGCAGAGACAGAGTAAAATGTTGACATCAATGTAAATGTGATTATATCAAATAATGTTCAACTCTTTCTTTCCTCAATTTTCTAATATCTGTTACACTGTAATCTTAGCATAATGTTTTGCCTGCTTAATCTTCAAATTGAGTTGCCATCATGAGTAAATTAGAACGACCTTAGACAATCTCTGAAAATGCAGTTATTTGGTTCATTTTTACTCATTTTTATTTAAATATGATATTTTTAACTTGAAAAAATAGGGTATGTGGATAGATGGCAGCCTGGTCAAACAATTTTCAATAATCATATGGTACAAAAGTTTCATAGCCATAATAAACAAAGAGTAAAAACCAACAGGGAAAAGACAAATCATCTGTGGTAGTTTTAAAACACTGGGTTTAAATACTTTGTTTAAAAGTTTTTCCCATTACTCCCAGTGAGAGATCGGGTATATGTACCTTCCCCTAGAATTTGGGCAGCTTTTTGACTGCTTAATTAATAGAGTATGGAAGAGTAATGCTGTGCAAATTCCAAGGCTGCATCATAAAAGACAATGCAGCTTCACCAGAACACTCACTCTTAGGGCTCTGACCCTCTGTGTAACCGTCCACCTGTTCTGAGGACACTCTGCTATGAGGAAGCCAGGTTATGAGGAGAGAACATAAGCAGGTGTTCTGGTCAGCAGTTCTAGTCTTTGAGTCATCCCAACCCAGGTGCCAGACATGAGTGAATGAGTTTGTGCATGTATTAATTGTGTGTATTAACACAAGTGTGTTTTAGCTTCTATAACAAATTACCACAAACTTAGTAGCCCCTTCCAAGGGAGCTACTTAATCAGATTCACCAGGAGGTAGACAAGATAAAACTATAATTTTAAAAACATATGCAATTGATTTTAATGGGCTTAAAAGCCACTGAACTAATGAAACAAAGTAATTCCTCCTTGACAACATTGCTTTTTCCTCATATATACCTAAAATGAACTATTTACTCATATTCATCACAATCTTATACTCATCTAATCAATTACAAGGTTCAATTGTAATCATATCCTGGGATATAATTTCATCTTTACTCTACCTGAAAACTCCACCCCTTTCCATTCTCATTGCCTTCATTCCAGGGCTCCACCCAATATTTTTAGACTATTGTAATAGTCTAAATAGCAACCAGAACACCATCTAATCACCTCTAAATAGTAACCAGAACACCATCTAATCACCTCTAGTTCTCATTTCCTTCTATCCAGACTTCACCAATTACTCAGAGGGATCTTTTTAAAAAACTGAATATCTCTTGTTACTTTTCTGATTAAATCATTTCAGTAGCTTTCCATAAAGTAAATGCCTGTAAACACCAATTCCTTCAGAACCTCTATAGGACACACCCACCCGACTCATCCTAACCCCACGTTCTCACCCTTCATTTACCTAATTCATCATTCAGGTCTTAACTTAAATGTTACACCCTTTCCTTAACACTCCCCCACACATGCACACATGCCCCTAAATTAGGCCTTCTTGTTATCTTTCATCAGAATCATTGCTCATCCTTTTCATAGCCATCATCACATCTCCAATTACGTGCTTTCTCACATATACTATAAAATCCTAAAGAGCTTGGACCATACCTGACTTCAGTGTACATGATAAGAATTCAGTATTTCATGAATAAATAAGTGAATAAATTAAAAAATTGATGAGAGGTATTTATTTCCAGTTACCAGATGTTTTGTTTTGTTTTGTTTAAAAACAACTTAAAAATTACAGAATGCCAAGCTAAATATTTTGATTCTACTTTTTAACAAAAAGTATCTCGTGTTCTCTCTGCAGATGCTTAGAAGCTTCAGATGAAAATGTTAATTATTATAAAACATATTTTTATACTGGTATAAAACCACAGTCATACACTCATGGATAGTGTGTTAGTCATGGAGTGGGCAGGAACCAGATGGCACATCCCAGAGGAAAGTTCAATAAAGGGATCTTTACCAAGGTGTGAGTGGGTGTAGGGCAGCGGTCCCCGAACTTTTTGGCACCAGGGACCGGTTTTGTGAAAGACAATTTTTCCATGGACAGAGGGACTGCTGGGGATCATTCAGGCGGTAATGCAAGTGATGGGGAGCATCAGATGAAGCTTCGCTCACCTGCCATTCACCTTCTGCTGTGCGGCCCAGTATCGGTCCCTGGCCAGAGAGTTGGGGACCTCTGGTGTAGGGCAACCTTGATGCAGTTATGACTAGTTAATGTTAAACTCACCGCCATCACTTTTCCCTCCTCCTATCTCCTACTGGGTTTCAATCAGTGGAATTATACTGGAAGCCAGAAAGCAAGGAGTTTTGTATCTCAGGTCAATCTCCCAGGACACAGAAGAGGGTGGAGAGAGTGGACGGTGTGTCTCCAGGGCAAACCAAGAATATGCAGCTCAGGGGAGAAAAGGGCATGCCTCCATGCATAACTCAGGCTTTTTATTAGCTTCAGGTCTTTACCAGAACTATTAGCAAGCATTAGAACACTTCAGTAAAAAGAGGCTAATACATTTTTTCCCCCAAATGCAACAATAACATAAAGTACTAACTATAGTAATTCTCAACGATGGCAATTTCTCTCTCTGTTAGGCAGACAGCAAAGATGGAAACAGGCATAGGGTAACCATAAATACAAATTTTCATAGGATGGTACCAATATAAGCCTGTTGTCCCATCCCTATTAATAGTACCTTCTTTAACTCTAAAGTGTCCTAGTCTGAATATCAAATTATACTACTATACTATTACTATCAAAATATATAAAGCAAAAGTCTTAGAAATAAAAATAGGAATGGGCAGAAACAAAATTACAGTAGTAATCTTTGATCGACATTGTGAACTAACTAAATTAAAACACAGAGTGTTTAAAAAATGTAAATTAAAAAGGTAAATTCTGATTTGGAACCAAGATGGGGGAGTAGAAGGACGTGCTCTCACTCCCTCTTGTGAGAACACCAGAATCACAACTAGCTGCTGGACAATCATCGACAGGAAGACACTGGAACTCACCAAAAAAGATACCCTACATGGAAAGACAAAGGAGAAGCCACAATGAGATGGTAGGAGGGGCGCAATCACAGTAAAATCAAATCCCATAACTGCTGGGTGGGTGATTCACAGACTGGAGAACACTTATACCACAGAAGTCCACCCACTGGAGTGAAGGTACTAAGCCCTACATCAGGCTTCCCAACCTGGGCGTCCGGCAATGGGAGGAGGAATTCCTAGAGAATCAGACTTTGAGGGCTACTGGGATTTGATTGCAGAACTTCAACAGAACTGGGGGAAACAGAGACTCCACTCTTAGAGGGCACACACAAAGTAGTGTGCACATCGGGGCCCAGGAAAAGGAGCAGTGACCCCATAGGAGACTACCTGCTACTGTTGGAGGGTCTCTTGCAGAGGCGGGGGGTGGCTGTGGTTCACCATGGGGACAAGGACACTGGCAGCAGAAGTTTTGGGAAGTACTCTTTGGCGTGAGGCCTCCCAGAGTCTGCCATTAGCCCCACCAAAGAGCCCAGGTAGGCTCCAGTGTTGGGTTGCCTCAGGCCAAACAACCAACAGGGAGGGAACCCAGCCCCACCCATCAGCAGTCAAGGAGATTAAAGTTTTACTGAGCTCCACCCACCAGAGCAACAGTCAGCTCTACCCACCACCAGTCCCTCCCATCAGGAAACTTGCACAAGCCTCTTAGATAGACTCATCGACCAGAGGGCAGACAGCAGAAGCAAGAAGAACTACAATCCTGCCGCCTGTGGAACAAAAACCTCATTCACAGAAAGATAGACAAGATGAAAAGGCAGAGGGCTAGGCACCAGACAATGGTAATAGGAACATACATATCGATAATTACCTTAAATGGGAATGGATTAAATGGTCCAACCAAAGACATAGGCTTGCTGAATGTATACAAAAATAAGACCCATATATATGCTGTCTACAAGAGACCCACTTCAGACCTAGGGACACATTCAGACTGAAAGTGAGGGGACGGAAAAAGATATTCCATGCAAATGGAAATCAAAAGAAAGCTGGAGTAGCAATACTCATAACAAATAAAATAGACTTTAAAATAAAGAATGTTATAAGAGACAAGGAAGGACACTACATAATGGTCAGGGGATCAATACAAGAAGAAGATATAACAATTATAAATATATATGCACCCAACATAGGAGCACCTCAATACATAAGGCAACTGCTAACAGCTATAAAAGAGGAAATTGACAGTAACACAATAATAGTGGGGGAATTTAACACCTCACTTAAACCAATGGACAGATCATCCAAAATGAAAATAAATAAGGAAACAGAAGCTTTAAATGACACAATAGACCAGATAGATTTAATTGACATTTATAGGACATTCCATCCAAAAACAGCAGATTACACTTTCTTCTGAAGGGTGCATGGAACATTCTCCAAGATAGATCACATCTTGGTCACAAATGAAGCCTCAGTAAATTTAAGAAAATTGAAATCATATAAGGCATCTTTTCTGACCACAACGCTATGAGATTAGAAATGAATTACAGGGAAAAAATTGTAAAAAAACACAAACACATGGAGGTTAAACAATACATTACTAAATAACCAAGAGATCACTGAAGAAATCAAAGAGGAAATAAAAAAATACCTAGAGACAAATGACAATGAAAACACGATGATCCAAAACCTATGGGATGCAGCAAAAGCAGTTCTAAGAGGGAAGTTTATAGCTATTCAAGCCTACCTCAAGAAACAAGAAAAATATGAAATAAACAATCTAACCTTACACCTGAAAGAACTAGAGAAAGAAGAACAAACAAATCCCAAGGTTAGCAGAAGGAAAGAAATCATAAAGATCAGAGCAGAAATAAATGAAATAGAAACAAAGAAAACAATAGCAAAGATCAATAAAACTAAAAGTTGGTTCTTTGAGAAGATAAACAAAATTGATAAACCATTAGCCAGACTCATCAAGAAAAAGAGAGGACTCAAATCAATAAAATTAGAAATGAAAAGGAGAAGTTACAACAGATACCATAGAAATACAAAGCATCCTAAGAGACTACTACAAGCAACTCTATGCCAATAAAATGAACAACCTGGAAGAAATGGACAAATTCTTAGAAAGGTATAACCTTCCAAGACTGAATCAGGAAGAAATAGAAAATATGAACAGGCCAATAACAAGTAATGAAATTGAAACTGTGATTAAAAATCTTCCAACATGGGCTTTCCTGGTGGCGCAGTGGTTGAGAGTCCGCCTGCCGATGCATGGGACGCGGGTTCCTGCCCCAGTCCGGGGGGAATTCCGCATGCCGTGGAGTGGCTGGGACTGTGGGCCATGGCTGCTGGGCCTGAGAGTCCGGAGCCTGTGCTCCGCAGCGGGAGGGGTCACAGTGGTGAGAGGCCTGTGTACCACAAAAAAAAAAATCTTCCAACAAACAAAAGTCCAGGACTCAATGGCTTCACAGGTGAATTCTATCAAACATTTAGAGAAGAGCTAACACCCATCCTTCTCAAACTCTTCCAAAAAATGGCGGAGGAAGGAACACTACCAAATTCATTCTATGAGGCCACCATCACCCTGATACCAAAACCAGACAAAGATACTACAAAAAAAGAAAATTACAGACCAATATCACTGATGAATATAGATGCAAAATCCTCAACAAAATACTAGCAAACAGAATCCAACAACACATTAAAAGGCTCATACACCATGATCAAGTGGGGTTTATCCCAGGAATGCAAGGATTCTTCAGTATACACAAATCAATCAATGTGGTAAACAATATTAAAAAACTGAAGAATAAAAACCATATGATCATCTCAATAGATGTAGAAAAAGCTTTTGACAAAATTCAACATGCATTTATGATAAAAACTCTCCAGAAAGTGGGCATAGAGGGAACCTACCTCAACATAATAAAGGCCATATACAACAAACCCACAACAAACATCATTCTCAATGGTGAAAAACTGAAAGCATTTCCTCTTGTTCCAGGAAAAAGACAAGGATGTCCACTCTCGCCACTATTATTCAGCATAGTTTTGGAAGTCCTAGCCATGGCAATTCAAGAAGAAAAAGAAATAAAAGGAATACAAATTGGAAAAGAAGAAGTAAAACTGTCACTGCTTGCACATGACATGCTACTATACATAGAGAATCCTAAAGATGCCACCAGAAAACTATGAGAACTAATCAAGGAATTTGGTAAAGTTGCAGGATACAAAATTAATGCACAGAAATGTCTTGCATTCCTATACACTAATGATGAAAAATCTGAAAGAGAAATTAAGGAAACACTCCCATTTACCATTGAAACAAAAAGAATAAAATACCTAGGAATAAACCTACCAGGGAGACAATAAATCTGTATGCAGAAAACTGTAAGACACTGATGAAAGAAATTAAAGATGATACTAACAGATGGAGAGATATACCATGTTCTTGGATTGGAAGAATCAATATTGTGAAAATAACTATACTACCCAAAGCAATCTACAGATTCAATGCAATCCCTACCAAATTACCAATGGCATTTTTTACGAAACTACAACAAAAAATCTTAAAATCTGTATGGAGACACAAAGGACACCGAATAGTCAAAGCAGTATTGAGGGAAAAAAACAGAGCTGGAGGAATCAGACTCCCTGATTTCAGACTATACTATAAAGCTACAGTAATCAAGACAATATGGTACTGGCACAAAACCAGAAACATAGATCAATGCAACAAGATATAAAGCCCAGAGATAAACCCACTCACCTATGGTCAACTAATCTATGACAAAGGAGGCAAGGATATACAATGGAGAAAAGACAGCCTCTTCAATAAGTGGTGCTGGGAAAACTGGGCAGCTACATGTGAAAGAATGAAATTAGAACACTCCCTAACACCATATACGAAAATAAACTCAAAATGGTTTAGAGACCTAAATGTAAGACCAGACACTATAAAACTCTTAGAGGAAAACATAGGAGGAACACTCTTTGACATAAATCACAGCAAGACCTTTTCTGATCCACCTCCTAGAGTAATGGAAATAAAAACAAAAATAAACAAATGGGACCTAATGAAACTTCAAAGCTTTTGCACAGCAAAGGAAACCATAAACAAGATGAAAAGAGAATCCTCAGAATGGGAGAAAATATTTGCAAACAAAGCAACTGACAAAGGATTAATCTCTGAAGTATATAAACAACTCATGCAGCTCAATATTAAAAAAACAAACAACCCAATCCAAAAATGGGCAGAAGACCTAAATAGACATTTCTCCAAAGAAGACATACAGATGGCCAAGAAGCACATGAAAAGCTGCTCAACATCACTAATTATTAGAGAAATGCAAATCAAAACTACAATGAGGTAACACCTCACACCAGTTAGAATGGGCATCATCAGAAAATCTACAAACAACAAGCGCTGGAGAGGGTGTGGAGAAAAGGGAACCCTCTTGCACTGTTGGTGGGAATGTAAATTGATACAGCCACTATGGAGAACAGTATAGATGTGCCTTAAAAAAACTAAAAATAGAATTACCATAAGATCCAGCAATCCCACTACTGGGCATATACCCAGAGAAAACCATAATTCAAAAAGGCGCATGCACCCCAATGTTCACAGCAGTATTTACAATAGCCAGGTCATGGAAGCAACCTAAATGCCCATCGACAGACAAATGGATAAAGAAGATGTGGTACATACATACAATGGAATATTATGCAGCCATAAAAAGCAACAAAATTTGGTCATTTGTTGAGATGTGGATGGATCTAGAGACTGTCATACAGAGTGAAGTAAGTCAGAAAGAGAAAAACAAATATCGTATATTAACACATATATGTGGAACCTAGAAAAATGGTACAGATGAACTGGTTTGCAAGGCAGAAATTGAGACACAGATGAAGAGAACAAACGTATGGACACCAAACAGGGAAAGCGGCAGGGGGCTGGTGGTGGGAGTGTGATGAATTGGGTGATTGGGATTGACATATATACACTGATGTGTATAAAATTGATGACTAATAAGAACCTGCTGTATACAAAAATAAATAAAATAAAATTTAAAAAATAAATAAAATAAATTTCTCTCAGTAATTAAAAAAAAACATAAATTCTAGTTTTAAGTAAATTGCTCTCTATAGATCTTATAAGGATCAGAAATAAATCTTATAAAAAGCTACGCAAAGGAAACAGTATATTGACAACTCAAAACATAAAGAGAATTCAGACTCTGTTCTCTTACCCACAGTGCCATAAACTAGAAACTAATAATAAAACTTAAAATAATAACAATAATAATATCCTCCAAAACTTGGAAATAAGATTACAGTGTCAAAGAAGAAATGAAAATTACAGTTAACTGATCTAAAAACTAACAAAAATAAAAATCCAAACAACTTGGCCTATGGAATAAAGTCAAAATAATGTTCAATGGTAAATTTCCTGCTGTATAATGTTTTTATTTCCAAAAATAGAATTAAAAAGTAAATTCAAATGCAGCTCTAGAAGGTAGAAAAAAGGCAACATTAGCCCAAGGAATGCAAAGGAAAATAAAAAAGTCAAAAATTAGTGAATTTACAAAAAATAATTCATTCAACACATCCAATTCCTGATTCTAATGAAATAAACATATTGTTGAAAATACACCAATAACAGAAAGAAAATAATGTAAAGAGTTTATTTCAAAATTATAAAAATTTTTATTGTTTAAAATTTATTAAAATATGAAATATAAAAACACTTCTGTGGAGCTATGGGTGGATTTTGGGTTTGTTTGTTTCTTTTACTTTTTTGCTTTATATTTTTTGCTTTCACCAAAATAACCTCATTTTACTAGTGGGTTCTTTCAGTTTTTTAGGAAATAGATCTTTTCATTGCTTTCTCCTATCTAAGATGGGCTTTTATTAAGTTAGCAAATCTTCCATTCCAAAACATTAAAATCTTAAAAAAAACAGGAAAAATAAGATGCTTTTACTTATAAACACAGATAAGTAATGCTAAATAAAATAAGGGCAACTTAATTTAAACAGCATTAGAAGTATTCACCACAACCAAATAGTATTTATGTATAATTATTACTTAATATTAAGTAATAAATTAACAAATTATACAAATTTTCAAAAAAACATAATTGCTTGAATAAATATTAATAAGGAGTTTAGCAGAATATAATACCAATTCCTGATTTAAACTACAAATAAAATCTAGGTAAACGAGGGACAGTTTTCACCTATATGATAAACCATTTAATATATTAAGAAATATTATTGGTAAAGAGGAGATAATGTTATCTGCAGATAGTATGACTGTCTTCTGACAAATCTCAAGATAATTTTTGACAAAAACAAAATTTTGTTTTTATGAAAAACAAAGTACATGAAGGTGGCTAGTTACAACAATGAATGCTATATCATTCTGGGTGTCTCTTTACAAGTTGTTAGTTAAATAAGTTATGGATTTAATGTTCAGTTTCACCATTCAAGCAAAACACATTACTTGCACAAGGACAAGTCAAATGTTCCCATTATGCCTTTCATCAATTTAAAGCTTGCTCTCATCTACTGTATTTACATCAAAAGGGTTCTATCTTTCATAATAGTTACCTTTGTTTGGTGCAAAAATGGCTCTCAAATTACTAAGAAAATGACAAACACCAATGATTCTTTAGGAATTGTATATATTTTGTTAATTTAGCCCCAATGTCACCTCTCCTCTTAAATTAGATAGAACTGACAAAGCCCCATCAATTCAGGGAGAAATCCAGTGCTCTCCCCAAGATGTCAACAGATGCCCAGGTAATTATCCTTGTCTCTTCTGCCTTGCTCTTTGTTCCTTGCTCTTCTCTCTTCTTTCTTATTACTATCAACAAAAGCATATTTGGCTTTCCCCATCCCCAAATTTCTGTTCATTTCTGATGTTGGAGGATGCAGAAATTCTCCTACAGTCTCTTGCTTCTTCCAGCTTTCTAAATATAACCAAAAAACGTAACTCTGTTTCTCTAAACAAACAAGCAAAGTTACTTCCTAAGGAGAATTCTGATGTCTCTTGTTAAGTCAGTTTACCTCATTATAGTGTGTAATTACATATGCATGTTTATCAATACCACCAGCTAGTAAGAGGATTTTGCACAGAGGTTAAAAACATGTCAAATTGCTTTGGCCTGAATCCAGAATTCCCCTCTTACTAGCTGTATGACCACAAAGGAACATCTTTAAGCTTCAATTTCCTCATCTAGAAACAGAGACCACAGAAGCACCAACTTCACAGGTTATTGTGAAGACTAAATGAGATCGTCATTAGAAAAATTTACTAAAATGCCCATAGTAAGGCCCAACTTAACAGTTTATTAATATTATTTTTACTATTTTGCTGCTTGAGCTTAGTTTTCAGTTAATGGAAACACTGTTGTTTTTATAATAATGCTGAATACTGACAAGTGCCTAAGTGTACTTTAAATACTGATATTTTTTTCTTTTATGATATCAAAAACCAACTGTAAATAATGGAATAAAATACCCCACTCACAATAGAAACAAAAATATTGACTAAGGGTAATTCTAGCAACAAAAGTGAAGGGTCCATGAAGGAAGACTATAGGTAAAGAACCAACCTGCCATATTTCTCGATAAGAAGACATTGACTGATGACCAATCATCTAGGTTTTCAAAATAATTCTGATAAAAATCCAATGTTTTACTTTTTTAACTTCAGAAAATTATTCTAAATTCCATCTAGAAGAATAAACAGGCTAGTATAGCTAAAAACTCAACAATATTATCTCTCAATAGAGAAAAATTTACTGACCATTAGAAAGTATTTAGGTTTTTTGTGACTCACATTTAGGAAATAAAGATGCCATAGGTAAGAGCATCACCATTCCTTTTTCAGTGAGCAGAGAAGTCCTGTTGCAATACTGTTGTGGTTTGTTTGTTTTAGGATGACAATGAAGGGAAACAGGATATGAGGATTCCAGCAGTGTCCAACACAATTTCTCCACCTACCTCCTTCCCTAGGAGAGTTTTTTCCCTTTTTCACCCTCTTAACAAGGATGTTAAGACAATGAAAAAAGAAAAAAAAAAAAGGCTTCTTGCTTGTATGACTGAAGAACTGTATTCTATTCAAATTTCAGCCCTCTTACTTTGACATCAAAAGGCATTTGTGTTTTCTAAAGCAAAAATGAAAAATGATAGGACCAGCTTTTTGCTGTTTTCTCCTACTAGACAGAGAGTTCACTCTTGAGGGCACACATATGTTTTTCTTCCTTCCAAGGATGCCATTTTATTTCTGAATAAACAAGAAGTGAATGTTTTCTGAGTGGAGAAAGACATGGCCTCAGGGCATTCTAATGCTTACCAGGTTGTTTATCTTCTAACTGGAAACATATTTATTATTTTCTGAGGCTCTACTCAATTTATGGTCTAAGTTTGAGAAAGAGAGAGGCAGAGGTGGGGGGAGGGGGGATTGGCTAAGGGAGAAGATGAAACACTTGCCTAAGGGGAAATGAGTGACAACAAGAGGAAAATGTCTTAGGTCATCAATTCTCAAAAGCCATCTTTTATTTCTACCATATATAAATCATAAAGGAAATGTGTCAAAATTATAAACAATGCGAACAAGTTTTTTTAAGAAAAAACTTGTTCTATTCAGATAGATTATCACAAAGAAAATCTATATATCATCTACATATGAATATTCATTTGTATATGAATAAATGGAGTTAGAAAAGAAAATTTAACCTTGATTAGTTTTCAGCCTTGGTCCTCATCCTCTTCCTTATCTCTGAATCTTGGATTATTTTAACTAAGCTTCCTTGAAATTTTCCTCTGTTAGAATGTCTGACATAAGTAAGGTTACCTTGGAATAACTTTTTTTTATCCTATCATCTGGGAAATCTATTTCCTAAACTTCTGTCCTTAAGAACTTTCCCTTCTCTTTCTACACTTTTCTATTCAGGAAATGCAATCATTCCCATTGCCTCAATTATCACACTTACAGAAATGACTCCCAGATATAACACTTAACTCCTGATCCTAGTTCCCTATCTGTAATAACAAACTCAACATTTGTACATATTTTACATCTCAATCATATTTCAGTTTCTTAACTCAAAAAAGTAGATTTATATTTTTCTCCTTTTTTACTCTGAATTTTATAACTAGTTTCCAAATTTCAGTACCTTTTGCATTATGTGTCCTCCTTCCCATTCTTATTGCCACCACCCTGCTTCACACCTTTTATATTCCCTACTTTAACTGTCAGAATTTGTGTCTTATTTTTCCCTGTTCATATTTATCCATCCCACACACTGTGGCCAGATTATTCTACCCAAAGCATCACTGAGATCGTCTCTGCCAAAAGAAATCCTAAACTCCACTTTAAGGTCCATTTTAAATGTCACTTCTTCCATGGCATTTTCCTTGACATACACACTGTTTGTACTATCTCCCTCCCTTTCATACCCCATAACATTTTGTGTATGTGTGTCTTTATGTCAGTTGTCCTACCCCTATAGCTATCTACATGAAAAAGCATGTAGAAAAAGAGAAATTAAGAACTTTTCAAAAAAACAATATGACAGAAATGAATATAGGTCTCCCATGATTGTAGTTGGCATGCTTTATTTATATAAACTTTCAACAACAGTATTAATTTGATACATTTATTTTTCAACACATTTTGAATTCTGGTTCATTTTTTTGAATGTTAGGCATCAAGACTGAACTCCATTAATTATTCAGACTATGTCATCCAGTAAGATTCTCACCAATCTGGAAAATGACAATTTGGTACAAAACAGCTGTAAGTAGAAAGAGTGAGAGAAGACACAAAACTCAATATTTATATCCTATTACAGTTTTGTGAACTTTGAATTGAATTTCTGAAGAAAAGCAGTTCAGTTTTGCATTATCTGGAAACTGTCCAAAAGGAAACCTCAGCAGCCTGTGATTTCTAAAGGCCACACAAAAGCCCAGCTCTAATGACGAACACTAAACCTCCACTCCTTCTGTTTCTTGGCCTACTGTCACCGATGGCTTTTTAAATGATTACAAAAGTCACAGTTGCACAACTCTCAGGGAAAAAAAAGTACTGCTAAAATCAAGTGTATAGCGCTCATTTATATAGATTAGAAATATCAAAATTCTTTAAAGCTATTTCTCATCCCTGTAAACGTAGCATCACCTAAAAGCTAGCAGTCTAAGAAAATTGTATCATTTTTTAGCATTTTCATGGTACAAATGTGCTCTCATATGGCTGGCAATCTGAAAGATGGGTTATTTATAAGAGGAACTTCAACTGGAAGTCAGCAAATTTGGAGCCCATAATCACAATAATGACCAGCTTGCTTACCCTTATCCCTCACTTCTTTGTTTTCCTTAAAAAGAAAGAAACATGCTAATTAAAATTAAATATTCAAATTAAACACCTTACATAAGAAATATATAGGTCTGATAAGGGAACAGGAAAAGCTGAGTAGAAGGAAGAGAGTACTGATAACCAAATCTTTGTGTGCACCATATAAAAAACAGAAAATCAAGCAATGCCAAACCCAATGTCTGCAAGCTACATAATAACAGTGCTATCTCCCTTCACTTTTTTGGAAAGAAACTGGAGTCTTCTTAGTTATTTAAATGCTTACAGGCAAACATTTTATGGCAAAGTAGGTTTTCAGCTAGAAAAATCTAAAATTATTTAGATTTTTGGAATATGAAAAAATTTGAAGTAATCTAGAATGTACCAATGCAGAAGCTCTGAAATTCTTTTGTAGTTTATTAATTTTCCTAGTTTTTTTGAAAATCCCAACTAGTCCCAGGCAAAAATTTGAATTAATTCACCTCACTGATTAAACTTTTGTATAATATTCATAATTTATAGAGTGACGAGACTTTGGGTAAATGACCCATAAGATACCATCAGATTTAAGTTCTAGAACATTTACTTAAAGCAATGAAGTTGGAAGAATCTGAACTTCACTCCCAGTAGAATTCTTGCTTAAAAATAAGAAATGCTTCTTCCTCTTTTTCTCTCTCTTATAAAATCCACTCTTAAAGCCACTTTGCTTTGTTAACTTTTATAGCATGTATTCTCACTACAGCCTTCAACACCTGAAAAATTAGTGGAAGAATTTGACTGATTATAGAGGCTGTTTTCCTTGTTCCACGGCTTGTTCTAAAAGGGATACTCAGCAGAACTTGCATTTTTTTCTTTCATTTTGTGCTGTCTGCATGAGTAATTACCTCCCTGATTTCTGAGATGCAATTGAGTAGCTTCCACATTAGAAAAATCCAAAGATTGATAGAGCCATCGCTCCTAAAGGATTAGTTTGCTTCTGTAATTCCATGGAGTAGGTCATTCCAATAGCAAAATGCTATAAAGTTTAATTTCTCCTGTTTTTGAAAGCCACATATTGTTACCAATTTCAGGGAAACTGGAAAGGTCCCATGGGTCTTTTAAACAGGTAATGATCTTTAAAATTCCCGAGGGGCTCTCTCTTGCCCTCATGGCATGTGTCATCCCAGAGAATGGTTTTGTGATAACCAAAGTGTAGAGTTCACTTTCTTGAAAAATAAAGCTTATGACAATTAATTTACTCATTTGTTAATTACAGTTTCTAAATATCTCTACTGGTACATTCAAAGCAAGCTGAAATCAACTATGCAAACCCCTTAGCAGTATTTGAACTATGAAGAAGCTTATAACCTGGTTCAATGATGAAGAAGTACTTCTTCTAAAACAGGTGTCATTACTGAATGAGTTAGCCTGCCTTAGTCTGCTTGGGCTGCTGTAACAAAATGCCATAGATTAGGTGGCTTAAACAACAGAAATGTATTTTCTCACAGTCTGGAGGCTGGAATTCTGAGATCAGGATACCAGCATGGTCTGGCTCCTGTGAGAATTATTTTCTGGCTTGCAGATAGCTGCCTTCTGACTGGGTCCTCACATGGTGGAGAGAGAGCAATCTCTGGTGTCTCTTCCTCTTTTGTGTAGACACCAATTCTTGCAGATCAGAACTCCACCCTTATGACCTCATTAAGCCTTAGTCACCTCTTGAAAGCCCTATCTTCAGCACAGATACATGAGGGGTTAGTGCTTCAACATATAAATTTGGAGGAGACACATTCAGTCCATAGCATAGCCCAAAGAAAATAAAGAGCCAATGAATTCTCATACATTTAGATGTTCAAAAACTACATAATTCCAAACTCGTGTTATGTGTGGAATCTGTTGCACTTTAGTTCTGCCTTTTTTTCTTTTTTTTTTTTTAACTCATCAGTCTGGTGGTCCCTTATATCAGGCAGGTATCTGGCGTGTATATTATAGAGATTGCAAAAACCGTTACAAATAAAATTATTTGTAGCTAGCCAAAGAAAACAGTATCAAGTTTTGTTTACTCCCCAGTACTTTTCAAGTTAGCTTATTTATTATATTCACAAGCTTATTTAATTTGTCACAGATGTTCACGGGAAGATTTTGTAAGCGTCCACTGTTAGAATATTTTTTCAGAAAATCCATTTTCCAAATGTCTGAATAATGACAAAAGACTTCCTAGCAGAATATTAAGCCAGGAAATTCATCTAAACATCACAAGTGTAATCATATGTGGTATAAGCTGTAGTTGCTGTCTGATTAATTTTGGCTCAGTATAATGTTGTTGGAACGACTACATTTGACTCAATTTTTTTTCTCTTACATAAAAGTAAACACCAAAGCAGAGAGGGCACAGGAAGAAATGGTGGCCTCTTAAACTAAATTCTTAATGAAATCAAAAAGTTTAGATTTCAGGTCACCTTGCAAATATGTCCTGTTTTCTTCCATCAATATTGAAAAATAGACTCATACTTTCCATATATAACAGTAGAGTTTTATTTAAATATTTATTTTCAGTCTATCTATGTAGTCTGGGGTATTTGTTTTTTTTTAAATTTTCTGTTATACTATTTATTCTTGGCTTTTAAAATTAGTTCTGCTCCTTAGTCGGTTTAACTGAGACGCAAGATCTTTGTAAGTTAGCTGCACATTCAGTAAATTGAAATTCAACCTCCCAAGACAAACCACAGATGCTCTACATATTTAGCACAGTGCTTCTAACCAGCTGTACTAATCTGGGCAGTAACACTGCCCTGTGGCTAAACATCTGGACAGAGCTAGAAACCAGAATAATAAATAGTTTTAGAATTCTATCAGACAGATGACTACAGGTGACATCACAAAATGTAAAAGACAAAAAAGTAAAAATATATATCTGTAGCCAAATATGGTACTATAACTTGAAAGACAGATCATGAAAATTTCACATTACTGCTATCAACGAATTTGACCTAAAACAACATTTTCCATTTTATAACTAGCTGTCCAACCATATGTACAAAATCTTAAATTTCAAACAGAGATGAGGTTGTACAGTTATGAAAATTGCACCACATTTTGAAGAGGTGAAGGTACTAGCTCTCTTACAATTTACTTGTGCCAGGAATAAAGTTAAATTCCCTAGAGAAAATCATGTCAAAAAAATGTTCCCATGCCCTAATCCTGCCCACTGCATTAAGACACCATTGGATTCACCACAAGAATTGTGAGAAAGAGTTGCTTACTTTTGAAGATTCTATCAGGGAGGCATATTGTTGTATTTGTATAGAAATTACTACGATAGTTGACATTATCTGTTTTCACTTTAACATAGGTGGAAGTTGAAAACACTTGCACCACTTGCTTTGGGTACCAGAATTCCAGGATAATCAAACAATTTTAACATCTATGTCCCCAGCATAGATTTAGGAATTTTGATGATATGAAGGAAGAATAAAGAATATCTTGTGCCTAATGGCAGATTTCCATGGAAATAGATAGGAAGTCAGAGACTATGGTTATCTGATAAACATATTTCTTCTAGACAGAGATTAATTGGAAAAATCTTCCTCAGTTTCAGATCAGAAACTAGGAACAACCAAGTAGATGTAACATTCAAATAATTTGAGCCTAAAATTGACCTAACTAATGTGCAGAATTATTGAAAACTCTAGTTTGATGCTGCAGGAAGACCAAACATTCAGAAAACTGGGTTTTTTTTCCCTCCATGCCAACTCATAACTCACTAATTAAAATCTCTAGGTGATCTGAGAAAAAAATATTACTAAACATTTTTTTAGATTTGTCATTCCATGATTAGGCATAAACATTTATACTTCAGAGTTCTTTTTCATCCTTTCAATGTTATTTCAAATATATATAGAAAGTAACTGAGCATTTTAAAAGATTTCTTATAGATATAAACATCCATTGAGGACAATATTGTTCTGTAAGCTATTAGGCCAGAATTTGTTTTCCTACCTTAACTTTACAGAAGATTTTATCTCCTATATATTCATATGAAAAGGGTGTTTTCATAAAAATAAAATTTGAGGGAGGTTTGACATTTTTATTGTCCTTTCCATTGCAGAATAAAGTCAAGTGTGTGCGATGAAGAGCTCACAATATCATTGTAGCTGAAATCTATATACCAGAAATTTACCATTTGATAAAGAGGGAGGGAAGACTATTAACACCGGTAGTTTCCTGAGCATCATTTTCACAGTAATAAAAAAGTAAATACGTTTCTTAAAATTTGTTCAGAAAGGTATCAATTGAGGAAAAAGTATTTTCCCATTCTAATATTCAGTGTCTTGATTGAAAGACAGTCCAGGATTTGGGAAGTAAAAGAGTCATAAAGAGACTTTCGAGAGATGGAGGAAGACGCTGAGTTCAGCTCCCCTCATGAACACACATCAAAACTACCATTAATTAATTTGGAATAAGAGAAAGAAGATAAGCAAAGAATTAAAGGAAGGGGGAAAAGCACAAAAAATAAATTACATTTGTCTTTTATTTTGTGCCTACGTGCAACTTCAGAGCAGAAACTCTAGAAATACTAATAGATTATGTTCCAAAAGCCTGTTTATAATGTCATTTATTTATGAGCCTTTAGTGACACTATTGTCAACAGTTGAAAGTGGGCAGAGTTGAAACATTATTTTTCCCCACTGGGTTTACATTTCAGAAAGTATATAAATTTAAACTTAGAAGAGAAGCCTCTGTTTGTGGTCCAGAGGCACGTGCCATGTCTGGGTCTCACTGCAGGAAAATGAGATTGCACCACAGGTCTCTTGGCCCTGTGTTTGAAAGAATGACAGCAGCTCCTGTGCCCTGTCAAGCCAGCTGGCCATTCTGAGTGCTTTTCTCCACACCTCCTTGCTCCATGTTCTTCAGAAAACGGAGCTTGCTTTCTGAAGCATATCATTTGTTTCCCCATGATCAAACTTATGATAAATGTTTAGGGACAAAAACCAGTAGCTCCTGGCAAGGTTAATATGCATCTTTCTCCTTGAAGATTTTTTTCTTCTTCACATCACAGATAGGCAGTCAGTTTTGTGTGCTCTTGCCTTAGGAATTTTGACCTGTATAGATGGAGTCAAAGACAGGAGGAGATAAGAGCAAGTGTTCAAGAGTGAGAGCTTTTTTTTTTTTTTTTTTTTTTTTTTTTTTGCAGTATGCGGGCCTCTCACTGTTGTGGCCTCTCCCATTGCGGAGCACAGGCTCCAGACGCACAGGCTCAGCGGCCATGGCTCACGGGCCCAGCCGCTCCACGGCATGTGGGATCTTCCCAGACCGGGTCACGAACCCATGTCCCCTGCATTGGCAGGCGGACTCTCAACCACTGCGCCACCAGGGAAGCCCCAAGAGTGGGAGCTTTGAGGAAGAAAGCTTTTGTAGTCAAGGAGAATCTCTAAGTTAGGTAAGAGGACTTGTTTGTTACCCCTGGAGTGGCAGTGACCATGTGGATATATGTAGAATAACTAAGAAGATCAGATTCTAGCCACTGGAGTCCCAGGCTCACAGGGTCCCTATGTTCAAAGGATGACAAAATATTTGAAGAGCCTTCAGACTGAAAGGGGCATCTCTAAAGTTACCAGTATAACCCATGACTGTGACTCTTAAAGGCCTCCTGTATCTTAGTTCTAGGTGTGACCTTCACTGAAGCGTTTATGGATAGTCTTAATAATTAATATTAAGGTTAAATTTGCAAATAATCTTGCAAGAGGGGAACCCCAGAGTCAGTTTTAGGTGGGTTTTAAAAAAATAAAGGAAAACGTTATCTCTTGCATACTGAGTTTGTGAGCTAAAAATCTGTAAAGCATTAAAGCAACATTCTCTGTAGAAATTCTGAAGGAAAACAGTGTCCTGTGACCTTGGAAATCCAAGCAGAAATGGCAAGAGAGAAAAAGTAAGCTATAGGAATAGAATTAGAAAAAATGCCCTTGGCTAAGACAGAGCAACAGAAAGACCAGAAATTAAGAGAAGAATGACTCTTTTTGAGAAAAGTTGCAGAGAGAGCATTGTTTTGAGAGTAAATTTTTATACCTTAAATACAAATCTAACTATAGTTTCTACATGTGTAAAAGGCAGAAAACCTATTGCATTACATTATTCTTTTCAACAAAGCTGTCCATTGTAAGTGTTATCACGGAGAGTGAGAAATAGTCCATATCTAAGAAAATGTTAAGATAGGAAGAGTAAGGTTACTTTTTAAATGAGATGTAGATATTTTAATAGATAATTTTGACAGTAAAGTATTCACTGGCCCTATATGATCAGATGTCTATTGTGTCAGAATTGTGGGAATAAAAATAGAGGGAGATATGGTCCTGTTCTTGGGTATCTCAAACAAAATCTATGAATGAACAACTTGAAAACAATACATCTATCTAAATGACAGCATATGTGGTAGATATCACAAACTAGTGCTCTAGGCTTTCAGAGAAAGAGAAAACTGATATGGCAAGCAAATCTTCCCAGAAGATAGGGAAAGAATAGAGAAGAAGAAATTCAGGCTGTAGAGAGATCTTGCTAAATGTATATTTTCTATTAGACTGACTTTAACAACGGATAAGTAGTGTCACTATATTCAACATCAAAGTAAACTAAAAATAGTTGAAATAGAATCATTAATAGGATTCATAATACATCTTTATTTGCAAAATAAAGAGAGCTAAAAGTAATTATATTACATGTGGTTTTAGGCATCAAATGTACATTAATTAACACAGTAAATATGAAAACTTAAATTTATGAATGCCCATGGAGAGATAAAATGATCAAGTTTTAGTGTGCTAAATCTCTCCTCCATTTTACTCCCAATACTTCCTGTCATTCACTGAAACACATGGTATGACTCCTCATAATATAACATAAGCAAATAAAAAACATCCCATCACCAGAGATTCTCTCAATCTCTTAAGCTTCTGCTGTGAGAAAAGAGCAATTGAACAGATTTTACTCAGCCCATCATGAGTCTTCTAGGTAAACTCTGAGAGTTTGGTAACATGATAAAAATCCACTCCCCAGTGGGAAGTCTAGTTGACTACACTAGCTAGACATGGAGCTCTAATGATTATTAAGCATGTCTTATAAAAAGGTCCAAAGTCGTTGGAACATTCTTTGTTTTTTTCTCACTTAAGTGGCACACAAGGAGTAAAAACCTACAAAAGCCATTGAACAGAGTTCTTATTAACCAACATTAACTGCCTGCTCTGGGAATTGAGTCCCGGTTCTCAAAAGCAAATAATAAAAAGCAAATTTCATCACACAGGGATTTTTTTTTTGGTTGGGTTTATAAGTGTAGGAAGATTAAACAAAATGGCCTTAAAGGCTACAAATGTCCAACAGAGAAGCCTTGCTTCCTAGGATTCAAATCTATTGCAAGAACTACCTGTTTTTTCAGAGACAGCTTTCTTCTGATCCCTATAAACTGGCAGTTTTCCCTTACTCTCCCATTGCACACCAACCTTTTATCAGAACTCCAATTAGTTTCATTGTTTAACTAAGTGAAGAAAAATCTCCCCTGTCATTGCAGTTAAATCTCAGATAAAGCATTCATGTTCTTTTGATAATTGGTATATGTGATTTTTCAGTACTTATATGCAATATATTAAAGAAATTTAGACAACATTATAAGAAGATACATTCTGATGGAATTCCCTGTGGTGTCAGTTCACTGACATGTAATATAATAACAAATATGAGATCTAGTTGGCATTATTAGACCTCAAAAATGGACCACTAGAATAATTGCTTATATTCTTGCTCCATTATTAACTTAATTATTATGAGAGGGTTAATTGTTAAAGTCAACCAATTATTATGAGATAGTAAAGTGGGCTAACCCATATGATCGTCAACTTGTTTTTCTGTAATTTTCATATTCAGGAAGCAAACCTTTAAGGACCAGATTTCAGCAATCTAGTTCAAGTCTAGAAACTGGATTAATCAACATATGTGCTGAGATGCAATTTCTTTTCATTTTTCCTTCCTAGTTCTTTGTTTTGTTTACCATCTAATTACCAATTCTGATCCTTAACAGAAATTAACTAATAAAATTTTAGGCATAAGCAATTAGAAATTTATAAAATAAAAAAACAGAGTAACTCTACTGAATACCTTTGAACACATACCTTCATCTTGTTCACCCTAGCAAGACCTCCTATAAGTTCTAAGTCTCACTACAGAAAAATGCTTCATATTTTCACAGCCATCAAGTTATCCATATTGACCTGAAAGTAAATTGCTTTATTACGCTCATAAAAATCCTAACAAAGAAAGCTATCAGTAGTTATATCAGGGATTTCAAACTCAAATGCCTACTCAGGCCAGAAAGTTAATTAAAATGAGTAAAGTTTTCCAGGGGTAGACCATCATTATACTGGACAAATATGACATCCATCTAAAAGAAGCAGACACCACTCAGCAATAGCTTATTGTTTCCGGAAAGGCATTGAGCCTAGACCAGCTAAATCTTTTGACGTTCCAAGGGAAACCAGTATTGTAGATTTTTATGGGAGAAAAACAAACAAACAAACAAAAAAAAACCCTCATGATTTTAAAACTTTGGCATAAATTTAAACATTTTTAAAACACTATGAAAGTCAGAATAAATACATCTGCTGCCTGGATTAGCCCATTTTGGACCTCTAAATTAAATAACAATGCACTTCAGCTGGAAAAAGATCATATTTGACTCTTGAATGCCATTATAGACTATTATCATTCCTATCCTTTTTCCTTTTAGAAAGCTGTCATATCCTTTTTTATTTTATGTATCTTTTCACCATTTAATTCACAATGAAACATAAGTGAATTAGAGTTAAGAAGGATAATGGTAGGGAATGCTCATATGCACAGTAGTAAGAGTGGTTAAATGCTGTTTTAGCCAAATTATCTTCTATTACTTTAGATTTTTCCACTCTGACTCTAAAGTAAACCCTCAAGGAAAGTATAGATTCTTACTGTCTCTTGTTAACTGAGCAGAACTAAAACTCAGTGTTCCATCCATACAACTAGGAAGGCAATTCAAAACCACTAGCATATCTCAATAAAACTGGAACCAAACAAATACATACATACATACATACATACATACATACATACCCCAGGATATCAGTTGGAAAACTTTTGAATTCTTATCTCTACTATCATTCAGAACCTATATATGGACATTTACAAATCTGATCTACGGATCTAATGTGTAAAATGCCCAGATATCAATCCAGCTTTCTAAGCAGCCCTTTCTACTGTCTGACAAGACAATAGGTGGTGGGAGAGCAAGCCCCTTAATAAATGCTCAGGATTTTGATTACAAAAATAATGATATTTTCCTGATAAGAAAGGGTCAAACACAGAAGAATTAATTGTTTTATTATAATGGAAGAATTAATAAATAACTTGGGTCACATTGTGATTTCTCCATTAGACATATGATCAAACTGATTCACTTAAGAAAAACCTTTTATCTTTGGCTGGGGAGTCATGGGAATCATGGCATTACCAAGAATTAAAAGACACAAGAACTGAAATCATTCACTATCTAAGAGAAAGAGGTGAATGTGCTATTGCCATGTCACTGCCCATTATAATTAAGAAAAAGCATACAACATTCTCTATTTGTACCTGACAAAATGTAAGAACTTAACAAGGAATTATTGATTTATAAGAACAGAAAATTACAGACTAATAGCCTTCATAAACATAGATGCAAATATTCTTGGCAAATTCTTAACAAATTGAATTCGATAATCCATAAAAAGATTAAAATATCATGACAAAGTATAGTTTACCCCAGGAATGCAAGGTTTGTTTAACATTGGAAAATCCATGCAATTCACCATATTAACAGTAAAAAAAAGAAAAAAAGAAATGACATCTCAAGAAATACAGAAAATGCATTTGATAAAGCTCAACACTCTTTCTGTTAAGAATTCTCAGTATGCAAAGGACAGAAGAAACCTTCTTCAACATGATAAAAGGGATCTGTTATGATTTAATATTTATAATTGATATTATAATTTAATAATAATGGAAACAACCTAAATGCTCATCCATGGGGTATTGATTGAATAAATATGCTATATTCAAAGAAGCAACTACTCCCATTTGAACGTTAGCTGGACGTACTGACCAGCTTTCAAAGGATAGAATAAGGGAAGGGAAAAAGTGACTGTCAAGCTCTACCTTAATCAAGTAATCAAAGTTAACAACACTAGTGATAAGTCAAGTTGGTAACATGTCCCCCTGGTATGATGCAATGAGAGGGGCACCTTATCTCTGTGGTGTTCTTCCCCAAAACCCATGACCTCAGTCTAATCATCAGACAAACCCAACTTGATGGACATTCCACAAAATACCTAACCAGAACATCTTGAAAGTGCCAAGGTCATGAAAAAAGGAAAAACTAAGAGATCAGATGAGACTAAAGAGACATGATAACTAAATGCAATATAGGATTTTTCATGGGATCCTGGAACAGAAAAAGGACATTAGTGGAAAATCTAGTAAAATTATAGTAAAGTCTGGAATTTAGTTAACAGTAATGCACCAATGTTGGTTTCTCGGTTTTGACAAATGTACTACAGTAATATAAGATTTTAACCTTAGGGGAAACTGAATGATAGGTATATGGAAACCCTGAACCATTTTTGCAACTCTTCTATAAATCTAATATTTTTTTCCAAAAAAGATTTTTTTAAAATTGAGGTAGAAAAGAGTTTGTGTAATATAATAACTTTGTGAGAAAAAGAACTTAAATATATTTTTCTTATTTTAAAAAAATGAAAAAGAAACACAGGAAAGATAAACTAGAGGTTGATGACAATAGCTTCCTATAGGATATGGGTAGAATTAGAGTGGATGGGATATGTAGGAGAGCAAGATTTCCTGAATATATCACTTTCTATGGTTTGATTTTTGAAGCATGTAAATGTCTTACATTTCTAAAATATAAAATTAAAGCAAAAAGAATAAAAACATTGAATACAAACAGAAAGAGTGATCCTAAGGGTATCCTTGCTGGATCACTTTGCACTAAATCCTGAAGAATTCAGAATGTAGGGTATCTTGCTAAACAACTGAATTGAACTCTTTAAAGGACCTGAAGTCAAGAGGAACAGAGTGAGGCAGTGTGGGGTGGGAGGTAGGGTAGCTGTTCTTAGGGACACTAGGGAGACATAACCATCAATTACAATGTGTAAACCCTAACTGGATCCTCAATTAAAAGGAAAAAATCAGCTATATGAAACATTTTCAAGAAATGGGAAAATTTAGTATTTAGTGTGGTCTGTAGGGTGTTCTATAAGTAATGGTGATGTTCTTGGGTGTGATCATGGTGTGTTTGTCAGAAGATGTCCCTGTTCTTGGCAGATGCATGCTGAAGTTTTTAGGCATGAGGTATCATGATGGCTGAAATCTACTTCCAAATGATTTGGCAAAAGGGGATTGTATGTCTATTTATAGAGCAAGAGGGATCAGACTTGGCAAGATGTTAACAGTTGGTAAATCTAGGTGTGGGATACACTGGTGTTCATTGTACTGTTTTTTCTAACATTCCTATAGGTTTGCAATTTTTCAAATACAAATTAGACTTCAGAGAGTCAGCTTACTGCCTTTTACCTTCTTTCCTTCCGATGAGCATTCTCCATCAGGCTAGGCACTCTGCAACTTTGTCATCTATTTTATATTCATTTTATCTATAGTTATTGGCTTATTTATATTTTCCATTTCTCTTATCAATTTTGCTAATTTGTATTCTAGATCATCCATGTCATCAATATTTTCAAATTCTTTAGCACCTCCCACATATTAAAAGTACATATATGGAGCGTTGTATAAGTTAGGGACATCTCATCCAAAGAAGGTTTCAGTTCCTTTCATATTTGTCGTTTTATTGTTTGACTTCTCACACAAAAGCTAACTATAGAGACAGCCATAAGCAATATAGGTCAACATATTCAATTCCAGTTAGTATACTACATATGCCCCTTGACTATACCAGTACTAGTTAGCTAGGAAAAAGTACTGGTCATAACCTTTTGATGTCAATACTAGGAAAAGCAGAGTCTAATACCATTAACCATTAAATATACTAATGTATACTTATGGTTTTAACCTCTCTTTTTCTTACATGCCTTCCTTTCTCACATATTGGAAAGGACAGGATACAGAGAGCCAAATCCATATACATTGGTCCCAGGTCAGCAATACTGCTGGGATGCCGGGCAGACGCAAAGGCTAATCACACAGCAGGGAAAGATTTCCTCAAATGCAAGATGTTTTCCTAAGTACAGCATGGCATTTGGGGAGACTTTTTCTAACCGTGTCTCTTTCTTCTCTTTACATTCATTCTCTATACAGTAAATATTGAAGACTTGCTATCTGAGTTATAAAGAAATTGAAAACAATATTTTTTACTTCTCTGTCTTAAAATATTAAATCCTAAAACCTTGCCAAATGTGTACTTTAATGCCAGCTCATGCTCCCATAAATAATACAAAATAAATATTCACCCAGAATTTTTAATGTCCTTGATATGATTCCCTAATAATCATCTCAAGACTATTTAAGAATTTAGAGAGCTGAATTGTAATTACAAGTAGATGTTTCTCTTATATTTTAGCTCATTTTAGTTTTTAATAGAAGAGGATGATAATTTAAAGAGTTCTAAAGGTGTAATTGGGGAACTAAAACCTCATACTAGGGTTAGTGGCTAAGTGCATGGACCTTCTGTGCTAAACTCCTAACTCTGCTACTTCACAGCCATGTGGCCCTGGGAATGTCACTTTACCTCTTGGCCTTGATTTCCTCATCTGTAGGACAGGGTGAGCAAATACCTATAACATGGGATTATAATAAATAAATTGAAAGTTGGAAACAAGGTGAACTAAGCAGAAAATAAACCAATGCTGGATAAATTATAACAAACATATTTTAAAACTTATCTCCTGGGAGAAAAAAAGGAAAAAATGTCAGAAGACAGAAACAAAAGGGAAAAGGAAGCCAGAGCAATAATACCACGTCTGGTTCTGCCATAGCTCTTTTTTCAAAAATTTTTTATCTTTATACAATTTTTAAAGGTTACTTTCCATTTACAGTTATTACAAAATATTGACTATATTCCCCATGTTGTACAATACATCCTTGAGCCTATCTTACAGCCAACAGTTTGTATCTCCCACACCACCACCCCTATACTGCCCTTCCCCTCTCCCCACTGGTAACCACTAGTTTGTTCTCTATATCTGTGAGTTTGTTTCTTTTTGTTATATTCATTAGTTTGTTGTATTTTTTTAGATTCCACATATAAGTGATATCATACAGTATTTATCTTTCTCTGTCTGACTTATTTCACTTAGCATATTCTGCCATATCTCTTGAGTGGGGAAATGGGGCTATCAAAGTTGGTTATGACCAAGAGTTCAGATAAAATATAATCTTGAGAAAGGATTGGGGCTATAAGATGCATGAAATTAGAAAGGGCACACCTCAATTACTGATACCTTTAAATTACTGCATCTTCAGTTAAAAAAAAAAAAAGATCTTACAGGGGGAAAAAAATCTGTCTACCTACTAAGGGAAAACAAAGAAGTTTGTTTCTGTCTAACCTCTAGGTGAGAAAAAAAGTCTCATCCAGAGAATTTGAAAACACAGACTGTGACTTCCAAAGGTTTAGAGTCTAAATATATACTACGTGCATGGTATAGTCAAACCTAAGCTGAATAGTTAGAATAAAAATTGCATAAGGCAAAGCTTAGGAACACAGATTGACACAAGGTACTGACTGATGCTAGCAGCTGTCAGAGCAAATATGAGAGCATATGGGTGAATGATCGTATTAATCCAACAAGGAACATTTACATGCAGAAGGACATGGAAGAGTGGAAATTGAGGGTGTTGGAAAGAAACGGATTCAGGACTTCAGTTGAAGAAGATGAGAAGTGATGCTGAGAGACAGGAAGTGGTAAGATGGACACAAAAGCTCTGGGCATCACAATGATTTCAAAACAGGTGTAGTGGGAGAAACAGAGTGAGATATCTGAAAGGTTAGGTGATCCCATTGAAAGATTAGTATGCTACATTTAGGATGCTAAAATTTGAGATTCCTATAATGGAGTAGGTTCAGGATAAGGACAAAGGAGAGAATTCCTGAACAGCAAAATTAATAAATATTCTAATGTTAAAGAAGTCAATGTTAGGTTCAGGGTGCCAGCCATTTTCCCCCTCCTCCAGGATTCTGGCTGATAGAAATGAGACCAATAGGAATCAAAATCTCAGCTCATTAATAACAGTGTCATTCCCTCCAAATGCCCAGCTCTGTGGCAAAGCTAGATAGAATCATGCTGCTGGCACCTGAGACCAAAGTGAAGGCAGGTCAACCACCTGCCCCAAACAGTCTTTGTGATCAACCTGTCAGGGAGTGTTAAGTCTGCAGAGCAGATTCTGACTTACCTACCTGGTTTTACTACCAAAGTGAGTCATGAGCAGAATGGAAGGTGGAAGAGAGAGTGGTGACCTTCTGACCTGACTATGCTTACCATGTAGAAAAAGGAAGTAGAGAAGAGACCAATTCCTTTTGTAACAATTCTTGAAGCAGATAAAAACAAGAGAGGGAGGGAAGCGGGTGGGGACAGAAAGGAGGGAAGGGAGAGAAAAGAAAGGAGGGATAACAATAGAGCATAAGAATGTGAGAGGGAGGGTAGGAGGGAGAGAGGGCAAGCTCCAACTCCCATTTTTGAGGATAGTTAAGAGCACCCACCAGAAAAGAAAAAACTTGGTCAGTAAATGTCAAGTTCTTCTCAATTTTACCAACATATTAGGTATTCCTTCTCATTTAGAGAGACACAAGCAAGAGGAGGAGATTCTCTCCATAACCGCCCCAACCCTAATAGAGAGGAGAGCACAAGTCCCCACCAAAAGAAGTTTACAAATCTTCCCAATGAATGAGACAGTGTATAGGTCATCTGCATGTATACCATTGTCATCCATGGTGCAGGTACAGTTACAGCTTAAAGAATTATGGTAAGTCTGTGTATTTGCAGATTTTATCACATGTCTAAGAAATTTTATTTGCCAGGTTATAATACTAGACCATTAATTTCCAAGTCTTTCAGTAGATCATAAACCTAAAGTAAATGGTTTCCTTGGCCTCCTCTATGGCTTTCCTACCTCAGTAATGGTCACGTGAAAAGCCACATGAAGATGATGATACCTAGCTGTTGCTTGTGGTTGGAACCTAAGAATATCAGTGTTGTCCATACCCACACTTAAATTAATCCATCACACTACCATAAACATATTTTGGAAGTTTCAAGCTATGTAAATTTACACACACACCATTCTTTTTTCAAATATATTAAATTTTCTAATTGAAATAAAACAGTTATGATTGTTTCTCCAGATTACTTATATATTTAAAATGTATAATAAAAGATTCTTATCCTAATGCATCCATTATAGTATCATAAACTAGGTTTTAAATTCCACTACCTGTTCATACTGAGTCTCCATCTCAGCTACTGTACTATCTGGCAACTATACCAGTTACACAAATCTGCTGTTCAACTGCCTGACCCATTTTTGTGTTGCCTCCAAAGGCTATTCTTTTTCATTGGCAGGTTCTTTCCTCTTCATCTATTACAAATCTCTAACCTTATCTCCTCAACATGACCCACAGCCTAATAAGATAAAACAGGGAAATTGCATGGGCATTGGATTGGACTCAAACAAAACAAATGGTTCAAATTCTGGTTCTACGAGCCACTAGAAACATAATCATGTATAAAACATCTAGGTATTATATGTTTTAGTCTCCTTCACTATTAAATGTATACAATAAAACTGCTATCATAGGCTTATATAGAATCAATGAAATAATGTATATAAATATTAAAACATCAGCAGTGGCTGGCATGAAGTAAACACTGAGTAAATGTTAGTTCACCTTTCAACAAAATGTGGGTACCATTTTTGAAAAATTGGCAACTCCCGCCACCATATCTGAAAGTCATTCCATGCTAGCCTTGACAGTTATTTTGCTTTTTTGGACAAAAAATATATTTCTTATACTTCCACTGCAAACTACATTTCCCGGCCTCCATTGCCTGCCAGCTCACAGCTAAATTCAGCCCACAGGAGGCACTGACCAGACATGAGAGGGCAGGAGGGAAGGAGAAGCCAGGGTATAGCTCATCTGCTCTCTCTTCTTCATATAGCATTTCCAGAGCAGCTCCCAGTGGGCAGACTCTCCCTCCATGGCCCAGCTTCCTCTTACAAGGGCTGTAAGGAAGAATCTGTCCATGCCTTCCATAGCTTCTGGCAGCTTGGTGACAATCTTTGGCATTCCTTAGCTTGTAGAATCATCACCCCAATCTCTGCCTTGATCTTCACATTATGTTCCTACTGTCTTTATATTTGTGTCCAAATTTTCCATATTTATAAGGACATTAGTCATTAGATTAGGGGACCACACTACTCTAGTATGACTTCAGGTTAATTTAACAAGTTGCATCTGCAATGACCCTATTTCTAAATAAGGTCACATTCTCAGGTACTGGGGGTAATGACTTCAATAATTTTTTGAGGTGGACACAATTCAACCCATAACACAGGCTAAGGTGCACACTGGGAGAACTTAAGTGTTTAAAGGCTGCTGCAAAATCTAGACACCTCTTTGAACATAATCTTCATTCTATAAAAATAGAAAATTTGCAAGCATCTTCCTTTCTTTACAGATCATTTCAAAGAGAAAAAGGGATATAATTCAAATGTAATCCAGTCTCTCCTTTATTCATAACCCTAGATACTAAGTGATTGTGAAGATATCAGTTTATGTTTCACTTATATTATGGTATTGAATGATGTAACTGGTATATAATTTATGATGGGTCTTCCAATTAGCTGTGTTCCTTAAAAGTCAGGTCACCCAGAGAGGGTCTGGAGGCATATTAATTAGAATCAAATAAGACAGATTGGCATTACATGTCACCACTATAAAAGGCACAGTAGAATCTGAGAAAGAAGAGATTTGCTATAAGCTGTTACAGAAAGAGGAGACGCCATATCAGGGGAAGAAGACAGGATAGAAATAAACTGAAACTGATGCCCTGCAATCCAAGAAAGAAGCAGAACAAAATATTGCTTAAGACAGCCTAGTAAGTAGAAAGAGATAAAATGTTATTAACACAGAAATAACACTTAAAGCCAAATGGGAATGAGCTGATACAAAAATCTTAAAAGCAAAATTGTTACAAAAAAATAGTTTTAAATTTGTGCTTGCCTTTTGCTTGCAGCAAAGAAAGCGCTGGCATATATGGGAAGGGTAAGGCAGGTTGTCTTCTACCATCCTTTCAAGACTAAGCTGCTATTTATGGTATAGATGCTTCAGAGAAATAATTTTATGGAAAAAGACTGCTTGGGGAGAAGTACAAATTTATTGAGCTCTAACCAAATTTGCCCCCCAAATCTTTGAATTTTCAAAGGAGATACTGGAAGTTAGAAATAACCATTTTCAAAGGTTCACAGTAGCGCTAGCTTTGAAAGAAGTGGAGACTTGAATTCACCTTTGGAGCACACGCTTTCTTTGATTTTTAAAAACCACTGTAATAAGTATTTCTAGTCAAGGAAATGCAAAACAGAGTTCCTCTTTTGAAATGAAGGAGTTTGCTATGCTCTAAGAAAATAATCTGCTCAGTACGATTATGTGAAATAGTGGGGTTTTTTGTGGGAAACAATGCATCTCTAGGTCCAGTATCTTTCTGAGAAATACTTGGAATAATGATCTACAGTGCAATGACTCTATAAATTTTTCCTTGTTAGCAGGCGTGTGCGTGTTTGTGTGTCTGTGCATGTGTGTGTGTGTCTGTGCGTGTGCCCATGCTCTTTGTCAAGAAATTGGCATCAAGAGATTAGGAATTAAGACCCTAATGACTACAAAATCTCATGTAATTCTTAAGCTAGAGGACCACCTATAAGAAGAAATAGGTCTTCACTTGATGAAGCACAACTTAACCAGGATGGTTTGTGGTCCAATGAGGCTTATGCCAAGCAAAATAACTCAGATGCTGGGCAATACACTAATGTCAGATTATGCATTCTAATGTGAGTGTATTGTTGGATATTACAGGTAAGGGCAGTTCCTATAGGTAGGGGGTGGATAGTGAGTGACTATCCTGAAATGAAGATCATTTGGGATCAGAAACTGAGAACTTGATCTCAGACTGTAGTTGAGAAAGAGTTCTCCCTCTTTGGAGGCTTTAGATGTGTGCAGAGGGCTGGCACTACTCAGTGCATGGATATACTGAAGTCTTCCCACAGTGATGGTGAAAGAAATAGTTCTCTTTAAGATACACACAGAGCTTAAAGAGTCATACCTAATATTGAATCCAGTTTGCAGTGTCCCTGTATTGGGTACTCTTCTGTTATCCCTAAGTCTTAAGAACACTTGTTAAATGTTACACTCTGGTCTTATATGTGTTTTGGAGAATTAGGAGCAGAACTTATGTCCATGTTTGGGACCAAGTAGTAAAGAGGAGAGCATCCTTATTCTTCCTCCTACAGGTTGAATACTGACAACAGCATCTTCCCAAGGGACACTTTTTCTAGACCTATAGGAAATGATGACCAGCAAAACTAACAGGAGGTCCTAGTAGGTGAATACCAGAGTACCAGGTGTAGAAAGAACTTTACTGGAAATTAACAGAGGAGCTAATTCACCTGATGTCCAGAAGGAAAAGAATATCTAAGGATGACGGGAGTTTGGGGATCAAGGACTCATTATTTGTAAGGTAGTAACTAAGCAAACAGGTATTTCAAGCTATGTGCACTTAGAAGTTTCTCTGCTTTGTATTCTGTTTTCTGAATAGCATTATTTGACTCAACTTTGATAAATAAACTAATGTATGCTGTTCTTATAAAAACATGCTTTTAAAAAGTAAAGGTAACAGTACATTCATCTTCCCTTTGCATTTGAGATGAAATACCTGAGTAATAAAAAAAAATCTTATTTCTGTTAATGGTTTTCCTTTCCTCTTGTCCCAACTACCCTCACTCCCACACTTAAAACTTTTAACCAGTCCTGGAAAATGGTAGAAAATGCCGATTTTCACCTCC
The DNA here is from genome assembly GCF_025265405.1 of Mesoplodon densirostris. NCBI lineage: Eukaryota > Metazoa > Chordata > Mammalia > Artiodactyla > Ziphiidae > Mesoplodon > Mesoplodon densirostris. Next base: position 75,888,169 of record NC_082668.1, read on the forward strand.
TTTCCCTGCCCACTCTTTGATAAGCTTGTTAATGAGTAATGAAATAACCAAAAGGTGAGGAGAAGAAGGAAAAAGAAGAGAGGTTAAGGGTCCTGAATAATCAACACACTAATTAATCTCCTCTGACTAATCCTTGATTTATAAAAGAACATGAAAAATGTCCCCAAATAAAACATCATTCTATTGATAGTCTCACAAAGGAAAGAGAGAAAAAACATCTTTGCTGAAATTATTGAGGAGGAAATGTGCAGGGAGTATATTTCAGACATGAAGGGTAAAAATAGTTTAAATTTCTTTTGGGCATCATCTAGTAGTAACATAAATAGAAATAAATTTGGAAAGGGTGAGTAAAGAGTCATTTTGTCCATGGTTCTGTCTCCTGACAGAATAACACTTGCATTTTCAGCCTCACAATTGGCAAGTTTATCAAAAAAAAAAACAGCTACTTTGCTTGATAAATACAAGCAGGTCCCACATTCTCTCCAATAAACAGACTCTTGTACATCCTGTCCAAAGAGACTGGATAATTTTTTTTTGTAAAAGTAAATGTCATTTTAGGATTAAATAATTACCTCATATTTTAAGAAATTAAGGCATGTCTGTGATTTAACAAATAAGTTAATGTAAAGTATTTGTTCTATCTATGCCCCCATAAAGAAAAGAAAAGGCTAACTAGAAATTTTGTGGGCTGATAAATTTGTGGTATTTCCTAATAAAATAAGTCTACCATCTTGGATAGAGAATTTCAGTCTTCCTCAATCACTTGGGCATCCCATGCTTTCCTAAAAGAAAATGCTTTATGTGACTTAAATGCTCCTCCCTGTCTAAGGCTACAGCTAATTAGTGGCAGGGCTAGTTGCCTTTAGTTCCTTGTCCAATGTTTTCTCAGTTATACAACATTGTTTGTGTTCAACACTGCTCTGTTTTGAACTCCTGGTTCTGAGTACTCCCTGGATTCACACATTTTCCCCAACCTGTCCATTCCTTTGTTTTCTACCTTCTACTCTGGTTCTCTACGTCCTCCCAATTTGTTATTACCCATGATGCAGCCTGATAATGCCTTCTCAACAGTAACCTTCAAGAGAATTAGTTAAGGTTATACCAAAACAAACAAAAAAAATACCAGTAACCAATCCTAATTTCTCATTTCTTAAGGAAAAACTATAATGCCCTTTATCATCAATAGGTCCAGCTTTTTAGGAGAAACAATATTATCATCAGTCCCAAAGGCCAGCAATCCCAGGAAGAAAAATCCTTATTGAAGAAAAACTCAAAATTAACTAAAAAATGAATATAATACAGAGGTGAGACTTTTTTTTTCTTTTTTGTGCCTTTTGTTGGTTTGCATTTTCCTAGATCAAGTGGAGAAATTCAGGTTAAATTATGTGCACCCACTAAGAACAGACCTAATTAGCTCATGTGTTATAGAAAGAAATTCTTATTTTCAAATGAGTAAAAATTTTTTATGGTTAACTCTGTTTTCTTCATCAGGAGAAAAAAGAAAGAGAAGGGAGAGGAATGGAGGGAAGAAAGAAAGGAAGAAGGAAGGAAGAAAGGAAGGAAGGAAGGAAGGGAGGAAGGGAGGGAGGAAGGGAGGGAGGAAGAAAACTGATAGATGATACCAAATAGAGACCTCAGAATGTACACGGACTTTACTATTAAAAAGTGAGATACTATATATAGCTTTACAAAGAAACCTTATTATTAGACTTTTATTGCATTTTAATTTTTTATATATCCTTATATGTCTGAATAAAAATAAAATTAAAATATTCAGATAGCAAGATGAGGTGTGAGTACAAGCTTCAGGATAAAACAGGTTCCATTTGACTAAAGAGAACTAAATGCTCTGGTTCTTTTATGGCAAGCATATTCAATTCCCTCAAACCAATCAGGAAATCAAATTATTTCTCTATTAAGAGGAATGGAAGTACAGAAGGGAATGAGAAAACATTTGTCATACGAGCCCTATTCTAATGTTTTCTGGGACCTATTTATCTCTTGCTTATTATGTAGTCAATATAGAGAATACAGTCTCTAAAAGCTGTCCTGCAGCTCTGGGGAATAGCAAAAAGTTGTATTCCACGGACCTCACAGAGAGAACGGTCTCCCCCTTGGAATCAGGTATGGTTCCCATGGCTGCTCAACCTTAGAAATTCATGAAGTGCCTACGGTCCAGGAACTACCAAGGTAATTTTGCTCTGGATGGAGCTCAGGGAGGAGCCGTTCTTCACATGCTATTGATCACAGATGGAAATATATCTCCCTTAACTGGGTATGCTGCCCTTTAAAGTCTCCCACTTCAATGTAATGGGACAGATTGAATATTTTTCTATGTTAGTGGGTGGAAGTTTTTCCAATGCCACCCAGTTGCTCTTTTCTTACAGAAAGCAAAATACAGATTTTCTTTGGGTGAAACAGACATCAAGAAATAAAAAATAGCTGTCTCACATGCAATGCAAAATGACATCCAAAGAAATCACACATCAGAAATCACACATGGCAGAAGTAAGCTTCCTTTTTGAAATATTTTGGCACCTGACACAAGAGTAAAAGAATTGCACAGGCCACCTGAAAAAAAATTATGTTATAAAAAAAAATAAATTAAATAATATATTCCTTACAGGCTTGACCTGAAAATGCAGATTGCGGGCTGCCTGTTCAAACATGATACTTTGGGAAATATGTTTAACAAACAGAAATAGTAGTCAGACCTGTAAGAACAAATTGTAGCTGGTTCGAGTGCCTCCATGATACAGAAACTGGTTTAGTTACTATAACCTAAGCAAATCAGGTACAAAGGGATTCAGACCATTAAGAAAGCTCTGGTTGAAATAGTCAAATTAATTCCCAAAACTTGATAAAGACTCCTAAACAGAGAAAGATTCCTTTAAGTTCTAATTCAAATGTGTTCTAATTCATTATGTCAGATATAAATCCCAATATAGAATTTCAATGGCTAATCATTTTTATCTTAAGAGCCACTAGTTCCTTTTGAAAATTTCTCAATGCTTCCTCCAGAAATAACAGAATTCTTCCCAAAATAAGTTAGAAAGTAACACCTGGAAGCAGATTAAGGGAAAGCATATGTCTCATTCCGTGAAAAGGTGTGCTTTTATATGTCTGCAAACACTAAATACCAGAGCGCTTAAGAACTGAACGTCATATAGTAAACCTGTGTGAAATATTAATGAGACAAGTTCCCAACCTGTGTGTAATTCAATGAAAGAGTTACATAGGCAGGGAAATTGGCTCAGGAACATCTAATATATTGGTTGAAATGTTAGAGGTGATGTTTAAAGTTTGTAGCCTGTCAATGTAAGTAAGAGTATGAGCTAGTTCACTTGCTGCAATAGCTTACATTTTTTCTGGATTTTTCTCTGTAGCTGGACAACTAAAATAATTTTAGCACATAAAGTTCTCTAAATTATACACCCAGTGTCCTTGTATGCTTCTTGGTCTTTCTCCTAAGGTGAGAGAACTCTTTGCAAGGAATGAACAAAATTTCCTTTTGATTCTTTGTTTTTATTCTGACTATAGTATGACCAGAGCCTAGGCTTTTAAGTAACCCATTGTTATGTATACTAACGTGACTTTTTAAATTCCATACTAGAAATTTAAAAAAATGGGGATTAATGTGAATTTTAAAATACCACAGCACAGAGGAGGAAACATAATTCTGCCCAGAGAAATTTAGAAGACTTCACTAAAGAGATGACATTTGAGTTCTGAAGCATGCATAGGAATTTTCCAGGTGAGAAAAAAAGGAAAAGAATTCAAATTTGAGAAATGGCATTTGGTCCTACAAGACTCTAGTGTAGTCAGGAAATGACAAGCCTTTCCGACCAGCTATGGAATAGCATACACAAGGGGAAATGATGGATAGGTTCAGCATAATTACAAACCAATATGAATTTATTTTATTTTCCAAGTAACAGTTTTATGAAAATCCCCATTTTTAAGGCGATTCTGCATATGCCTAGCTCTGCCTTACTCTGCCTTCCAATCTTGCTCAGAATGGCACAAAACATATGCTGAGGGAGCGTGCCAGCTGAATTGACAAAGAAAATTGATAGAATACACTTTTTGTGTGCAGAGGCGCTGTAAGTACCTTAGTTAGAAAGGAATAAGAAGCAAAATTATGAAAATGGAATGAGAAGATAAAACAAATCTTATATCCACAAAAAGATAGATAACATTATATAGAAAATGTACATAGAAGAAGAAACATTGTTACCAAGAATTAGCATTGGATGGATTAAGTTGAGTTGATTAAACTATGTGGAAATAAGAAGATGGACACAATAGCAGATATTAAAAAGGGAGGGATAAGAATGTAAATGACAATTTTCTTCTGTGTCTTGGACTGAAATACAAAGGCTTATTGGCTGTTTTTCCCATTGTTTAGGAGGGCTGATATAAAACCATATATCTATGGTAGACTCCAAGAATTTTATTCTAAGACTACTTGATCATTCACTCAGTTAGGCCCAGTTGTTGGATCATTTCTCTGCAGATGAGAAATTCCCACCCTACATGAGACATCATGGGAAGCTTTTAAACAAAGGAGTAGTACGGCCAGATTTGTTTCTTAGAAGATAAACACTGGCGACAATTTAAAGAAGGGCCTATGGTGGAGAGAATCACTAGATTCTATGATACATAGAGGATAAATAAAAACTAGCATGATTCAGATAGTAGTTTGTACGAGAAGCAAAATCATGAATGAGAAACTAATAACTGGTTCTGCTACAAATTTGACCAGACCCAATGAGAATGGACAAGTGAGCTAGCAACAGCCAATACAAGCTACTCTATCTCTCTGAACCACTTCTTCACCACACCTGCCAGGATATGATGGAGTTTATGAGAGGTCCTAGAGGAAACTGAGTTTGGTCAGGAGATTTAATTGTGCAATTTTGCAGGAAGTGTTTGGAGAGAAAGGAGAGCAAAGCACTGATTTTTATGGAAGGAGAGATGAATTTCAAATAGCTCTTGAAAAATTAGCAATTGTTCTGGAATAAATACTTATAAATGTAATAGAATACAATTTAGAAAATTATCATACCAGGAGAAAAATAAAGGGAGTTTGGATGTATTCTTTTGTGGCTAGAGAAAGTATTTGAGGAAATATCACATTGGCTTGGTGACTAGCCTTTCAAATTCTTCCTCAGTTGGTAATGATTAATAATTGTAGCATAATCGTGATCATTAAGGACGTCTAAAATCACCTACCTACACCTATGCCTTATATAACAGGTATGCCTTTAGATATTTCTTGAACATCATAAATTTTAAATCTAGTACTTTTAAATGTCCTAAAAGGAAGCTAGTTATTTAAAGATATCCTGTGATAGATGTTTGGTAAAGGAAAGATCCTTTGGTAACATGAATAATTCCCCCATATTTATAGGTTAGTCACTTTGAATTTTCATGTACTGAATTATGCTTCCTTAAAGGGAGTATATCCTGACTGGCAATGATTTTATGTTACAAAGTGTATATCTTATACTTATTTCAAATTTCAGTGCAAAATGAATGCAAATATCATTCTAATCACCTTTACAGCATAAATATGCCAAAATATCTTAGCCAATGAAAAACTCCCCACTGCTAAATACATGTTTTCATGAAAAACAAATTAGATACATTTTCCTAAGGAAAAAAATTTTAATGTATTCTTTGAATCATGCTCTACATTTTTTTCCAACACAGCTTATGCTGTTCCTTACAAAGTCAATGTTTACCAGTATATTTATATGATTTTCTTTCTTTTGTTTTCCCTCTATTTGGCAGAACATACAGTACTGTATAGGCATGTGTCTGAATATTTAGCCATACTATGCCAGGAGTCCACACAATGCTTAGGACTGTTTAGTTTAACAAAGAATGTGTGGCTTTTGCACGTGCTGGCACATTTGTATGAATGGCTCCAAAAACTCTATTAATGGCAGAACATACTTGTCATTTAAAATTTACAAAAGTGCAGTGAGTTTAAACAAACCACCACCAACTTTATAAATATTTCTTTTTTTTAACTTTATGCTTAAGAAAAAAGAAACAAACAGACAAAAAAAAAAAAACACCCTTATGAGTATTGGAAGCATAGGGCAGTCCATCAGAATTTAGGGAAATAAACTTTAGAGTCACCTCTTTGTGGTTGTCTTTTTCCCCCTTCTGTCTTTGGATTTTTATGGATAACAAGGAGAATTTCTACTACTGAAGCAGGTGTTTGAATCATTCACTGGTAGAAATAATTTGGTAATGCCAAACAAGCTATTTTACCTGTGTGGCGAGGTTTGCTTTGTCATCTATACGAGTGCTTCTCAAATTTTACTGAAATATCTGGGATGTTGTTAAAGATGCAAATTCTGATTTAGTAAGTCTGGTTTTGTGGCCAGAGTTTCTACATTTCTCATCATCTCCCAAGTGATATTATTTTTGCTGGTCTGTGAACTGTACTTTGGAAGCAAGGATATAGATGGGAATCGAAATTTGGGGATCTAGTCTTTATGTTATATTTGATGATGAGTCAGTTATCTTTTTTGAATTTTATTTTTACCCAATTTACTCAGTATTCTTTGCAGATGTGCAAGGATGGAGCATAAAGACAACATAGTAGTATGTACGTACATAAGATATATTCCAAAGGCCTGTATTTGGGTTACAGTTCCTCTATACAGGGTGGTATAGTGTTTGCTCAGTTACGTCAACTCTGAGCCAGAGTTTCTTCTGTAATTTGGGAATATGTCCTAGTCACTTCATAAGGATGTTGGAAAAACAAGTGAGAGAATATATGTGAAAACTCTAGATACTTTAAAGCACTATAAACCTTTTAGCTTTTGAAGTTATTATTGTAACATCACTGAGTTCCTGAATAACATCAAGAATCAACAATAAGCATTACTCTGTGCTCTACATAGAGTTGTGATGTATTTTGTATACTCCTAATCACCATTCTGAGTCTCCTACCTTTCTTTCAAATTTCAATTTAAAAATTGCCAGTTGGGAGTTGCAACGTTTCTAATGTATATTTAATGAACCCTCCCTATATACAGGTGTTGTGTAGAAGTAAAAACAAAACAAAAAAAAACATGAATTCTGGAATCACCACTTTATGTCCTGAGATTTTTTAAAGCAGGCAGATAGATTTTAAGAAAGAATGCACAATGAGAATGAGAAATTTTATTTCTTTAAAAATATCCATACCTGAGTACCTCCTGCAAATTATTTGTGCACCTTCAGGGGTGTCCAAAGACCTTCATGTTTGAGATGAATTACCCTTCTCCCTTAATGTATTTTCACAGGTAGTATCTACACTATTTTCAAGACTCAAGTCCAAAAGTATCACTTTCATGAAGTTTTCCCAATCCATGTTCTACCCAACTCCCTCACCACACAAACACACAGCTAGATGTGAACTTTTCCTCTTTTGAAACCTTATAATAGCATTTTTTTGAAAGATCTTTTTTTACAGAATAGGTCTGTGGTATAGTTATAAGCTTCATTTTCTAATTCCTCTATTAAATAGTAAACTACATAAGCACAAGATCTGACTGAATATTCTGTGACCCTGAATATTTAGCACATTGCTTTGTACATGTCAGGTACCCATACAGATTTAAGCTTCCATTCTCAATACATATATATATATATATATATATATATATATATATATATATATATATATATATATAACCTGCTATTGTATTAACATAACATGCGCATGCAAACTATGCCCAAAATTAAAAAGTGTAAAGGATAATATTATCCAAATAAAAAATAGAAATGCTAATATTTTCATCCCATACCCCAAATGCACTCCTGGAAGTTTGGAACTCTCTGTCTCAGAGAATGTAAAACAGATAGACAGAAATCAACTTTTACGCTGTATGACTGTACAGTTGTCCCTCTGTACCTGTGGGGGATTGCTTCAGGACCGGCCATGGATACCAAAATCCGCAGATGCCTAGGTCCCATAGTCAGCCCTCCTTATCAGTGAATATGGAGGGCTGACTGTATATCTAGTGTCAGTATAATTTATTGAGATACTGTTCTGTGTATGTTCTCTTTGATTTTTCTCCTGAGTTTAGGAGGCAGAAAGGGGAAAAGAATCTGAATTGGAAGCTCTTCTTGTTTTCTGTAAACCTGAAGTTCATGGAGAAAACAATATTTGATTCTTGAGAGAGATAGGAGAGAAAGAGGGGAGGGATAGGAAAGGAAGAGAGGGGAGGAGACATCAAGGAGGACAGAGAGAGAGAGGAAGAGAGGCCACATTGGTAGATACCTGGTGTGGGAAGAATGGGAAAATCAGCTGGTCCCAAGACTCCCAAACCTGGCAAAGATCCTCCTAACCCTTGGGTGGCATCAAAGCAAAGAACTTTTGGATTTCAAGGGACTACCAAAAATTGGACCTGGGTATACCATCAATTCTGTAACAGTCTGTTAGTTCTGGGCACTACACAGTGCCCCCCAGTTTTCAAGGTTTTGATAGAAAACAGGAGCCCTAATAATGACTGAGATGAAATTTCATCCAGCCAATCCAGGCTGGATGGGACTGTGAAATCAAAATAGAGGTGACTTAAAACAAAGGATGTAATCATTCTTGCATACCTGAGTATATATGTTCTGATATTTATACCTACTAACATACTACTGCTTTGAATCATTTTTTTCTATCTCTTTTGATGATACTTCTTAATTCTCCCATTTCTTATCAGTGGCCTTTAGCATAGTCTTTTATATGTATTATGTTCTGAGTAAAAATGTTTAATGGATGAATTCACTTTTTATAGAGTGTTATTAGTCTTATAAATTATAGGCTTTTATCTGTGATTTTGCTTTTTATAATTAGACATTTAATTGTTTTTGTATCACAACTTTTGTTTGTTGTGTAGACACCCAACAATCAAAGGCAGTGAAACCAAGGAGAGGTGGTAATATCCTCAGCAAAATTTAAAGTAAATTAGATGAAAACTTTAACATCAAAAGTGAAAAACGATGGTGAAGCCAACTCATGGTGACCATAAGTGGCAGGTACTATCACATAAAGGCTAAATGCCAAGTGGTTAAAGCAATTACTATACAAGTAATTACCATGGAAATAGAATCCTGTTTCATAATTACAAGTTTTTTTTTCCTTCTAGAGAAGTTCTGATGTGCTGTCCATGCTACAAAATGTCTTTGCTAATAATAAAACTAAATGTGTCTTTCAGTTTATCATTAAATAAAACCATCTTTCTAGGTGAGATTAACACTAAAGAAACTAATTACTATTTTAATAGGAAGTGAGGATAGTTACAGTGCACTTTGAAAACTTTGAAAATAGATTACTGAATAATCACTCTCTATGTAAAGTTTTGGTCATTCACACAGGTAACTCCAATCTAAATCCAGTAATTAAATCCTTCAAAACAACTTGAATCTGAATCTACTCACTGCATACCCTTTAGTAAATTTCTTAATATGTTTCACTGCTCCAGAATGCACAACACAGTTAAATCTTCCCATATGGAATCTAGTTCTTCTGCTCCACAGGACAATAGAATACTACCCTGGAATATCTTTATCTCTGATAAGACATAATTACCTTTTCCTATCTGCTTCTACCAGCCAGTAGTCATTCTAATCCTGCTTAGACATTTAATAGAAATGAAATAATGCAAACCACTCCTTGCATATGTCTATTAAAATCTACTTGAGTTTTTGAATACCCAGCAAGCCAGACACATTTTACAAAAGTGTCTTATAGGAAAAATATGTAGAAACCACAGATATGGAAAAGATAGATACTAGTTGTCACGAAAAAAAGTAGTGGAAAGAGTACTCACGGGTTGCAGAGAAGAGCAGGAACGATTGAAATGGGTATCTTCCCTTCCTTTTTATCACCATCTTTGTGGGGCTGTTAGTTCTGATGCCTTCTCTTCCCCTCCAAAGTTTCCCTCATCTCGTTTACAAAATCTTTATATTAAAGGGAAAAGAGAGAAGAATGGGATGGTTCTTTCTAGAAAAGGTCTTTATAACTATTGTTTTCCTACATGTTGAGAATATTTGAATTTGTATGAAGTCATTTTTTATAGCAAAGGCCCAAGAAATAAAGAAAACTAAGTCACTCTTAGGAGAAGATTAATAGCCCATAATCCTTTTCTATGTCTTACCAGGAATTGGGTGATAATTTAATTTCATATTCTAATTCATTAGAAAAGTATATCATTTCCTTCCACAGGAGCTCACTGGGTCACAAAAATGTTCATTTTTTGAGGTTTTATTAGAAACCCAATATTCAAAGAAATTGTTTATCACATGTATTTCTGAAGGCCATATTTTGTTCAGCCAATTAAATTTTAGGGGGAAAATAACTTCTCATGACCTTGATCACCTTTTTTCTCTGTTGGAACCCAGCACATTTTACCCACAACACATCTAGAAATCACAATGAGAAAATTCTAACCAAATATGGAAAAAATTGGTCAAGTTAAGGTTAAAGTGGGTCAAAAACAAGCTCCTGGAGGAGTATTGGGCTCAAGCTGATAAAGACATTCCATTCATGGATTGCTTGTACTGTATGTACTGCAGGGGGCTAAAGCCTAAAGAAGAGACTTAATTACTTTGTCTCAGTGGAATATGTTAAAACCAGCTCCATTCTGATCCCTGTGGGTAATGGGATTATTTACCTGGCTTATTCCATAGTTAATCTGGTTAACCATCAATTGTTGTCATTGAGAGGGATAACATATAAATCTGATTCAAAGAATTTAGTTGTCTGAGTTTTGTACATTAGAGGTTCACTTTGTTTGCAGATTCCTAGAGGATTAAAACCTGAATAATCTACAGCTAAGCTTGAATCAGATAATATGACCAAAATCATGTGAATGATACAAAGAGTTAAATGGTTTGGGATGTTAAATAGAAATCTCTTTTGTTACCTATATTCTACCCTAAGAATTAAACTGTGACCCAATATTATTAGCCAGTTATAATGATTAAAACTACATCACTCTGGCTTCCCTGGCAGCGCAGTGGTTGAGAGTCCACCTGCCGATGCAGGGGACACGGGTTCGTGCCCCGGTCTGGGAAGATCCCACATGCCATGGAGCGGCTGGGCCCATGAGCCATGGCCGCTGAGCCTGCGCGTCCGGAGCCTGTGCTCCGCAACGGGAGAGGCCACAACAGTGAGAGGCCCGCGTACCGCAAAAAAAAAAAAAAAAAAAACTACATCACTCACTTTATTTGTTGTCTGCAACTCTTATAAATAGCAAGTATATCTCTTTTAGAATATTATACACAATTAACCATATAATTAGAGAAATAGAGTATCTTACTATATTTATTAAAGGAGTTTTGAGTAAGGTATAGGACATACAACTTCTAAAGATTGTACATCCTTGAAAGGATGCTTGCAATTTTCTAAGACTTCATATAGAAATAATATTTTTATGTAAAAATAATACAGCATTATTATGATAAATGATCAGCCTAATGGTACTTTTTGAGGGCCTAGTAATCAGTACTGTGCATTGATATCTTGGTACTTGTCTTCATGAGTTTTGGTTCCTTTTTTTCAGTTTTATAGAGAAATAACTGACATGTATCCCTGTAGAAGTTTAAGACATACAGCATGATTGATTTATATATATTGTGAAATGATTACCACAATAGGTTCAGCTATTGAGTTAATTTTTGTGAGTAGTATAAGATATGGGTCCAGTTTCACTCTTTTACATATGAATATCCAATTATCTCAGCACCATTTATTGAAAAGACTTTTTTTCCATTGAATATTGTTGACACCCTTGTCAAATATTACTTGACCATATATGCTTGAGTTTATTTTTGGTCTCTCAATTATGTTCCATTGATCTATTTGTCTCTTTATATGCCACTACCATACTGTTTTGATGACTATAGCTTTACAGTATAATTATAACTTAAAATCAGGAAGTTTGATACCTCCTTCTGTGTTCTTCTTTCTCAGGGTTACTTTGCCTATTTTAAGGTATTTTTTAGGAGTGTTTTTTTCTACTTCTGTAAAAAAGTGCCATTGGAATCTTATTGGGATTGCATTGAATCTATAGATGGTTTTTGGTAGTAGTGACATTTAAACAATATTAATTCTTCCAATCCATGAACATGGATTACCTTTCCATTTATTTGTATTTTCTTCAATTTCATTCATCAATGTCTTGAATTTTCAGAGGAGAGCTCTTTCACCTCCTTAGTTAAATTTATTCTTAAGTATTTTATTGTTTTTGATACTATTATAAATGGGATTGATTTATTTCTTTTTCAGAAAATGTGTTGTCAGTGTACAGAAATGCTACTTTTTGTATGTCAATTTTGTATCCTGCTACTTTACTCAATTTATTGATTAGGTCTAACCATTTTTTGCTTGAGTCTTTAGGACTTTTTATATATAAAATTATGTCATCTGCAAATAGAGACAAATTTTACTTCTTCCTTTTTAATTCTGATACCTTTTATTTCTTCTTCTTGCCCGACTGCTTCTCGTACTATGTTGAATAGGAATGGTGAGAGTGGGCACACTTGTCTTGCTCCTGATCTTAAAGGACGAGTTTTCCACCTTTCACCACTGTATGATATTAGCTCTGAGTTTATCATATATGGCTTTTATTATTTTCCTCCTTTGCCTAATTTACCTAATTTGTTGGGTTTTTATCAAGAGTGAATTTTGAATTTTGTCAGACAATTTTTCTGCTTCTATTGGAATAACCATATGACTCTTTTCTTTCATTCTATTAATGTAATGATTCACACTTATTGATATGCATTTGTTGAACCATCTTTGCATCTCAGGGATAAACCCCACTTGATTACAGTGTCTGATCCTTTTAATGTGCTGCTGAATTTGGTTTGTTAGTATTTTATTGAGAATTTTTGCCTCTATATTCATCAGAGCTATTAGACTGTAGTTTGCTTTTTTTAGTAGTGTCCTCTTCTGGTTTTGGTATTAGGATAATGTTGGCTTTGTACAATGAGCTTGGGAGTGACCCATCCTCTTTGAGTTTTAGGAGGAGTATGAGAAGAATTTGTGTTAATTCTTCTTTAAATGTGTGGTAAATTCACCAGTGAAGCCATCTGGCACTGGGCTTCTCTTCATTGAAAGAGTTTTGATTACTGATTCAATCTCTTTACTAGAAATTAGTTTTTTCAGATTTTTGTTTCTTCCTGATTCAGTCTTGATAAGGTGCATGATTCTAAGAACTTATCCATTTCTTCTAGGTTGTCCAGGTTGTTGATGTATAGGTGTCCATGGTAGCCTCTTGTAATCTTTGAATTTCTGTGGTATCAGTTGTAATGCCTCCTTTTCATTTATAATTTTGTTGGTTTGGGTTCTTTTGTTTTTTTCCCTTGGTTAGTCTAGCTAAGGGTTTGTCAATTTTGTTCATCTTTTCAAACAACTAACAGTTTGGTTAATTTTTTCTTTTTTTTTTTTGTTCTCTATTTCATTTATTTCTAATTTGATCTTTATTATTTCTTTTACTTTTCTAACTTTGGGCTCAATTTGTTCTTCTTTCTCTAGTGCCTTAAGGTGTAGAGATCAGTTGCTTATTTGGCATTGTTTTTGCTTCTTAATGTAGGCATTTATTGCTGTGAATTAACCTCTTAGAACTGCTTTTACTGAATCCCACAAGTTCTGTTCTGTTTCCATTTTCATTTGTCTCAAGCAACTTTTTCATTTCCCCTTTAATTTCTTCTTTGATTCATTGGTTGTTCAGGAGAGTATTGTTTAATTTCTATGTGTTCATGAATTTTCCAGTTTTCCTCTTGTTATTGATTTCCAGTTTCATGCCATTGTGGTAAGAGAAGATACTTGATATGATTTCAATCTTCTTGAATTTACTAAGACTTGTCTTGGCCTAACATATGGTATATCCTAGAAAATGTTCCACGAGCACTTGAGAAAATGTGTATTCTACTGCTGTTGGATAGAATGTTCTGTATATATCTGTTAGCTTCATTTCGGTTATAATGTTCTTCAAAACAACTGTTTCCTTCTTGATTCTCTGTCTGGATGATCTATTCATTGTTGAGAGTGGGGTATTAAAGTCTCCAACTATTATGGTATTACAATTTATTTTTCCTTTTAGCTCTGTTAGTTTCCTTTATATATTTAGGTGTTCTGATGTTGGGAGCATAAATATTTACAATTGTTGTATCTTCTTGATGTATTGACCGCTTTATAATTATATAATGATTTTTTGCAATTTTTACTTTAAAGTCTATTTTATCTGATATAAATATAGTTACCCTTGCTTTTTCTTTTTTTCTAATTATCATTTCCTTGAAGTGTCTTCTCCCATCTCTTCACTCTCAGTCTATGTGTATCTTTAAGGCTAAAGTCAGTCTTCTGTAGGCAACATATAGTTGGGTCTTTTTCTTTTTTTAATCTATTCAACAAGTCTATGTCTTTAATTGGATAATTTAATTTATGTTTAAAGTAATTATTGATTAGTAAAGGCTTACTATTGCCATTTTGCTAACTGTTTTCTGGTTGTTTTGTAGATCCATTTTTCCATGTTTCTTATCCTGCTGTTGTTTTTTGTGTTGATGTCTTTTGGTATCAGTATGTTTTGACTTCTTTATCATGATCTTTTGTGCAAATACTACAGGATTTTTCCTTGTGGTTACTATAAGGCTTACCTAAAATATCTCAAACCTGTTAACATCATATTTTAAACTGATAAGTACTTAACTTCAATAGAATTTGTAAATTTTACACTTTTACTTCTCTTCTTCCTCATATTTCAGGTTATTGCTGCTAAAATTTACATGTTTCTCATATTGTGTAACTAATAACATTATTGTAGTTATGGGTATTTTTATTACATTCTTTTTTTTTGTTGTTTTAAAGTAACAGTTGTAAGTTATGCACCACCATTATCATATTGCCAATCTAACTATATGTTTACCATTACCAGTGAGATTTACACTACCTTTTTCTGTTTATGATGTCAATTAGCATTCTTTTACTTCCACTCAAAGAACTCCATTTCGCATTTCTTATAAAGCAGGTCTGAAGGTAATGAACTCCCTCAGCTTTTGTTTGTTTGAAAAAGTCTTTATCTTTCTCTTTCTGAGGGACAGCTTTGCCAAGTATTAGAACTCTTGGTTGACAGTGATCTTCTTTCAATATTTTGAATATGTCATCCCATTCTCTCCTGGCCTGAAAAACTTCTATTGAAAAATATGCTGATAGTCTTATGGGGGTGCCCTTTAATGCGACTCTTCCCTTTCCTCTTGTTGCTCTTAAGATTCTTTCTTTGTATTTGACTTTTGACAATTTAATTTTAATGTGTCTAAGTGTTGCCTTATTGGGGTCCTTTGGGCCTTATGGATCTGGATGTCCATTTCTCTCCCCAGGTTCAGGATGTGTAGCCATTATTGCTTTAAATATATTTTCTGTCCCTTTCTTTTTCTCTTTTCCTTCTGGAATTCTTATAATGTGAATACTGTTTCTTTTCATTGTGTTCCATAATTCCTGAATGCGTTCTTCACTTTTTTTTTTTTTAATTTTTTTCCTCCTATGACTAGGTAATTTCCAATGCGCTATCCTCCAGGTTGCTGGTTCTTCTTTACACTGTATAGTTGAGTCTATTTTTGAAACTCTCTATTGAATTCTTCAGTTCAGTTATTATATTTTTAGCTCAAAAATTTGTTTTTTTAAATTGATGGTTGCTGTTTCCTTGTCAAACTTCTCATTTTGTTCATGCATTATTTTCCTAATTTTGATTAGTTATCTGTCTGTGTTTTCTTGCAGTTCACTAAACTTCCTTAAGAGGATTATTCTGAATTCTTTTTCTGACAGTTCATTTCTTTAGGGTTAGTTATTGGAGACTTAATAGTTTCCTTTGGTGTCATATTTACCTGATTTTTTTATTATCCTTGATTTTTTTATATTGGTATCTGTGCATTTGTGTAGTGAGTAATGGGGTTCCTCTTCCAGACTTTACAAGTTTGATTTTGCAGAGACAGCTCTTTACTGGTCAGCTCAGTTTGGGTTTCTGCATGTGTCTGCTGCTGGTAATGTCCTTGGGTAGGTGGAGACTGCTATTATGGTCTATTTAGGGGCAAGGTAACTGTTCCAGCTCTGAAGACAGAAATGGGGCCGTGTGTCACTGGCTGAGAACAATTGCATAGGACTGATGGCTTGGTTCCCTGCCCAAGTGAGGCTGTAGGATGAGCACTGGGGTTGCCTGGATTCTCTGGTCAGATTTACTAGATGGTCAGGACTGGGTACTCTATTCAGTAGTAGATGGGGTTATGAATTGGCTTCCCTGTCCTGCAGGGCCTGTGCACCTGACCTAGGGCCTGTGCACCCATTGTTTGGGTGCCTGAATCAGGCTGAGTGTGTACGGAATTCTCTGGTCAGGTGAGGCCACTGGTTTTGCTACTCAGGCAAGGGGAAGCCACCGGCTGTCCTCTCAGTTCAAGTGCCACTGTACATAGAGCTGTTGAATGGGCTATGCAATTTCGCATGTTCTCTGGTTAGGTTCCCAGCTTGGAAGGCTGAAGGCTGACTGTATTGAGCAATGAGCAGCACTATGAATTAGATTCCCTGCCTGGGCACAGTGGGAGAAACAACCCCAAAGTCAGTAAAGTTCTTTGTTGTCTTAACTCAAGCTGACTTGCACTCCAATTTCCCCGAATGAACAGGGCCACTAGCTTTGTTCAGCAAACTATCATCTTTGCACACCCACCCCTCTGCTTGAGTGACACTGGGTCACATAGCCTCCAGGAGTTGCTGTCAGCCCTTCCCATCAGGTGGGGCCAGAGGACACTCTCCACATTGCGTAGGGCTGTGATTAGGCTCCTTGCCCGGGTGGGAGTGGGAGGGGTCACTCCAGGCTGCTCTCAATTTCTCAAACAGACTCTCAGTTTGGGAGGGGCTGGGAACTACCCTCAGCCTTGTCTACGAATTAATTCCCCTGCCTGCGCATAGCACAGGGATGCTCCCCACTTGGTACTGGTTTTGCACTAGGGGCGTTCACCTCTGCCTGCCTTCCTCTTGGCTTGAGCGCTACTGGGTCACACAGCTTCCAGGAATTGTCACCAGCGTTTTGGGCAGATGGAGCTGAAAGACACTCTCCAAATGAGGTGGGGCTGTGATTCAGCTTCTTACCTGGGATTGGGCAAACTGAGCTCTAGGTCTGGCAAAATTCCTTGTTTGAGGGTTCAAATTAAGCCGTCAGCACCCTGCTGAGTTTCTTCCTCAGAGTGTGCTCCCAACTTGGTTCTGCAGATGAGCAAAGCTGCTGGTTGAGATTACTACTTGGGCACTGCAGGTATGAACTCAGTCTGCCAAGATCCATGTGCTCGTTGTTGTAAGACCCTCCCCTTCTCTGTCACAGTCAGATTCCCAGTAGTTAAACCCCACAGATTCCCCTGCAGTCCCCGTGGTGTGAGATCAGTGTAGAGGCTACTGCAAAGTGACCAACAATGCTGTGGCAGGGGGGCCCGTCAGGTTCTCTTCTCCACTGGACGAATAAGAGGCTCAGGGGAAACCTCCCTATGGTGCTGCACTGGCCTGGGGGAGGGGCAATGTAGTCAGTGTGTAGTGGCTTCTCTTACTTTCCCAGTGCAGTCTGTCTTGGTCTCTGTGATGCAGGGGGTGCTTCAGCTTCACCCTGAAGTTGTAGAATTCTCTTGGCTGTATCTTGTTCTTGGATAGTTGTTAGCTGTTCTTCTTGTGAGGGAGAGAGAAATCAGGAGCAACTTATGTTGCCATCTTTGTGATGTCACTACTTCATGAGATTTTACAAAGGTAAGTAATATTTTAAATACACAATTATGTGGAAAAGTAGGTGGAAGAAACTACAAATGCCTTTGGAATCCTGAGTACAGAGATGAAAGGGAACTGGCACAAAGAAGGATTCAAGGAGTAAAATTTAACCTGAGCCTCAAAGATTGGTTAAGGTTTGAATAGGTAAAGGAAATTGTGAAGATGACTCTCATTAAAAAGAATTGGTCTTTACGATTCCTATTTACTGTCTAGAAAAAACCAAGATCCTCACTGAGAAGCCCTAAAATTCCAGGAGAGGGTAAGGAAATGACATTCTCTCTACGGGGGAGTTTTTTTCTTCCAGAAAGGAATTGCATCTTTTTATACTTTCCTTAGCAAGAAGAGAAGACTAGGTTGTTTTATTAAAAATAAAAGGAAAAAGACTATATCAAAAGCATAATCAAGCATGGATCAAAAACATATTGACTCTGTTTAAAACAAGTGTTGAACAACAATTTACTTCTAGGAAAAGGTTAAAAATCCAGACAATAGGTATCATTATATGTGTCAGCCAGCAGCAAAGACAGCAGTACAAAATAACGTTTTTTAAATGCCAGCAAAGATTAAAGATTTCTAAAAGTTATTTTTTAAATGGATCTTCTACTTCCTTCTACAATTTATTTTTATTAATTTTATACAGTTTGGATAAGACTTATGAAGCCCACAACTTGTTGGAATTATGATACAGATGTTTTAGATGTTCCTGACAAGTCATAGTAACTCTCTATAATTTATAATTTTTTTTCTTTTTATGACTTGTATGCTCAATGTGTGGTTTAATGTTTTTGTTTGGAGTCTTAGATGATGCCAAGTTTTATTAGTTAAATATGACATGGCAGTCTCTTTAACCAAAAATGAACACAGACCCCCTCAGTGAGAATGAGGTATGATTAAGCATTATAGGCTATTAAAGCAGAGTGTAGGGATTTGAAGGTGTGAATTTTACCATGTTTCTAGTACAATGTAACCTCAAAGCTTGGATAAATTTTTTTTCTCTCATTTTCTCTCCATTATTGTATACCAACAGCATTAATGATAAATGGTATTTGTCAAACTCTAATAACTGAAAAATACCATGCCTTTTTGAAACAGTCTCCTACATTTAATGCCATTGAATACATGTGAAATACTTTGTACCTTTGTTAGGACTTTCAAAAATAGCTGCCATATTAAAAGGAAAAGACAAAATTGATCTCATATATATGCAATAAAATCTTACTGGAAAGACCCTCTCATCACCCTCATAATAAGTTGATGTTTTCTTGCATTTCTTCTCATGGTACATTTCAAAAGCTCTCATTCCTTTTCTCTCTCCCTCATAAGAACTCTTCATTTCACTTTTTGTAAGTGAATTTATTTGAAGGTTTCAGTTGAGTACTTTACCTAAACCCCACAGATGGATGCCATATAATTGTTGCCGCATTCTTGATTATCATCAAGAAACATTGCCGTGATAACTTGAAATCCTTGACAAATTTAATGGGCATTTTATATAGTGCATCTTGACTTGAAAATGTCAAGCAAAAAAAAAAAAAGTCAAAGCAACAGAATCTATATAAGCTCTCCACTGAATGTGAAGGGCTGCCTAAGACATGTAGCTCTGGCTGCCAGGTTTCTAATCACAAAGCTAAATGACTCTGGTGTTATCAAACTTATTTCTTCCAAGTACTCAAGTACTAAAATGACAAATCATAGGGGTGGTTGTTAGCCTGAAGACACTTCTGTTCTATTATTTAAAGTCTATTTTTTTTTTAATGTCTGAGATTTCTATGTGGAAAAAATAATGAACTTTAAGAAATGTCACTTTTACTAACAGAAATTATGGCTTGAGCACCTGAATATGAATATTAAATACAAAAAAGTACATTTAAATAATGTTAAGGTTGTGACACAAACTGACAAAAGCAGCAAAATTCAAAGTTAAGGATGACACTCTACCTTAACTCACCCCGTTATGAGGGGGAAAAGGGCAGCAGAGTGTACAGCTGGAAACACTATCTTGGCCTTCATTCTCCGTTGCCTGATTGTGTCAGATAGTGTTTCACTCTTCATATTATTTAATTGGTTTGTGGCATTAGATTCCCTCTTTTTTGCTTCAGAGAATTTTTGGTGCCCATTTATAAAATGTCACTTGCAAACCTACACATATTGATACTGTACATTTTGGGGTCACTCTTGGGAGTGTTATCATTTGAGTTATCTAGAGAACGTGTTTATGTGTGTGCATGTTCAGAGAGAGGCCTTTATCACACAATGTGAGTACCGTGAGTAAGGCAGAAGAAGAATAAGCTAACGACTTTGGGGTGTTGACTCTGTGTCAAGCATGGTTTAAACGTTTACAGGTATGAACTCCTTCGATCTGCACACACCCAAAAATCTATAAGAAAGTGACCACTCTCATCATCATCATCACCATTATATGCATTTACAGATGAGGAAACTGAGACATAATGACTCTGGTGAAGATCACATAGCTAATGGCTGCCAAGGTCAAGATTCAAACCTGGACTCTAAGCAGTCAAGTTCTTAATCACCATGGCCAACACATATAAATGTGACAAGAATGTCACAAATACCTCTTCTACATCAACTAGTACGCAGCTATAGCCAATTCAGAATTTCTGGGTCCCATCAAGCAAACATCTGTTATATATAAAGCACCTATTATATGCAAAGCACTGGAGTATGTGCTTTGGATAAACAGAAGGCAGCAAGAGGAACTAACAATTATAAGGAATCTGCTACATGCCAGATGCTTCACTGAGGAACATACATATGCCATCTCTCCTAATTGTTTCAAAATCACTCTAATTGTATTATAATCCTGGTTTTAAAGATGAGTAAACTGAGGCTCAAAAAGATTAAATAATTTGGGCAAGTCCTCACACAAATTCTGGTGGTGTTGTGTACTAGCTGTGCATGCATACTTTTTCAAAACACTTAACTTCTATGACACTTACTTTTCTTACTATAGAGATAAACAGCCCTCGTAAGGTTGTTGTAGTTCACTCTCTTGCATTTTCCAAGGGAATCCTACTGCCAATCTATAAATCAACAAATATTTGCTTGAAACCAACAATATGTCAACTAAGTTCTCTTGGGATTGAAACATTTAAGGATAAATTAACATTGGTCACAGGAGAACATATAGGCTTTGCTGATAAAAAAAAAAATGGTGATTAACAGCAGGCAACTATCTCTCTTCCACTTCTATAAATACCCAGCTAATAATAAAGCAAATGTGACATAAAAGCATTGTGACATATATACACTAATATGTATAAAATAGATAACTAATAAGAACCTGCTGTATAGCACAGGAAACTCTACTTCACTGTACAATAGAAACTAATACAACATTGTGAAACAACAATACCCCGATTAAAAAAATAATAAAAAAACCAAAGTTCATATGAATCATCTAGGATCTTGTAAAAGTACAGATTAAGTATATGTGGGGTGGGGCCTGAGATTTAAAATTGCAAATAAATTCCCAGGTGACATTAAAAAAAAAAAAAAGCATTGTGTTATATTACTAAAAAGAATCCTAGAGGGTATTTCAACCAAATTTCTTTTTATTGATACATAAACTGAGTTCTCCCCACAATTGTATAGCCTGCCTATAGCAGACCTAGGGTTAGAATTAAGGTGCCTGACTCCCAAGTGAATACATTTGCACTTTACCATTCTTTACTTTGTCATCAATTATAGAATATATCTTTGCTTTAGACATTGTGCACTGTCTTCTGATCATTTTCATCCAAATCTATTGAGACAAAGTTGTCTGACACTGATGACAGTGGTATTAAATGATACTATGGTGATTAAGAAATAAACACTCATCTAATTCAAATAATTAAAATTATATTTAACTCACCAGGACATCAAGTTTTTATGAAGTGAGATATACAAGGTAAAGATAAAAACTTTTCAGATATGGTCAATTCTCACTCCTGCACACTAATAAAGGGAAACGAGGGTACAGGCAATTAGCATATAAATCAAAAGTCACTAATGATAATTACTCGTGAACTGATCATTCTGTTTGCTGCGAACTCCAGATCCAGGATCTACACTTCCCTGCCCTGTTCTGGGCCACGATAGAATGATTGTGCAGACACAAGAGGAGGTTGGAGGCCTCTGTTTCTGTGCCTCTTTTTAGAAATGGCTATCCACCTCCATATTTCCTCTCCTGATGGGCAACCAGCCTTCCTCCATGGGTCCAGCTTGTCCCAATCTCCAGTAACTCTATTATTTTTTCATGGCATTTTCTGTCCTGGAAGTGGTAATGTAGATGGCATTATTTTTTACCCATATCCAGGGCACCTCACTGTAAGTGAAATATACATCCTGACTTGTTAAAGTTGAGCATGACAACACAAACAAATGTACCTAAAATAAGCAACGTGACTTGTGTCACTTCTCAGCCAGCCTCTATTATGTTCTCATTCCCCTCTGTCATGGTGACAAGCAATGTTGTCAACAGGAGTTTCATCATCATCCTGGGTTCTAAAAGGAAGATAAGGAGAAGAGCTGCAACTCACTCACAATAAACATGTCCAAAATGGACATGCAGCATGATCTGGAAATAAATATTTTTTGGATTCATAATTTGGAGTAATTTATTACCATAGCATAACCTAGATCAGCCATTGTCAATTTTCAGCATCTATCAAAATCACCTAGTCCCACACCGAGTTTCCCATTCTCAGGTAAAACCCAGAATTTGCATTTCTAACAGATGATACTGATGCTGCTAGTCCAGGAACCAGACACTGAGAACCACTGACCTGGTCCACCCTGACTAATACATGTGTAATGTTTTTATGCTGTTGTTAGTCTCTTGTAGATATTGTCACCTTTTTTGGCTTCTTTAACCTTACCCATAGCTCTGTACACTGATTTCATTAAATTCTCTTCAGTTGAAACAATCTAAGTAGAAATTCTCCTTCATACTAGGACCCTGATATACCCTGTATAATATTGCACTTGATGTTATCCAAAAATTTTCAATATATGTTATCTCTTATCCACACAAATAAAACTTAGGCAAATAAAACTTAGCAAATGAGGAAACAGAGTTTCAGACAGAGTGCAACTAATCCCTCCTTGGTGGCTAATTTGTTTCAGATCTTGGATTGAATTTAGATGGCTCCTACTTCATATATTTTTCTGTGATATGTTATAGATAGTGTTGGAATATATCCTATGAGTTTCTTTTTGGTTTTCCTCATATTAGTTTATTGCATTCTTAATTACATTTTACTTCAAAATTACAGGAACTAGCTTCAGTTCCCAGAGAGGACAACAACCACATTATAAACTTTCTGAGAGATGCACAAAATAACATATGTTCTAGGAACAAAATTTACTTGACCAATAGTGATTCAGCAAAGAATGGAAAACCATTTGCAGGTATAGTTAATGGGATTTAACTATACCTGAATTAGTTTTCAGTCTCTGATCATTACAAACTAGGAAAATGCAGTACATTTCCTGGTGCTTAACACTGAATTATACATTTCTATAATTAGTATAATAATCCTGGATTCGTCCCATCAGGACCATTATTCACATATATGAATACAGTAAATTATGAACTTGAAAAGGAAACCCTGAAATATTTCACTTTTATGGGAGAATATGTAAAGAAGGTATATAAGCTTACTAGTTTGCTTATAATGTATTTTTGTTAAAATTTCAAACACTAGTGATTATTATACAGATATTAAAAGTGTATGTAAAAGAATGTCCATTACTTCATGTGTTTGTTGGCAATCTGTATATCTTCTTTGGAGAAATGTCTATTTAGGTATTCTGCCCATTTTTGGGTTGGGTTATTTGTTTTTTTGATATGGAGCTGCATGAGCTGCTTGTAAATTTTGGAGATTAATCCTTTGTCATTTGCTTCATTTGCAAATATTTTCTCCCATTCTGAGGGTTGTCTTTTCATCTTGTTTATGGCTTGCTTTGTTGTGCAAAACATTTTAAGTTTCACTAGGTTCCATTTGTGTATTTTTGTTTTTATTTCCATTTCTCTAGGAGCTGGGTCAAAAAGGATCTTGCTGTGATGTATGTCATAGAGTGTTCTGCCTATGTTTTCCTCTAGGAGTTTGATAGTGTCTGGCCTTACATTTAGGTCTTTAATCCATTTTGAGTTTATTTTTGTGTATGGTGTTAGGGAGTGTTCTAGTTTCATTCTTTTACATGTAGCTGTCCAGTTTTCCTAGCACCACTTATTGAAGAGGCTGTCTTTTCTCCATTGTATATTCTTGCCTCCTTTATCAAAGATAAGGTGATGATATGTGCATGGGTTTACCTCTGGGCCTTCTATCCTGTTCCATTGATCTATATTTCTGTTTTTGTGCCAGTACCATACTGTCTTGATTACTGTAGCTTTGTAGTATAGTCTGAAGTCTGGGAGCCTGATTCCTCCAGTTCCATTTTTCTTTCTCAAGATTGCTTTGGCTATTCGGGGTCTTTTGTGTTTCCATACAAATTGTGAAATTTTTTGTTCTAGAATGCTCAACATCATTAATCATTAGAGAAATGCAAATCAAAACTACAATGCAATATCATCTCACACCAGTCAGAATGGCCATCATCAAAAAATCTAGAAACAATAAATGCTGGAGAGGGTGTGGAGAAAAGGGAACCCTCATACACTGTTGGTGGGAATGTCAATTGATACAGTCACTATGGAGAACAGTATGGAGGTTCCTTAAAAAACGAAAAATAGAACTACCATATGACCCAGCAATCCCACTACTGGGCATATACCCTGAAAGAACCATAATTCAAAAAGAGTCATGTACCAAAATGTTCAATGCAGCTCTATTTACAATAGCCAGGAAATGGAAGCAACCTAAGTGTCCGTCATTGGATGAATGGATAAAGAAGATGTGGCACATATATACAATGGAATATTACTCATCCATAAAAAGAAACCAAATTGAGTTATTTGTAGTGAGGTGGATGGACCTAGAGTCTGTCATACAGAGTGAAGTAAGTTAGAAAGAGAAAAACAAATACCGTATGCTAACACATATATATGGAATCTAAGGGGAAAAAAAGGTCATGAAGAGCCTGGGGTAAGATGGGCATAAAGACACAGACCTACTAGAGCATGGACTTGAGGATATGGGGAGGGGGAAGGGTAAGCTGTGACAAAGTGAGAGAGAGAGGCATGGACATATATACACTACCAAATGTAAAATAGATAGCTAGTGGAAAGTAGGCGCATAGCACAGGGAGATCAGCTAGGTGGTTTGTGGGACAAATGGGAGGGTGGGAGGGAGGGAGATGCAAGAGGGAAGAGATATGGGAACGTATGTATATGTATAACTGATTCACTTTCTTATAAAGCAGAAACTAACAAATCATTGTAAAGCAATTATACTCCAATAAAGATGTTTTTTTTAAAAAGAAAGAAAAAGAAAGATAGTAACAGTGTAGCTGCTGAGCTGGAATTGGACTAAAATATTACAAGTATAGGGAATTACATCTTCAGATTGCCAGGAAAGAGGTGACTTGGGCATCCCTTGAGCTTTCTTTTTGGTTATTAACAAACTATCATATTTTTAAAATGTAAAAGCAACAGAAATGAGTCAATATGCAAATATTGTTTTTTACTTAGAATTTGGGTTGACTGTTTTACATAAGGAAGGTCAAAAGCTGCCATCACCCAATCAACCAAGGAAGCAGAGAGGGATCATTCAGAGGGACGAAAGTAAAGGAATGAGTAGAAAACTTCTAAATAAGACTGACTTTTCCTTTGTAATATGGTCCCTTCCAGGGTGCTCTAGGAAGCAACTGGCTTGTTCCTACAGAAGGATTATCAGTGGTGGACACAGCTGTGAAGATCTGGCATACAGTGTGCTTCCCCCACCCCCACCTCTAGATTTGCCAGCTCTCTAACCTCCCTCAACCCAAAGTTGTTGCTCAGAGTCCTCTAATCCTTCTCTGAGAACACATGATCTAAGCTTGGAGTCTGCCTCTCCCACCCTGGCCCCCATGGGGAACCTGCCATTACAGGCAGTAAGAGTGTTTTCTCTTTGCTATTTTCAAACAACATTTGGGAAAAAATGAAGAAAATAAATAGTATCAAAACTTCTATAGTCTCCACTTGTATGAAACCCATGTCTCCTGCTACCTTTTGAAATTCTGGCCTTTATTATGACTAATACAGGCTAATGAAGTGTTGGAGAAAATATCTGCAGCCCGTCAAGAAGGAACAATAGTGGTTGCAAGATCCTATAGCATTTATCTAGGTGAGATTAAAGAGTACCACTCAAAACCAACAATGAATACCCAAATAATGTTTAACTACACAAGGATTTTTAAACTGTGAGGAATTTCATAACTTGCCTGTTTGTCTAAAGAAAAATTAATGAAACAAATAGCTGGGTTAAAGCTAGGGTTCTTTATCTTGTAAACCACTGTATCTGTTTATTTTTTTAAATGGTCTGGGGCTTCCCTGGTGGCGCAGTGGTTGAGAGTCCGCCTGCTGATGCAGGGGACACGGGTTTGTGCCCCGGTCTGGGAAGATCCCACATGCCACGGAGTGGCTAGGCCCGTGAGCCATGGCCGCTGAGCCTGTGCATCCGGAGCCTGTGCTCCACAACAGGAGAGGCCACAACAGTGAGAGGCCCGCGAACCACCCCCCCCCCCCCGCAAAAAAATGGTCTGGGTTGATGAATTTTTTTATCAAACTAGTGGGAAATCTTTTTCTTTGACTATCATATCCATTCATTTACCCATTTGGTCAACAAATATTTCTTGACCATCTGCTATGTGTCAGCAATGTTCTATGTGCTCAGAATACAACAATGAACAAAAGATACCAAACCCTAAACAAACATATAAAAACCCTTGGCCTCACTGAATTTAAATTCTAGCAGGGGAGACACATGATAAACAAGAGACGTAATAAATACGTAAATTATGCGGTATTTTTAAAAGTGATATATGCTCTGGACAAAAATAAAGCAGGATAAGGAGGACTGGAAGTTCTCAGGGGAGTTGCAACTTTAAATAGCTGGTCAGGATAGGACTTAGTGAGAAACTAATGTTTGAGCAATGACTTTAAAGAGGTAAGGAATTTAGCTATGTGTTATTTTGGAGGAAGACCATTTCATTTAGAGAGACTATGAAACAAGAAGGCCAGTGTGACTGGATAAAGGAGAGTAAGGGGGAGTGTGGTAGAAAATGAGATGGATGAAGGTGTATTTAATAGGGAATAACAAATCTGACTCCATATTAGATCTGTTTCTTTTACTTTAACCTTTGTATTCTATTGCTTTTGCTAAGTGGTGTTGCCTATAGCTGAATGTATACATAATGGCCCATCTTTGAGAACCCTGCACCTCCTATGGCTGAATTTTAAGCTATAATACCTTCGTTTAGCTCACAGGAAACATCCTGACCCAGCCCCCTGAGATGCCTGCAGGAAAGAAGAAATTAAGACATCCCCTACTAGAGTCCGACTGAAACCAGGAAGTATTTGCAATAACTTATGGTCTTTTTATGAAACCAGGAAGTATTTGCAATAACTTATGGCCTTTTTATCAAACCAGGAAGTATTTGCAGTAACTTATGGTCTTTTTACTTTACTACTCACTTTCCCCTCTCTTTGTTTTTTAAAAGAAACTATCATCCAGACCCTGGTAAAATGGTTCTCTAGGACAGTAGTCCACCACCATCTGAGCCTCCCGGCTTTCTGAATCAAGTCATTATTCCTAGCCCCAAAACCTCATCTCCAGATTTATTGGCCTATCATGCAGTGAGGCGAAAGAGCTTGGACTCAGTAACAAAGATACCAGGCTGCACAGGGCCTTGTTGAACATGTGAGGACTTTGGCCTTTTTCTCTGAAATGGGGAGCTGTGTCAGGGTTGTGAAGAGAGGAGTAACTGACTGAACTTCTTTTATACGGGTCCCTTTAGCTGTGAAATCCCTTTGGAGATGGGAATATAGGTAGAAATATGGAAACCAGTTATGAGACTTTTGTAGTAATTTGAATGACAGATAATAATACTCTTACCATCCAGGTTGAAAGCAGTTTAAGTATTTTTGCTTAAATAAAAATATTTGTTTTATTTTACAAGTCAGCTTGATAACAAGGTTGTCAATTAAAAATTCTACAATTGTGGTCCTCAGAGCAGGGTAAGTTGATGATTTAGGCCAAGTTGTGAACTACACATGCATCTTGGTATTGGGGTTCTGAAATGCCTCTTCTTCCTCCAAATTTCTCATGGTTTATCATGGTGACTTGGTCACCCTATAAGGTCACTATGAATATGCTCAGTACCTGGGAGGGAGGATAGAAACTTACTAATAATGTGAAGCTTATCCATACACTTGATAATATTTCAAATTGTATAGTCAGAGTCTTCTAAATCAGAAATCTGAGAAAAAGCAATGCAAGCCCATCCACTTTGGTTACGAGGAGGTAAGTAAACAGAACTCCAATCATTAGCTTTGGCTGTTGACATGTAAGTCAAGGAGAGCCAGCCTTGAGATGTCTCTGTAACTGGGCCTAGACACAGGAGGTGGGGATGCGGGGGGTTCAAACTAGGGTAAAGATGATACTGCAGCCCAGGGTTTCCCAAAATCTGGTAATCAAACAGAGGAGCCTGGACAAATTAATATGTTTGTTTTGGGGTTTTGGGTTTTTTTTTAAACTAAGAGTCCTTGGGAAATGCTATCTTCAAGTTAAGCAGATATATTCCTA
Organism: Mesoplodon densirostris; assembly: GCF_025265405.1. NCBI lineage: Eukaryota > Metazoa > Chordata > Mammalia > Artiodactyla > Ziphiidae > Mesoplodon > Mesoplodon densirostris. The sequence continues at coordinate 75,916,699 of NC_082668.1, forward strand.
TCACAGCTTGTCAGAACCTTTAATATGCTAGCTTTCATCATAAATCTCCAAGAGTGTAATTTATTATGCTCAGTTTCCCAGTGTTATTTTGAGACCTGATCCACCATAAAATTTTTTTTCATTCTTCTGTGTATCTTTTGCCATCTGAACACCTAGCACAGTGCTCTGAGTAGAAAATTTTAAAAGTAAATAAATGTATCTTCCTAATTCTCCAAATAACTTATACTTAATGGAGGCTACCAAGTTGCATGGCTTTACTTTAATATATAAAATATCAGAGAAAGATAGCACCCTCAAAAGAAGAGACATACGGTGTGGCTCTAATTATTCCGCTTTCTTTTTCTTTATAGACTCTTGATTGTATAATATACAAAGTCATATTCAGTAGTTAGTCCATGAATACTAAATACTAATATATGTGTGTGTGTATATATACATATGTATACATGTATACATATATACACACACCTCCACACACACACATTCTTAGAATTATGATACACCTTTTAGAAATGTACTCTTAACTTCAAGGCCTACTGTATCTATCATGATTGTTTTAATATGTCCTTTTTCTGAATAATAGGTAATTGAGGCAATTGGCATACTTGCCCTCTGTCATCCACTACGCTAGGTAAAATAAGTAAGAATTTAACCAACATGTGCTAAGTCAAAGTCATTGTTTTATCTACTTCTAAGAATGGCCATCATCAAAAAATCTACAAACAATAGATGCTGGAGAGGGTGTGGAAAAAAGGGAACACTCTTGCACTGCTGGTGGGAATGTAAATTGATACAGCCACTATGGAGAACAGTATGGAGGTTCCTTAAAAAACTAAAAATAGAACTACCATATGACCCAGCAATCCCACTACTGGGCATATACCCTGAGAAAACCATAATTCAAAAAGAGTCATGTACCACAATGTTCATTGCAGCACTATTTACAATAGCCAGGACATGGAAGCAACCTAGGTGTCCATCGACAGATGAATGGATAAAGAAGATGTGGCACATATATACAATGGAATATTAGCCATAAAATGAAACGAAATTGAATTATTTGTAGTGAGGTAGATGGACCTAGAGTCTGTCATACAGAGTGAAGATAAGTCAGAAAGAGAAAAACAAATACCGTATGCTAACACATATATATGGAATCTAAAAAAAAAAAAAAAAAGGTTCTGAAGAACCTAGGGGCAGGACAGGAATAAAGATGCAGACGTAGAGAATGGACTTGAGGACACAGGGAGGGGGAAGGGTAAGCAGAGACGAAGTGAGAGAGTGGCACGGACATATATACACTGCCAAATGTAAAATAGCTAGCTAGCGGGAAGCAGTCACACAGCACAGGGAGATCAGCTCGGTGCTTTGTGACCACCTAGAGGGGTGGGATAAGGAGGGTGGGAGGGAGACACAAGAGGGAGGGGACATGGAGATATATGTAGACATATAGCTGATTCACTTTGTTATACAGCAGCAACTAACACAACAATGTAAAGCAATTATACTCCAATTAAAATGTTAAAAAATATAAATAAAAAGTATAGAATGAAAACAGAATATGAAACAGGCTAGGTATTAACTATTTTTATAACACACTTATAACAAGTGACCTGAAACTCATATTACCATACCTTTTTAGTCCATTAAGTAGTTTTGTTTCACATAACTGAATAGCTATAGATATCATTAAAAACCTTAGAGCCAATCATTTAGAAGCTTCTGTACACCAGTAATTCTGTTCTTCAAAGACACACATATGGGTTTGCCATTGTAACAAATGAATTTATATCTGCGATGGGTGTTAAGTTCTTATACACATACATACTACAAATGTAGGGTTTTCTTCCTAAATATCGTATCTCCAGTACGAAGATTGAAATAAATACATAGGAAATCTTTTCCTTTATATAAAATAACAGCAAAAGTTTCCCTTTGTATAAATTAAGAGCCAACTTTCTTCCACTTATTATGTCATGTTCATTCTAAAATGAACAGTAAATGAATAGTAAAATACCTTTTACTATGTAATCAGAAACAGATTCTTTGAACAGGTTTAAATTAAAAACAACCACCCAAAATTCTGCCTTCTAAGAAGAAAAAGAGCTCTTGAAAGTTCTGAAACCTTAGCCAGTCACTGGTCAATATACTGGTCACAGGAGGATTCAAAAAAGTATATGTGGCTCTAGACGGGAAGGGTCCTGGAAAACCCACCTCTGAAAGTCTGCCCCTCCAGCAATGGGGCAAGAGCATCTTCCTCAAATACACAGGACAGTGCATTTTGGTAGCAAAGGGAGAGGTACTCAATCACATAGGTTTGAATGTGCACAAAGAAAAAGCAATGACTTTTGGTACTGAATGACCCTTCTTATTAATACAGTTGACAGCATTCTGTACATTGTGGGTAGAGCTTATGGAATTTAAGAACTTCATGAGTCACCTATAACAATTCTCCAAACTCCTTAAGGTGAAAAATATTTTAATGAAAAGAAAAGAAAATGAAAGCCTTTATTTTCATTTCTTCTGATTTTGAACAGATGCACTCAGGGAAATGGTGATGTCCTTTTAGTAAATCAGAATGTCAGCTGAGTAAAAAGAAATATAAACTCCTGGACATTCTCTGTAAGTTAAAACAGTGTAAGTAAATTTAGTCAAAGTAAATGACATCTAGTGGGGAATACAAGAAAACTATATTTATTTATAAATGCATTCATTTAAATTCTAAACAAGTAATTTACTAAGCTATAATTTTGAGAAATTGTGATGTGATTCTGAAAAAGAATGTCAAGAATTTCAAACGGTAAAAAGGTGATGGGTAGATAAAAGAATATAGGTTGATAAAAAGATTAATGTACAGGCTCAGGCACCATAATGTTACAATCTATGGTTATGAGTAATCATTTGGAAACAAAAACTCCTCTAAGTGGCTCTTGTCCTTTTCCTGCCCTCACAGTACCTAACCAGCTGTAGCTGACATCAGTTTAGGAATAAGCCATGTTTCTACAAATCAGAGTCTGTTAAAAGAGATGTACACTGTCAGCCAATCAACTAGATTCTGAGGGAGTACTGAAACACATCTCCATTTATTTAGTTCTTCCTTGCTTTCATTGGAGTTTTGTATTTTTCCTTGTATAGATCTTGTACATATTTCATTAGACTTATACCTACGTATTACAATTTGGGGGTGGCCAATGTAAATGGTATTTGTTTTTTATTTCAAATTCTACTAGTTCTTTGCTAGTATACAGGAAAGCAGTTGACTTTTGCATATTGATCTTGGATTCTAAATCCTTGTATATTGTACCTTTTTAAGAAATAAGTTTTACTGGAGCACAACCATGCCCACTAATTTATGTATTGTCTGTGACTACTTTTCAGCCACAACAGCAGAGTTGAGTAAATGTGATACAGACTCTATGGCCTAAAAGCCTAAAATATTTGTTACTGACAATAATTGTACTCTTCGTCCATGATTTCAATTGCAGGCATCTCACTCTCCTGACTGCCTCCTGTCTTTTCAGCTTACCTCCCCTAGATTTCTGATTCCAACAATTCTATGACTTTTGGGGACTTTCAATCCATTGATCCAGTACATCATTTTTTTCTTTCATTTCTTACCCACCTTATATTCCATGATCCATCATTTTAATCATTCTTTTTCATACTTCTCTTTCTTTTCAACATATTTACTTGGAAAAAATGTCAAGCCTGGATAAATGTAATTCTCCATCTGCTTTGTGCCTGAAACTTTGCAGTTGAATATAAGTGACAAAAAAAAAAAACAAAACACAGAACCATGTCCACTGGTTTCTCTTTCACTTCATAACCACAGAACTTAAACAGACTTCAAGTTAAAAAAAAAAAAAACTTTTATTTCCTTAACCAATTCATTCTTCTTGCTCCCTATTTTCTACTTTCTCCATCTTCCTCCAGCTATTACACTTCCTCCCCTATCTCACAACTAAAAAATGAAAGCAGAAGTAATCAGAAAAGAAATTTCACAAACTCCTACCACATCTACTCACTTGTCCAAATCTGTGTCCTTATACTGTTTTTCCTTTGGTTTCCATAGATAACTGTCCATGTTCCTGACAATTTATCCACTCATTCTCTTCCCTCTAGACTACTCAAGTGCATTATTCCAGAAATTAACTCTTCTTTTTCATACATTGTTATTTTACCCTCACTACTGGATCAGCCCCATCAACACAAAAACATGCTGTAATTCTTCTCATAGTAAAACAAAAAAGGAACTCTCTTGATTCTATATTACCTTCCAACTACCCTTCTGCTTCCTTTTACAATAAAACTCCCTAAAAGAGTAGAGTATATTTGATACCCCTACTTCATTTTCTTCTCTTTCTTCTTGAAGGCAATCTAATAAAACTTTTACCCTAAACCTTCCACTGAAACCACTCTTCTCAAGGCCACTAATGCTGACTCCAAGGGATCAAACAGTGCCCTCATCTTCCTTAACTTTTCAGCAGCATCAGTTTGGGTTTTTCCTGATGCAAACCCTGAGACAAAGGTTCAAATGAAAGTATTTATTTAGAAATTGCAAGGAACATGAATAGGTGAGTGGAAAGTGGTACAGGAAAGGAAAGCCAGCCAATGAAGGGTGTAGTATTAAAACAACTACCACTGGACTTTAGTTCATTGAGGAAACTCATAGAAACATTACAAACATTCACTTCAGCATTATTCTCACTTATGAATCTAGAGCTGGAATATTTATATAATGACTCCATCTAGTCATTGATTAAGGGTATCTGAATAGGAAGAATGTATTAATTTCCCAGCATTTCTGGCTCATGCTTGGGTAGAGTGCATTTTCATTTGTTTTGAAAACAATCCTCAGGTGTGAAGATGTGGATATTGATAGCTGAAAGTTGGCAGGAACACTCAGAATGATGTGAATGAGGCAGCAACAGCTTCTGTTAAAGGACATACATTCTCCTTCTTACAATATTTCTTCAGTTGGATTTAGAAGGAACATAGACTCTTGGTTTCCCTTTTATCTTTCTGGTCTCTCTTTGCAGTCTCCTCTACCTCTTCTCCTCATCCCTAACCAATAAATGTTCTCCTTATTAGCTACACACACTCCCAAGATAATCTTACCCACTTTCTATATGTTGGTATCTTCAAAATGTATGGCTCTAACCTAGATTTTTTTCTTGAAATTCAGATTTATATATCAAACCATCTAGTTGACATTACCACTTAGTTGTCCAAGAAGCATCTCAAACATATGATGCCTAAGACCTGATCTCCCTATACCCTTCCTTATCTTAATGGAATTTCCATTTTTTAAATTCCTCAAACTCAAACCTGGGAAACAAGTTTAACTCCTTCCTCTCCCTCAAACTCATCTCCAATCCATCAGTAAATTCTATGAAATCAACATTTGACATATATCTAGAATCCAACTACTTCTCATCACCCCCTCCATTAATAACCTGGTTCCACATTTTGTCAACAAATTAATTACAGTAGGCTTTTGTTGTGTCTCCCTGTTTCATCCTTACCACTCCACCTCTACACACATATGCAAACAGAGAGTCTATGCTCAGTATAGCAGCTAAAGTGATCTTTTAAAAACTTTAGATCATATGACTCCTCTCTTCAACTCTCTAATGGTTTTCTATCTCAGTCAGAGTAAAATCATTCTTTACATGATCTGACCACCACTACCTTAGTGATCTCATCTGCTACTATATCACTTTCACTCATTTTGCTCTGTCAACGAGGACCCCTCACTTTTCCTCAAACATACTAATCACGTTCTTATGTCAGGACCTAGTAATATGTTGATCTCTCTGCCTAAAAGTCCTTCTCTCCAATATCAGCATGGCTCACATCCCCACCATCTTCAGGCTTCTGCACAAATAAATGTCTTTGTGACAAAGAGACTTACCCTGACCAACCTAGTAAAAAGAAACCTACCCCCCAACAGTTCCTCTCCTCTTTCCCTGCTTTAATTATTTGACATATTATACATTTTACTTGTATATCTGTCTCTCCTCACCTGAATGTAAGCTCCATAGGGCTAGGACTTTTCCCAATTATTCACCATTTTCAGACACTGAAACAGTACATGTCACAAGGTTGGCACTCAATTAATACATGGAAAATGTATAAAGAAATTAATGAAGAATAATTAAAGTTTAACAATTAGCATTTTGCCATGGAACTAACTCAGATTACCTAATTATAAACAAATTTAGATGAAAGGAAAACATACAATCCTGTTTCAGTTTATTTATTTCTTTTTACATAATATCTTTTTAACAAAGTTCACTTTTATGAAAAAAATGGATCTAACCAAAATACAGGATGTGAATGTTTACAGACTTTTATGTATTTTTCATTGAATTTATATTTTTTATAATTTATTTATAAATTGGGAGAACAAAGATGGGCAGATGATATGCTTTATAACCTGTAATTATTTAAGTAGAAATGTTTTAAATAAAGTTCCTAGGACTTTAATCTTCTGCTCACTACTGCTTCATAAATTTTGCAAATTCTGATTATTGTGAATATCACACTTTGATGTGTGACACACATGTAATTTCTATTCCTTGGATTTTTTTCCTCACAATATTTTGCAAACAATATCGGCTTGAGTTAAATTAACAGAAGGCAATATGAAAAACTTAAATAGCAATTCCTTCTTTCTTTAAATTGCCCAGTTCTGTCCTTTTTGTGTTTTGCACATGTCATATCTTGTTCATGACTACAAACATGGAAATTTTTTAGTTTGGTGCTTATCGTCTCTTTCACAGGCACTCTGATATCTACCCTCTGTGTGTTCCAACTCCCAAACACATACTAGAACAATGTGCTTTCTATCATGTTAAGTTCTGTGGGCCATTCAGTAGTCTGTGTCAAACCTCAGATGTGTTGTGGCCTCCTCACTTTAAGCAAGAGTCATATTAAAAACACTGATTTCACATATTAAAAACTGAAGGGACACATTCATCTCTCTCTTTTTCTATTACCATGTTATCATATCATCCACACCAATGTGTTTTCTTCCTCTATAGTACTTTGTTTAATTTCAATATGTTTTTTTGTTTCTGTTAAGTTAATGCCTAACTATGACAATCTATGAAATATCTGTCGATTCCTTATTTTATGCTCATTTACTTATCCTAAAATGAATCAATAATTGGGAGAATATCATCAAATAATTGTTTCTAGAGCAATCTATTACTAAATTATTCCATGAAAATAAAATTTTATTAAATTTGCTTCGGAATGTTAACAAAGGTAAAAAAAAATAAAGTAGAAGAAAATCTCTTTTATGTAATGGTTAGTGCTATAGACTGGATGTGTACACCCAAAATTAATATTTTGAAGCCTAATCTCCAATGTGATGGTACTTGGAGGTGGGAACTTTGGGAAGTGATTAGATCTTGAGGGCAGAGTTGTCATGAATGGGATTAGTGCCTTTATAAAAGAGACCCCAGAGAGGTCCCTTCTCACTTCCCCCATTGAGAACACAGGGAGAAGATGAACCAGGAAGTGAGCCCTTACCAGAAACTGAATCTGCCAGCACCTTGATCTTGGACTTCCAAACTTTCAAAACTATGAGAAATAAAGATCTGTTGTTTATCAGCCACCTACTCTAAGCCTAGTTTTATAGCATCCAGAATAAACTAAGACAGCCTAATTTATAAAAAGATAATCTTCAGTAGAATATAATGAGTCATATCTTGCCAGAATCATTGTAAGAATTAAATGATAGAATGTATTTAAAAAATCAGGTTGAGTATTAGCTCATCATAGATGCTTCATAAAAGATGAATCTAGTGCAAGATCTTTCCATAATCAGAGTCCACATTAGCCAGGCAGATGTCATGGTTTTGCTCAAAATGCCTAAGAAATTGATGATCTGGGCATGGCTGAGCACTATTTGATAGAGTATAAAGAACTTAATAGAAAAACTCCAAGAAATTAAACCTCCTCATTAACACCAAGTGTACCATTTTGAAAGTAATTAAAATATAAAGCACAATAGACTAATCACGATGACAGAGCTATTACAATATATATTGCTATTTTGTATTATACTATTCTATAACTACACATTGTACTATTTTCAATAGTCAAGGTGCTTTTTTTTTTTTTTAATTTATTTTGGTATTTAACTTTTTTTTTTTTAATTTTATTTATTTATTTATGGCTGTGTTGGGTCTTCGTTTCTGTGCGAGGGCTTTCTCTAGTTGCGGCAAGTGGGGGCCACTCCTCATCGCGGTGCGCGGGCCTCTCATTATCGCGGCCTCTCTTGTTGCGGAGCACAGGCTCCAGACGCGCAGGCTCAGTAATCATGGCTCACGGGGCTAGCTGCTCCGCGGCATGTGGGATCTTCCCAGACCAGGGCTCGAACCCATGTCCCCTGCATTGGCAGGCAGACTCTCAACCACTGCACCACCAGGGAAGCCCCCAAGGTGCTTTTTTAACCAGACAAAATGGAAGCATGCAAGATTTTTTTTAAATGCATACATCAATAAAACTTTTGAAATCAAACTAGCACTCATCAATCTTGAAATTTTCTTTTAGGAATTAGGAGTCCAAGAATAAACACAAATGAAATATTTGAAGCTTTCAAATTGTCCCAAAATAATCAAAATTTTAAATATAGTATTGATGATGAAGAACTATTTTACACATAATCTATATTTCCTGTTTGTACTAGATATCAGAAAACAAAGTGTTAAAACTCAGTTTAGAATAATGTTCGAGTCCTTGACATACATTTTTAAATCTTTTGTTAAAATTTACCAATTCTCATTTTCAGGCCATAAAAAGGAATTTAATGATTTACTAATTAAATCATTTGTATAAAATGCTTCATACACTTTAAATTGTTTTGTAAATTTTTGTAGAATTATTTTTAATAAAGATAATATTATTCAATATTTTCTGTTGTTTTTAAATTCTTAATAAATAACTTACTTCAAAACTTCAACTGTATTTAAACAATACTTCTGCTCAATTTTGTTAACTGGAAGTAAAGTGAAGCCCTAGAACAATTTTAGACATAAGTAGTTTAAGATATACAGATGTTTTCTTTTTTAAAAATAGTCTATAAACAACTTGGTTCAAAATTTATCGAAGTATTTCTTGGACAACCTTTATCCCAATAAGAAATTTGTCTAAATATGATGAGACCATTTGTGGACTTTCAGGTATGCTTAGTATATCTGGAGGATGAAAGAGTCTCACTGAAAAACAGAATCAACAGAGAAATAAGATGTATTTTATGATGAATCTTAAAAGAGTATCTTCTCAAAAAAAAGAGTATCTTCTAGCAGGAAACTATATATTAGTGGAGAATTTGTTGCTAATTCTCATATATACAGAACATGAGAAAAATTGTATTTCTGCAATCTCTCAGTATAAATCATGAATAAACACCAAAGAGTAGTTCATAGTCACTCTTTCTCTTTCTCACTGGAAAGAGAAAGAGTTAAAAAATTATCCCACTTTTCTTTATACATTATTTACTTTGCACAACATACAGCACATTAAAAATGGACCAAACACTATTCTAGGGGATTTCCCAATACTATGTTTTTTAATTCTTATAACAACTCCATGAGGTGGGTACTTGTGTTGTCCCCATTTTACAGGGAGGGAACTGAGGCTCAAAAAGTTTAAGTAACTTTCCCAAGACCACATGACTTAACCACTCTTTCATACAGGCTCTCTCATGGCCTCTTTCCATATGTCTATTCTTGTACTTTTATTAAAATAAAGTCTTCTGTCTTTATCCGGTTCTTCCATAATTATGTCATCACTGCAAATATAATAAAATTCAGACACTCTATCATCCCCTCTCAAATAAACACATCACAGAAGTAGGTAAGTGGATGATCAATAAGCACATGAAAAGGTGTTCAAAATTATTAGTTATCAATGAAATTAAAATTCAAATGAAGAGACACTATTTCACTCCCACCAGCAAGGCTAAAATCAAAACAGATGACAATATCAAATGTTGCTGGACCACTCATATGAACTGGACCACCCTACTATATAAAACTGGTAGATGTATAAAATGTGTTCATTTACACTTCAGAAGTATTTGGCAGGTTTTTTTAGTAAAGTTAAATCTAGGCCAATCTCACAATTTTTCAGTGGTGCTATGCCCAGGTATACTTTCCCAGATACCCTGCCCACTCATAGATAATTGCCTGCTACTGAAAGTGATCCTGCTCTGCCTCTCCCACACTTTGTATTTTCCAAACTGAAGTGTTTTAAAGTAAATTCCAGTTTTCAGATTATTTTGCTGCATATACTTCTGTGAACATTGTTAACAAGTTCCAGTTCCAATCAAGGCTGAGTAAGCACTTCCATTGTTTCTCTCCCACTGACTATAACTAGAAACAGCAGATAGAATGCATGGAGCAGCTACCTGAGGACTCTAAAAAGTACACAGCAGCTGAAGGAATAAGGGAAGGAAACTAGAAACTGAATGCCATTGAACTGGTAGTGAGTTTAACATAGATTTTTCCACCAGTATCCCATGCTCTGGATTCAGAAGCATCATAAAACCTGAACCTATGTACCAAGTATGAACAGAAAATGTTCCAAGAGAAACTACCTATTTCTGGTCCACACAGTAGGAAAGGAGGCTTCTATGGGTCAGAGACAGTGTGGGGAATCTCATGGGGGCTTTCATTTGTTTTTGCAGTTCCTTCCTTCCCTCTCTCCCAGAAAATCCTGTAGCTGTAGTGGGGATGATGACAGCAATAGATGAACAGGTGCCTAAAACTCTAAGGGAAGGAATCTTTCTCACTGACCAGAGAAACTGTTCTTTTAAGAGCATGGTGGTGGTGGTGGTGGGGGAGTCCTGTTATGCTTCTCTCTCTCCCTCCAACTTCTCCATTCCTCTACCATTTTCTCCTCTCTGTCTCCTTACTGCTCAGCACTAGAAACAGGCCTGTCAAGGCAAGGAAACTAAAACCCAAGATTGCCAGCTGAGGAAAAGAGAAATGTGTTAGGGAAATCACAGAGAGGTGTGAGTTCAAGAAAGTGATTCCATAAAGTTGTGTATGAACTCCTGGGCTCACCACTAAGCTGAGCATGCATAGATCTGACTTTGCTAAAACAAACAAAAACAAGTGACGTTCTCCATTAGATTAAAAAAGACCTAGAGTTGTATAATATAATATTAAAATGTCCAAGATACAATCCAAAATAACCTGACATATAAGTAGTGAAAAATTTTAACTTCTCACATTTAAGATAACAGATGCCAAACTTAAGATAATTTTTGGAATTATCAGACAAAAAATTTAAATCAGCTATTAAAATCATGCTAGAAGAAGAAACATGTGAAAGAACTGTTTACAAAGCACATCTTTTTCACTGTTGATTTCTAGCAAACATTTAAAGAAGAAATGATACCAATTCTAAACAATTTCTCTAGGAAAATAGAAGAGGGTAGATCATATCCCAACTCATTATCTGTAGCAAGGATTACCCACAAAACAGACCAAAACAAGAGGAAAATTAACTACTAGCCAATATTCCTTATGAATATTTACAAACAAAAGTTATCAACAAAATATTAACACATCAAATCCAGCAATAAATTTAAAAAATAATTCATCATGACCAAGTGGTGTTTATCTCAGGAATGCAAAGTTCATTCAATATTGAAAATCAATTTTTGTAATCCATTATATTAACAGATTAGAGAAGATAAAATATGTGATTATATTAATCAGTGCAGAGAAAAATCTGACACAATTTAATATCCATTCATGATTTTTAACAAAAACTCTCAGCAAATGAGGAATAGAATTATACTTCCTTAACCTGATAAAGGAAATTTAAAAACAAAAATAAAACAAAACAAACACACATAGCAAACATTATTTGTAATGGTAAAGAATAATTGCTTTCACTTTAAAATCAAGCATAGGGCAAGAATATCATTCTCATCACTCCTATCCAACATTTTATTGGAAATTCTAGCCAGTGCAGTAAGAAAAAAATAAAGTAAAAAGAATAGTTTAGAAAAGAAGAAATGAAACTGCTCCTACTGGTTGATAACATGATTGTCTATGTAAAAATTCCAAGGAGTAAAAAAATAAATTCCTATAACTACTAAGTAAGTTTAGCAAGTTCATAGGGGGATAAAATGCCAACATTAAGAAAAATGAAAACTTATGCTCACACAAAAACCTGTACCTGGATATTTATGGCAACTCTGTTAATATTATCCCAAGACTAATGAAACAATTCCAATGTCCTTCAATGGATGAGTGAAAAACAAACTGTGGTACAACCATACAATGATGGTATAGCCATAGAGTGAAATACTATTCAGCAATAAAGAGAAATAACTTTCAGTTGCACACAAAAGCATGGATGAATCTCAAAGTCAGTAGGCTGAGTGAAAGAAAGCAGTCTCAAAATGTTATAAACTATATAATTCCATTTGTATGACATTCTCTAAAAGGTAAAACCATAAGGATGGAGAACATCAGTGGTTGCCAGAGGTTAGAAAAGGGGGAAGTGTTTGACAACAAATAGGCATCAGAAAGAAGTTTTTGGAACTATTCTTTACCCTGAATGTTGTGGTGATTACACAAATCTACACAAGTGGAAATTCATAGAACAGTACACCAAAAAACAGGAGTTAATATATGTATGTAAACTTTCAAATAATTTTTTAAAACAAAAGATACGGGCTTCCCTGGTGGCGCTGTGGTTGAGGGTTTGCCTGCCGATGCAGGGGACACGGGTTCATGCCCCGGTCCAGGAGGATCCCACATGCCACGGAGCGGCTGGGCCCGTGAGCCATGGCTGCTGAGCCTGCGCGTCCGGAGCCTGTGCTCCTCAACGGGAGAGGCCACAACAGTGAGAGGCCCGCGTACCGTAAAAAAAAAAAAAAAAAAAAAAATACATCTAACCTATGACCCACCAATTTCACTCATAGGTATTTACCAAGATAAATGAAAACATGTGTCCACAAAAGGCTTGTACTTAATTGCCTTATTTATAGTAACCAGAAAGTGGAAGCAGCCCAAATACGCTATAATAGAATGAATAAACAAATTGAGGTGCTTTTATATAATGAAATACTGCTCAGGAGTAAAAAGGAACAGCATGAATGAATCTTAAAAATATTATTTTGAATAAGAGGAGTCAGATACAAAATAGAACATATGCAATATGTTTCCATTTATAAGTTCAAAAAAGGTACACAAACACACACTCTCTCTATATATATAGATATCAACCATACCCCACCACCCATACACCCATACACAACATATAGATAGATAGATAGATAGATAGATAATATATATCTATAGATATATGTTGTTATTGGAAATCAAAACATTGATTGCCTATGGACATGGGGGGCAAGAGTCTGGAATTAATTAAAAGAACAGTGAGGAAACTTTCAGAAGTGATAAGATATGTTCCATATCTTGTTTGGGTTATGGTAACATAGATATATATAATTCTCAAAACTCATCAAACTGAACATTTTAATATAAAATAAAACTAATGATAAAAACATATAAATTTTGAAATTAAACTGAGGTACTATAATTGCTTCATTCCCACAATGACCACAAACTTAAAATGGAGCACATGTGGTGGAATGTAGATCAGAAAGTCAGTATTAGACATGAATTCCCTGAAAAGTCATTCATTCTCTAAATGTAGTTTATTAAAATAAACTTACTTTAATTAGTTTCAACATCTTGTGCTAATAAGAGCTGAATCATGTTTTGGACGTCTGATAGTACCTGCTAAATTTCATCTCAGATGAAGTCACTGTATTGGCTCTAAAAGGGCAATCCTGTATGGATTCTAAACAAAATATTTCCTTGTTTGCTCTGTCTCCTAGACTTAAGGGTAAAAAAGTTTACATCCTTAGGCATAAGGTTTTAATTTCCTTTATGTTAACCACAGCTTCTCAAGGTACTTTTAATTCCTTGGGTCATAAAGGAAATGAGAAGTATTTGGAAATAATGAATCTTTGTAATGTCAGTGCCTTCAGTAAATGGGCACCTGCTCCATAGTACCACCAACCTGTTTCCTCCCAGTGGTTTTAACTTGCCAACACCACTGCTGTGCCAGTGGAATGAATGCAGACCCTGGCATCCCTAGCAATCATACTTTCTCAATGAGCTCCCCTTGCCCATCAGAAATTCCCCTGAACTACAGAAATTTCCAGTGAGAAAAACATGTGTAGAAGTGAAAAGTCAGAGAAGAGCAAAGATAAGAGTTACAGAAAAAATTAATATAGCAAATAAATATGACATATCTATTTGAAAAAAAATGTAGTTAAAGTGGTCATGTGCCATGACTTCCCCATTCTGCATTTAAGGCAATTGTCACTAACATCTCATTATATTTGTTCCTGCTAAGCCTAGATAGAACCTCAGAGTCAACCTCATCTCACCATGTCAGGGAAATACTACCAACTAGTCACAATTAGTATGCAAGAAAAAACCTATTATCCATCCCATGAAAGTTTTATGTTAACTTTATAAGATGTATTATTGATTGAGGAAAACTACAGAAGGCATTTAAAAAACTGGTCCTCGCCTATCTGGGTTTTATAAGAAATGACTCTTTCTGCAAAAACCAGACCACATCCATTTGAAACCTAAGAGTATCATGAAAGGAATTCCCAAATTTCCTTATAATAATGAAACTACTCCCCATCTTTCACCCCATAACCACACCACAAACTTCACCTACATTCTCCCAGGATTTCTAACCCAGAATTGTTTAAGTCAACACACTAAAACAAAACACAGTGTGGTCTCCAAAGTTCCAAAAAGTAAGTATTAATGAAACTGTTCATTTAAAAGCAAACCTCCTCCTACAAGTTGCTCCCTATTGCCAATGGAGCCATTCCCACTGTCAATAATGGAAGTTTTATATATAATCAAAGAGCAATGAGCATCCTTAGGTCTGAAGAGCTTTAAACAGAGACTTAAATATATCCATTAAACAATATTTAAAATTATAAAAATCTTCTTCTAGTTTTGCAAACAAAATATCCACTATGGCTTGTGTATTTAGGTTTCTCAGGAAAATTCAGATTGACATTTTCTGTAAATGAACAAATACTCTAATTTCAAGAAAACATGAAAGATAATCCATTGGATGTGATATGAGAAAGCAAAGGTTCAATGAAAGATACACAAATTATAGTTTTAATTTCCAAACCAACACAAATCCATCATATAGCATTTTCATCTCAAATACGCCAAGAAATTAAAGATTATTTGACTTGCAGCAATTAGACAAAAGCACAGCCGTTATGGAGGCATTGCTTTTCATGAACGTAGACTAGTTTTAAAGATTTATTTATTTTGTTTTGTTTTTAAAGCAAAAGTATTATCTGCTCAATTGCCCAGCAAGAAGATTTTACAAATTTCTCTCGTTTCCATAGAAATGCATTGATTAGAGCATAATTTCCGTTAATATTTTCTTCTTCTTCAGACTCCTCTCCTTGCTTAAACTAACAGTGCATCTGCCCCTTGCGGTCATTTTCATCTTTTGTTTGGCTCAGTAGGTTACCTAACTGGTGGATTTTATTGAGTTAAATCAAGCTGTCACTTCATCTGCTTGAAGGATGACTCAAATACTACACATAATAATAAAAGAAAAGTAGGATAAAATAATCTTGTCAAGCCAGAAAAACTGATTGCTTGAAGTTGTAGCCTTCAATCAATACACTAATTCCACAATTTATACCTTTTTCAATTGAAGAGGAAAGAAACCCTGATATGGTATTTCTTGGCTCACTGACCAACTTTGACCTTCTATCTATGTGAATGTAGGATTAACAGGGGCTTCTGCTTAGTGAAATCATCTATGAAAATAAGAAAGCAAATGTGGGCATTTGTGGCTCCAGGTAACTATTAATTTCAGCAATGCAAGGAGGACACAGTATTTATTTAGTATGTCTACTAAAATGAAGATTTTACTTAGCTTGAGGTAGATGGTCTTTTGTATTTAGAAATAATTTGAAGCTAGAATTGTGGCACAAAATGTTTTAAGATATGGCATAGTGTAATCCCCTAAGGATTTTTTTTTCTGTTTGATCTATTCATTAAAAACTTATGCAAAAGAATAGGTAACTAAGCAATATACCACTCTTTCTTTCAAATTGTACACTTATTTGGCTTCTTACAAAATCTGTCATCTATGATAAAATAGAGTTACAACCTACTACTGAGCTAGAGCTATGATTTCTTATAGAGTATAATGAACTATTTTTTCACCTGTTATTATTATTTTAAAATAATCTATCATTTTCAAAAGCTTAGGTTTGTTTGTAAATTGTAATCAATTTGCATACCTTTTAAAATCAATAAAAACACTTCATTTCAAAACTCCAGACTCTCTTTAGCTGTCAGATTTCTGCTTTCCTTTCATAATTCCTCCCCTGCAGGCATCAACCAGGAAATAAAATTCTTTGTTTAAATCCTTTTATATTTCACTAGGCCACCTGCTTACCTTGAACTATGGCATGCAATCAAGCAGGGTCCCCAAAACTAGTACTTTTTCTCCTACCCCATACCTTAGATGTGTGTGAGTGTGTATTTGTGCATACTACAAAGCAACCTATAAACTGGGTCATTAAAATTTTGGTTAAAAACATTTTCAATTATAAAAGTTTTCAAATAGTTTTAGCTTTAAATAAGTCATCTTCTTATATTATCAAGCAGTAATATTTTCATCAAAATGAGAGCTATATTAAATGCATAACATATATACATATATATTTCTGAAATAAACTTCTTTAAATGCCGGCTGCTGCGGAAACACAAGAATATCTTTGTCCTTCTGATGTACTTAATCACATCTTGCTTCCAGCTTCAGCTTCTTAAGCCCTGATTTGAACTTTTGAAAAAACTGGGTGAGACTATTCTGTCATATAAACCAATTGAACAGACTGAGATCATTGAATGAAGTACAGCACAGATCTCCAACTGCTGCTAGCATTTAAGAGCAGTAAATCAGAGTATGAGATAGGTAAACAAAAACAACAAGTGTTTTTTTTTTCCTTCAGAGCAAGCATATACTTGCCAAACCCAAAGCGTACCCCTCAAAAGAGACCATGGCCTCTTACTTCTATACCGTTTGGATTTGTTATAAGAGGGAGCAAAAGGGAAAAAGAAGACAAAGAAAAAAGTTAAAAATCTTAAGTGCTTCTCCTCCCTACCAGTCACTTACACACATACACATACACACAAGTGCACATACACACACACACCACTTCTTACCTTCAGTAAGAAGTTTAAAAAAATCATCTCAGAAAAGTTTACATTTACACATACAGAAACGTATGTTCATTTCTAAATGGTGAAGAAGCACATTCAAACCAGTACCAAAATTATCTAACAAGTAAATTCCAGGATGCAATTAAAGGCCAGGATTGGCTTTCTGTTTGCACAATCCGATGAACTTGACTCACTTTTTATTTCTCTACGATATTTATGTAGTATTTCATTCAGTTGACTAATCTCTTCATCATGAAAATATCTGTTCTCCTTTATACTCTTCCACCTTTCCTGTGTCTTTTATTCCCTTTTTATTCTCTTCTTCCTTTCCTCTACTTTGAGCATTTCACAAGGTTTGACCCAGAGACCTGTACTTATTTAATATATATTCTCCTCTCTTTGATAATTCATTTATTCTAAAGGCTTCCATCTTCTGACTGAACTGTGGACAGCAGTCAATCTAGGGTTCAGGCTTTGGTTCCTAAGAGTCATGGAGAGGTCAGTCATTAAGCACAGGGTCAGGCCAAGCAGACAGTCTGGAACCAAGAAGAATACGGAAGTCAGCAGTCAAAAGCCAATTGGAAGATCAAGGCTGAGTGAAATGCAAAGAAAGGGATCATGCCTCAGCCAGATGTCAAGCAAGTAGAGTGGGTTTTAAACTGGGACAGGGATCAGAGACCAGAAACACACATAGTTTCATATACCAAACACCTTAAAGAGGGAAATCCTGTCTCCTCTACTTTCATGCCAGGCAGAAACCAGTAACCAGCTTTCCCAGAGATTCAACACCCAGGATCTGGACATCCTCACTGTTGCCTTTAAGTCATCTGAAACAATGAAAAGATCCCAATAATTCAATAATTTTCTCCTCTATACAAATATCCCCCAAATCTCTATATCTTTTTTTATTTTTATTTTTTGGCTGCACCATGCAGCATGCAGGATACTTCCCTGACCAGGAATCGAACCCATGCTCCCTGCAGTGGAAGCATGGAGTCTTAACCACTGGGGCACCAGGGAAGTCCCCCAAATCTCTATATCTTACCTGACCTCTCTACAGTCTCATATTTTCAAAAGCCAGCTCTGCCTGGAGGCTCTGTTGTCACTTCAATTTGGCAGAAGCCAATTATCTTTTCCCTTGTGTTCCCTATTTCTGTCCATTCATTCCTTTATTTAACAACAAGTATCAAGTGACTACATTGTAATAGACAGTATTCTGGGAAACAGCAGAGAACAAAAGTGACAAAAATCTCATCCTTTGTGGAGCTTGCATTTTAGGGTTTGAGAGAAACAGACAATAAACAAAATAAATGGGGAAATCATGTAATATGTTCCATTAGAATACGATGCATAAAAAAGAGAGTATGAATATAGCATCAAGATAGACAAATATATCAGTAGAACAGAATAGAAAGTCCAGAGCTAGATCCACACATATAGAGGCAACTGATTTTTGACAAAGAGGAGAAAGCAGTTCGGTGGAAAAATAATAGTATTCTCAACAAACGGAGCTGGAATAATTGAATATTCATATGCAAAAATAATGAACATCAATTCATACCTCATGCCATACATAAAAATTAACTCAAAAAGGATCATAGACCTAAGTGTAAGCCCTATAACTATAAGATCTCTGAAAGAAAATATAGGAAAAAATCTTTGTGATTTTACTTAGGCAAAGATTTCTTAGATACAACACCAAAAATAGGATCCTTAAAAAAGAAATTGGATTTCATCAAAATTTAGTACTTCTGCTTTTCAAAAGGTACTGTTAAAATAATAAAAATACATGCCACAAAACAGGAGAAGATATTTGCAAATGACATATCTGATAAAAATACTGTATCTAAAATATGTTTTTTAAAAGTTCTCAAAACCCGTCAATAAGAGAATAACCCAATAAGAAAGTGGGCAAAGATTTTAAAGATAATTCACCAAAGAAGATACAGAGGTGACAAATAAGCATATGAAAAGATGCAAATTAAAATCACACTGATATACCACCACAGACATGTTAGAATGACTAAAATGACTGGCCACACCAGGTGTTAGTAAGAATGTGAAGAAACTGGAGCTCTCATATGCTGCTGGTGGGTATGTAAAGTGGCGCAAAGATTTTGGAAAACAGTTTGGCAGTTACTTACAAAGTAAAACATCCATCTACCATAAGATCTGGCCATTCCACCCCTGGGTATTCCCCCTCTCCTCAAAAAATGGAAGCCTGTATCCACGCAAAGACTTGCTCATGAATGTTCAGAGCAGCATTATTTATCAGTACCGAAAATTGGAAAGAACTCAAATGTTGATCAACAGACAAATGGAAAAACAAACCATGGTATATTCATATAATAGCTGAACCTAGAAATACCTAAAAAATTAAGAAAAATTTTAGATATGTCATGAATGAATAAAATATACGTAGACACTAGTCTATCTCTGCATAGGTATAATGTGAATGATATTTAAGATAAGATTAATAATGTGTTAGTTTATTTACTGTTTTATAACTTCACTTTCAAAGAATTACATTATTGTACAGTATGCCGCTCTCCCATAATTGGAGGGACTGAGTATCAGCCTATTATCACAGGTAAGTGGTTTTTTTAAGTAATAATTTTTCCAATACTATATTTATGACTACAATATCATATGCCATAAAAATTTTATAATGATTCATTTATTAGTGTATAGTCTAGGATACCATGAAGTAACTGTATTGATTACGCTAGGCTACCATAAAGCAATCATACTGTGGCTTCTTCGTTATCAATGTATGAACTGTTATGTCTGCAAATAAATATGGATTTCTTTTTCACATTATATTTTCACTTTTGATGTCTATGTTAGTTATATGTATAATATCTCCAATGTTTTTATCATATAAGACAATATTGACACTATCTCTGTAGGTTTTGACAGAGACAATTCATCTTATAAACGGATGATGTAATTTTATGATATCGATAAATACAGTACTGTAAATGTATTTTGTTTGTTATGGTTTTCTTAATAACATTTTCTTTCCTCCTGCTCACTTTATTGTAAGAACGCAGTATATAGTACTTATGCAAAATATGTGTTAGTTGACTATGTTTTTGATAAGGCTTCCAAACAACAGTAGGCTATTAGCAGTTAAGTCTGGGGGAAGTCAAAAATTATACGTGGATTTTCCACTGTGTGGGGCTTGGCACCCCTCATCCCTGTGTTGTTCAAGGGCCAACTGTAACAAACAGGAGTGCTACGTGACAAGATGGAGAAATATGGTGACTGAGAATTGACCAACCTAAATATGCAAGCAACTCATACAGTTTTACCAGATTGCAACTGCACAGAGCCACTAAGTTAATTCTATGATCAATTTTAAACCTGTATTTAGTGCTGAAATGTCAGGCATTGTGCTATGTTCTGGATGATACAAAAAATATATAGCAGGAAAGGTCCCTGAAATTGGAAATTGGATCTTTCAATGGGTGGGGGAAGAAAAGGGTAAAGAGCAAAGAAAAAAACAATACAGAGCTGTCTTAGACCTCAAATTGCTCAAAAAAATGTTAAAATAATAAGAAAGAAATAAAGACTAAAAGGCAGGTGTGAATCCAAGAGGTAAATGTGCACATAAAATGGCAGATTCAGTGAAAGCACATTTCTTTGAAGTGGGGAACATGGCAGGGATGTGTTGGAAAGCAAAGCAGAATTCCACTCATTATTCACTCACAAGCCATTTATTAAGCACATAATAGACACTGAGAACTAAGGATATAAATATATAGCTGGGTTCTGTCATGCCATTATCAACATACTACCTGTCTTATATTTTCTTCTTTTGTTCTTTAACTCTTTGTGAAAATAGGGGGGTTTTTTTAGCTTTATATCACTGACATGAATTAAAACCAGTAACACTTGCCAGTATACAATCTATAAATTAATGCAAATAATGCATACCAGAAAATAAGTTCCTCAATGAAAAGAGTAGAATTATTTATGTCCAGTTGCTAATTAGTGACTATCAACCACAATGTCACTTATTTTGGTACAACATTAGATTCTATGTCAATAAGTTTATTTAGTCTTTCAGGTTCACTGTTAATCAGTACTAAGAAATCCCAAGCCCTGTGGGCATACGGGAGAAAAGTTTAAAAACTTTCCTTCCTTCTCTGAATAGTAAAATGCTGAGAATTAATTCCTAATCAAATGGTGTGGCCTTGCTCAGTAAATAAAGAAGCTATGTAAAGTGATCTCCAGAATATTTTCTTCTGAAAATGTTAAATACCTTGGAACTGTCCAAAAAGTGATGGGAGAGGGTTTCTTATCCATTCACAGCTGTCATTTCATTTGAAAAAACATTATGATTAGCTTTTATCAAGTCTTTCAAAATATTTCCAGTGAATATTCCTGATGGCTGTATACTCATGATGCTAAGATGACCAAAAGTTTTTAACATTTGTTGGTTGGCTGAATGGAAGATAAGTTTTGGGGCCTCAGTGCCCCAGATGTGTGATGTCTGAACACAATAATGAAAATAGCTAACATTTATTTACTGCTAGCTATGTATCAGACACTATTCTCATTCAATATTATTATTATTAATTATGAGAATTATTGTTATTCTCACGATAACCATATAAGGTAAATATTACTATTATCCCCTTTCACAGTTAAGGCAAATTGGTTTCAGAGGGGTGAATTGTTATGCCCGAGATCATAAAGCTAGTAAGTTGTAGAGATATGACTTGAACAAAGATCTACTTCCGGACTGTCTCTTAAGCCTCAGCACTGCTCTCTAGCTAGAAGCTACAGCTCTTCCAGTCTTCCCAGGGCATCTGATTCAGACCTTAGGCACCTGACCTTGGTTGTGTATCAGACCCTTTTCAGGTACTTGGGCACTCTGGCCCTTAGGAACATTCCTGGGGAATCTCACCTCTACTAGTTCACTCTGCCCAGAAATCTTAAGTGTAGCTTAAGAGAAGGGAGTGTTGGAAGGAGGTTGCCATCAAAACTAATGGTCTGTAGCAAAGAAAAAAAAAAAAAATCACCATAGCAGCCACCCGTTATGCCTCATTCCACCATACCCCACTCCCTCTCTACTCCATTTCCCTTCCACTCTTCCTCTTCTCCCAGCTTTCCAAGCCAAGTCTGCATGTCTTTCCAGCCATGTCAACTTCTTCTCCAGATATTGCACTCAGTTAAGGAATCTCCAGTCCTGCAGGGTTTTAAGTAAAAACAGGCACTATGCTGTGTCCTGGATGATGAACCTATCAGACTTAGGCAACAATGCCCCAAGAGAAGCTGTCTCTCAACATAAAAGTATTCCACATGTTTACAGATTGAAGAAATACAGCCTTTAATACATTTTTAAAAAACTAGTAATCCTTAGTGATAAATCTAAGAATTTATCTAAAGACTGTAGAAAGTAAACAAAAAGAAAACATAAACAAAAAGACATGGGGAAATGATCCAGGAAAGTGTTCTGGGGATGGGATGGTTTTTTACTAGGTAGGGCTGACACGCTGGCATATGTGCTTTAACACATTTTATGTAAGAACATCAGTATCTGTTTACTAAGATTTTGTCCCCACAGTTCAGGAATAGTGTCTCTTATGTTTTATTTTGAAGAATAAAAAACCTGTAACTTTTCAAGATTTGATTTGTTTAGCTGGTGATTCGGCTTACTCTCACCTTGCGATGTTACGATGTCTTAGCTTATATGTGGAGTCAATCCAGATTTAGTTTGAGCAAAAACTCCAATCCACAGCCTGCTCTGCTTAACAGCAACTCTGTTCTCATGATTCTAATGAAACTTTCTTTGGGAAACTTTATTCTTGAAGTTGAGGGTATGTATACTCTAACACAAATCTAACATGAAACACAAATTTGAAAGGTAACCATCACAGATAAAATTTTTTTATCTACATAATACACACTTATTAAGAGCCTGAATGCATTTTGCCAGTGTTTAGTTAGTTAAGTTTTTTTGTAACAGTTTCATTGAAATATAATTCACATAGCATACAATTCACCCATTTAAATCATATGATTTAAGGGTTTTCAGTATATTCACACAGATGTACAACCATAACCACAAAAAAATGCAAAATATTTTCATCACCTTAAAAAGAAACCCTGTACCTTTTACCTATCACATCCCAATCCTCCCATCTACCTCTGCCCAAACCCTAAGCAACCACTAATCTGCTCCCTGTCTTTGTATATTTGCCTATTCTGGACATGGCATGTAAAATGAACCATATAATATGTGGTCTTTTGTGTTTGGTTTCTTTTACTCAGCATAATGTTTTCAAGGATTATCCATACTGTAGCACGGATAGCTACCATACATGTAGCATTATACTTCATTACCTTTTATGGCAAACAATATTCCACTGTGTGCATACACCACATTATGTTTTCCATTCATTGGATGATGGACATTTGGGTTGTTTCTACCTTTTGAATATGATGAATAATTCTGCCATAAACATTCATGTACAAATTTTTCCATGGACATATGTTTTCATTTCTCTTTGGTATATACCTAGTAGAATTGTTGGGTCAAATAGTATCTCTATATTTAACTTTTTGAGAAACTGCCAGACTATTTCCCAAAGTGACTGCACTGTTTTACACTCCCACCAGCAGTGTTATGAGGGTTCTTATTTCTCCACATCCTTGTCAACACATGTTACTGGCTGACATTTTGATTAAAGCAGTCCTACTGTGTGTGAAGTGCTATCTCAAGGGGGTTTTGATTTGCATTTCCCTGATGACTAATGATGTTAGGTACTTTTTCATATGCATACTGACAATTTGCGTATCTTCTTTGAAGAAATGTCTATCCAGATCCTTTTAATTGGGTTTTCTTTTGATTATTGAGTTGTAAGTGTTCTTAATACATTCTAGATAAAAGAATCTTATCAGATATATGATTTGCAAACATTTTTCCCCACTACATTGATTGTCTTTTCACTTTCATGATAGTGTTTTTTGATGCACAAACACTTTAGAGTAATTATAATTCATCTTTCTTTTTTTGTTTTTGCTTGTATTTTAGTTTTCTGTTATTAGGTGCATATATGTTTATAATTGTTTTATCTTCCTGACAGATTGACAATTTACTCATTATGAAATGTCCTTCATTACTTCTAGTCACATTTTTTATTTTGATGTCTATTTTGTTTGATATTAATATAGCCACTCCAATTTTCTTATTGTTCAGTTAGTTTTTGTTGCTGAGAAAGGATTCACTTTGGATAGTGAATACATCAATTTTGGCTTAAAAAGTTAGTCATTATTCATTGCCTATCCTAAACAAGAGGGCCTAGGTCTTTAATGCCTGTTTAGAACTTGTAAAAAATGCTAGTCCTTTGGCCCCCAGGCCCACAAATTTAGAATCTTCAGGAATAGGATATAGATACCCACATTTTTTTGAATTTTTATTTTGGAGCATAGTTGATTAACTATGTTGTGTTAGTTTCAGGTGTACAGCACAGTGATTCAATTATACATATACATTAGATACCCACATATTAACATTCTCTGAATGATTCTTATTTCTAATGGCATTTGTCAGCAACTGTGCTAAAGATTTAATTACATAAATGTCTTTATTCTGAATTTTTTATTGATTTATATCTTGTGATTTCCTGTTTGAGATAATTTAGTCAACTCCTCCTTCTGGATTATAACTTCCCTTCAAGAACAAGCCTACATTCAGCTGTTAAAGAGTATGAATGATTCTTAACCCACAGCAAGTTATACAAGCAATGTTGAACAAGAGATAAACAACATTCTAAGCAGGGGCCTATTAGAAGTGTGACATAGGCTAGCTTGATTGGAGAGCTATAATCAGTTAGATCATAGGATGAGCCTGGCAGGGACAAAATACGTTATTGTAGGGATATCCAGGGGCCAGGTCATCCTGTCACAAGCAAAAGAGTTTAGATGATACACTAAAGTAATGCCTTTTAAAAAGATTACTTCACTGCCACATTTAAGCCTTAAATTCCACAATATTCCACAGAATATAAGACAAGGGCTTGACTACAGAAGGAACTGAAATACAGAGAGAGGATGGATAATAAGAATGATAAAGGCATAAAATCAACCCAATTTAGATGAGGATAAAAGAAAAGGGAGTTTATAACCATAATTTCATAGTTCCCATAAATGACTTGGATATGGTGAGTTCATTAACTAAAATTTACAAATAAAATGTTATGGCACACAAAGATTAGTTACAGCTACACAAGATGAATACATTCTAGAGATTTGTTGTACGACATAGTGACTATAGTTAACGGCATGGTGTTGTACACTTTAAAACTTGTTCAGGAGGGTAAATCTCATACTATGTGTTCTTACCACCACCAAGAAAAAGCAAGGAGACCCAAGAAATCTTTTGGAGGTGATGGATATGTTTATTATCTTGTTTGTGATGCTGGTATCGGTGTATGTATAGGTCCAAACTCAAAATATATACATTAATATATATACATTAAATATGTACTTTTTTTTTTTTTTTTTTTTTTTTTTTTGTGGTACGCAGGCCTCTGACTGCTGTGGCCTCTCCCGTTGCGGAGCACAGGCTCCAGCCGTGCAGGCCCAGCAGCCATGGCTCATGGGTGCAGCCGGTCCGTGGCATGTGGGATCATCCCAGACCGGGGCATGAACCCGTGTCCCCTGCATCGGCAGGTGGACTCCCAACCGCTGCACCACCAATATGTACAACTTTTTGCATATTAAATATATTTTAATAAAGCTGAACATTCAAATAAATGTTTTTTAATTTCAAAAAAAGAAAGGTTTTGTAAATGTTGAAAATTAAAGTCATTAAAGAGACATGATACCTAACTAATGTGCAATCAATGCCCTTCTTTAAAGGAATTATTGCAACATTTGCCACAATTTTAATAAGTTCTACTGATTAGATGATAGTATTATATTATGTAAAATATTTTAAATGTGTGTGGGTCTACATTTGGACTCCTAAGTGAGAAGTTGGAACTACTTCCCTTGATCAGTTGTTGTACCAAAATTTGATTTATTTATTTATAAGCTTTATTTTAAGAAATACTATGTAAAATTTACCCTTTTCTTATTATGTGTAATAGTTATCTCTTGCTGTGAAACAAATTATTCCAAAACTGGGTAGTTTAAGACAATAAGAAATATTTTAATTCTCAGACTTTCTCAAGGTTAAAAATTCAAGAGTAGCTGAGCTGGGTCCTTCTGCCTTCAGTTCCTCATGTTGCAGTCATGATGTTGGCTGGGGCTGTAGTCTTGGACTTGGGCTGGAGAATCCTCTTCCAAAGTAGCTCACTCACATGGCTGATAATCTGATGCTGGTTGATGGTGGGAAACAGTTACTGGGCAGGTGGCCTTCTCCATAAGACTGCTTGATTGTCCTCGTGTTTGCTAATCTCCTCCAGAATGAATGATCCAAGAGAGAGAACCAAGTAGAAATTCTAAACTTTCAATGGCCTAGCTTTAGAAGTCATTTGGCATCCCTTCCACTACCATTTACTCATCAGAAACAAACCACTAAGTCTGGCCTTTTTCAACTGAACAAGAGGCATATGGCACTTCATACAGAGGCCTAGTAAACAGACTGATTATTTAGAACTAATTAGTTAGAACATGGGCTCCACCTTTTAAAGGAAGGGGGAAGTCAATGATTTTGTAGACATATTTTAAAACCACCACCTTGGGCTTACCTGGTGGCGCAGTGGTTTTGAGAGTCTGCCTACCGATGCAGGGGACACGGGTTCGTGCCCGGTTCCGGGAAGATCCCATGTGCCGCGGAGCGGTTGGGCCCGTGAGCCATGGCCACTGAGCCTGCGCGTCCGGAGCCTGTGCTCCGCAACGGGAGAGGCCACAACAGTGAGAGGCCCACGTACCGCAAAAAAAAAAAAAAACAAAAAAAACAAAAAAAAAACACCACCTTATGTATTCAGCTTCCAAGTTGAAATCCTTTATTTGAACAATCGAAAATCTGATACTGAGTATAGTTTCATTCCTCAAAGTATTTATATGTAATTCAAATGGCTCTAAGCATACTTATTTGGATTACAGACAAAATGAAATGGAAGATGCAGAAGAAGGTGTTTGCAGGAATCTAAATATAAAGTGACCAGGATTTGCAGATGGTTTGGTGATGAAAATGAAGCAGAAAAAGATCCTTGCAAAATACTCTGCACAAAATCACCAAACCTTACTGGCTCTTGAGGCTTTTCCATCCTGGCCTCTTCCTTGTATAATTTCTCTAATCATTATGCCATATATTTTACAGTTGAATTTTAGTTATATAAACGTTAGTTCATTGTGTATCAGTTAGCCTTTGCTAGTGACTGAAAACAAAAACAATTTATTATTTCTCACATTTCCGTGGGGGCTTGGCACTTCTGGTCTGGGATGGTTAAGCGGAAGACTGGCTGGTCTAGTTTGGCTTTACTCAAATGTCTGGGGCTGGGGCAGGGAAGGCTGGAATGTCTGAGCCTCTCTCTACACATTATTTTGGTAGAGAGAAGAGAACGTTTGAGCCTCTTCCTCTGGTCTTTCTCCTGGAAGCTAGCCCAAGCTTTTTCACTTGCTGATTTCAGGGTTCTCAGCAATGAGAGAGTAAGCCCCCATATTAGTCAGGATTCTCCAGAGAAACAGAACCAACAGGACACATATAGATTTACATAAAAGGAAATTTATTATAGAAATTGACTCACTAGGTTTTGGAGGCTGAGAAGTCCCACAGTCTGCACTGTGCAAGATGTAAAATTAGAAAAGCTAACAGCGTAAGTCAGTCGGAGTGAAAAGGTCCGAGAAGGGGGGTTGGAGGGAGGGGTTGATGGTGTAATTTCCAATAAGCCTGAGAACCAGAACTAGGAGAAGATGGATGTCTCAACTCAAGCAGAGAGAGAGAGAGAGAGAGAGAATTTGCACTTCTTCCCCCTTTTTGTTCTATTCAGTCCTTCAAAGGATTGGTTGATACCAACCCACACTGGGGAGGGCCATTTGCTCTCGCCAATTCAAATGCTAATCTATTCAGGACACACCCAGAAATAATATTTTACTAGCTATCTGGGCATCCCTTAGCCCAGTCAAGTTGCACATAAAATTAACCATTACAGGCCCCAGTATACAAAGACTTTTCAAGCCTCTGCTTGAGTTGTTTGCTAATGTTCCATTGAACAAATCAAGTTCCATGAGCAAGCCCGGATATAATCGGTGGAGAAATAAATTTCACTGCTTGAGAGGACCAGCAAAGCCACATTTCAAACGAATGTGCATACAGGAATGAGAAGAGTTTTTAATTATCTACTACACATTGTTTCTGGCTTATATTACAATTTTCTACTTTTGCACATTTTCTCACCTTTAAGCATTCTGACATTCAGTGAATATCTTTAGCAATCAACAATGTGCCTGTAACACTACAGTGACTAAGAATTTAAGACACATTCCCTGACTTGATAACCCACACAATTTTGCTCTGAGGTTTTTATGAGGATGCAGACTTATTATTCCTAGTAGCACCCTTTAATATATATCTCTTCTTTACCATACAACAAGCATACAGGTGAGCTAGCAATAGGCTTACTTATTATTTTCCATGAAGTAATCCACACTTCTTGCCTTCATTTACCTACTTGAACGAATCAGTTCATAAGTTTCCTACCTTTGAGGATATAATACCTAACATATATCTCCATTTTTCACTTTCTTTTTTTTTTTTTTTTTTTGCATTACGCGGGCCTCTCACTGTTGTGGCCTCTCCCGTTGCGGAGCACAGGCTCTGGACGCGCAGGCCCAGCGGCCATGACTCACGGGCCCAGCCGCTCCGCGGCATGTGGGATCCTCCCGGACAGGGGCACGAACCCGCGTCCCCTGCATCGGCAGGCGGACTCTCAACCACTGCGCCACCAGGGAAGCCCCTCACTTTCTTGATGATGTGGTAATACTGGCAAGCACATAGACACACTAGTTATTTAAGTGCTTTGTAGCTTATTAATGAGATTGTACTGGGTTCCATTTAGGATTTTAATTATGTTATTTTCCCCTTTTGCTTCCAGCTTGTTTTGGCTAATAAAATCACCGATAGCCACTTCAGACAGACCGTTCCTTCTGGGAGGAAAACCATGTAGAATGCTTAGAACAGGTGCTTGGAGCTTGACCAGCTTCATCAGTTTAAATGAGTTTGACCTGTGTCACCTGATGTTGGAGCACCAGCCTACAGATGTGTTCGTAAGAATTGGAAAATTGCCTCTCATATTACAAGGACAATGTTAAAAACTTTTGCTTCCATATAAGAATTTTCTCAGTTGATGTGAGACCACAGTGTAGTAAACTTGGAAATGTCGACAGTATTTAAACTGGCAACTGAGTAGGGGGAAAAGCAACTCTCGGTTTCCTCAGCCCTCATATTACCATAATATTGGGTATGTTACCATCAACCGAAGAGCCAGGAACAGAATTGTTATTGTCCATGAAAGCTTGCAGTAATGACTTTTTACACCCTTAAAAGAGGCACTGGAGGAACTGGAGATTATCC
Organism: Mesoplodon densirostris; assembly: GCF_025265405.1. Classification (NCBI taxonomy): domain Eukaryota; kingdom Metazoa; phylum Chordata; class Mammalia; order Artiodactyla; family Ziphiidae; genus Mesoplodon; species Mesoplodon densirostris. The sequence goes on from NC_082668.1 coordinate 75,946,513, forward strand.
ACAGAAAGATAATTAGGGAAAAAAATTAATGCTGGGGGTTTTCCGAGAAGTTAAGGCTACTTACCTAGAGGGGAAAATAAGTCAGAGATTTCTACATTAATGAATTGAAATTATGAAGAAGGTGTTGAGCAGCTGCTCTCTGACTTTACAGAGAGCTGAACTAAAGACAAAATAAGCTTGGCAGGCAACAACAGATGTATCATTTGAAATGTAATTCCCAGAATCTTGACTCTAAGGTTTGTTAATCAGTGAATGGTACCAAATCTGCTTAGGATGTCTCAAAGAACAAAACTAAAAATTGATTTTCTGAGTTTCATGGCTTATAATTCTGCCCCAAGAATGGTGGTCAGTTATTTCTTCATTTATCCATCAATGTAGCGATTGTTGAGCCTCTGTTATATGTCAGACACTGTGTATGTGAGCATATAAAGAAGGCTCGGTCCCATTCCTCAGGCTTCTCCCTAGAGCTAGGATGTCTCCTGCTCCCCAGTTCTTTGCTCTGCACCCAGCGATTTCTAATCTCCTTCTGGGTCAAACATTTCTCTGATTTCTTGGCTGGAATATAATTTCAGGCATATGTACCTTAATGGTCAAATGAAAAGTATGCAGAGAATTACCTGCAAGGCTCTGGCCTGTGGGCATGTTAGAGTTTATGTTTCTGTAAAAAAAAACACGGAGGAAAATAGGTGGGTGTTGCTTTCTTCCCCATGAAATACTAATGAATCAGAATAGACTACCTTATATCTTTGGCTGCTCATTTCAATTAATTTAAAACCCTGAGCTTTGGTGATCAAAACTGCTGATTTCTTGCCCAGCAAGGTCATTTGTTTTCTAACTCTGGTCAGCAGACCTGTAGGTATTCCTGGTACTAGCAAGAATGAGTGAGAGAGAAGGAATGAGCTTAGGCACAGCCAAAAGCTTTCATTTAGCCTGAATTTCCTAGGCAGAAATACAAGTCAAAACATAATAACACTGATAGCAAATCATTAGGGTTACATTAATGTACAAATCTAAAAACATAGCATTTCTGTTAAAGTAGTAGAACCACCCTCTTTTTTTTTTTTTTTTTTTTTTTTGCGGTACGCGGGCCTCTCACTGCTGTGGCCTCTCCCGTTGTGGAGCACAGGCTCCGGACGCGCAGGCTCAGCGGCCATGGCTCACGGGCACAGCCGCTCCACGGCATGTGGGATCTTCCCGAACCGGGGCACGAACCCATGTCCCCTGCATCAGCAGGCGGACTCTCAACCACTGCGCCACCAGGGAAGCCCCACCCTCTACTTTTTAATCAATGCACACCAAAGAACTCAAATCAAAGTTATAAATTCAAATAGAGATTTCAATAATTTTTCCCAGATTTTTGATAAGGAGCCAAATTTTATCAAACTCCTTTACAGACTCTTATCCAAAATTCTAGTGTGACTGATAACTTATTATAGAATAGAATATAAAATGCTAGTGAAAACATGTTTTGAAGTGATTGAAGTTTATCCTTTAAAAGAACACTAAAAAGTGAACATAATGCAAACATTTTGTACAGGAATATTAATATCTGTCTTCAAAATATTATGCAAGAAATTCTATTTCTGACTTTCAAATAAAAACAATTTCATTTTAATTCAACAACTGTTTATCAAATGTTTACCAACTGACTACAGGAAATCAGTGGATCAATACTATGTGAAATGGAAAGGTGATTATAAGGCGCAGTCTTTACCCTCAGATAGCTTACAGTACAACAGAGGAGATAAAAAATTTCCAAATCTATGATACACTGTACAGATTAGAGTATGATAAAAGCCATATATGAGAACTCAACATTGCAAATGACTAAGACTGGCTTAAGGGAAAAAAAAAAAAGGTATTGGGAAAGACAGAATATATTGCTTCACAAATTGCAAATTCCACAAGCATTAGTAAATCCAGACACAGCTGGACCTAGGCATTCAAACCATGTTGATAGAAATCTGTCTTTGGCTAATTCTTAGCTCCCCTTGATTCACGACTGGCTTAATTCTCAGGCAGGCCCTCTTATGTGTTAGTAAAATAACCACTAATAGTTCCACACTTATATTCTACCAGACTGTCAAACACAGAGATAGGCAAGTCTTTTTCCTGAGAGTTCTTCTTTTTTTAATAGATCTTTACTGGAGTATAATTGCTTCACAATACTCAGTTTCTGTTGTATACCAAAGTGAATCATCCATATGCATACATATATCCCCATATCCCCTCCCTCTTGAACTTCCCTCTCATCCCCCCATCTCACCCCTCTAGGTCATTGCAAAGCACCGAGCTGATTTCCCTGTGCTATGCTGCTGCTTCCCACTAGCTAACTATTTTACATTTGGTAGTGTATATATGTCGATGCTACTCTCACTTCGCCCCAGTTTCCCCCTCCCACCCCGTTTCCCCAAGTCCATTCTCTATGTCTAGTCTTTATTCCTGCCCTGCAACTAGGATCACCAGTACTACCTTTTTTTTTTTTTAGATTCCATATATATATGCATTAGCATACGGTATTTGTTTTTCTCTTTTTGACTTACTTCACTCTGTATGAAAGCCTCTAGGTCCATCCACCTCACTACAAATAACTCAATTTTGTTTCTTTTTATGGCTGAGTAATATTCCATTGTATATATGTGCCACATCTTCTTTATCCATTCATCTGTCGATGGGCATTTAGGTTGGTTCCATGTCCTGGCTATTGTAAATACTGCTGCAATGAACATTGTGGTACATGTCTCTTTTTGAGTTATGGTTTTTTCAGGGTATATGCCCAGTAGTGGGATTGCTGGGTCATATGGTAGTTCTATTTTTAGTTTTTTAAGGAACCTCCATACTGTTTTCCATAGTGGTTGTATCAATTTACATTCCCATCAGCAGTGCAGGAGGGTTCCCTTTTCACCACACACTTTCCAGCATTTACTGTTTCTAGATTTTTTTTGATAATGGCCATTGTGACTGGCATGAGGTGATACCTCATTGTAATTTTGATTTGCATTTCTCTACTAATTAATGATGTTGAGCATCTTTTCATGTGTCTCTTGGCCATCTATACGTCTTCCTTGATGAAATGTCTATTTAGGTCTTCCACCCATTTTTTAATTGGATTTTTTTTATATTAGCTCCATGAGCTGTTTGTATATTTTGGAGATTAATCCTTTGTCCATTGTTTCATTTGCAAATATTTTCTCCCATTCTGAGGGTTGTCTTTTTGTCTTGTTTATGGTTTCCTTTGCTGTGCAAAAGCTTTTAAGTTTAATTAAGTCCAATTTGTTTATTTTTGTTTTTATTTCCATTACTCTAGGAGGTGGGTCAAAACATATCTTGCTGTGGTTTATGTCAAAGAGTGTTTTTAGTTCTTAGAGTAAACCTGGGCTGGTGCCACTGATTTATTCAGTCATTTAACAAAATATTAAGCACATACTAAGTATTAGGCAGTGTTGCAGGCTTAAGGGTTTGGGTACTGAACAAAATAGACAAAGCTTCTGCCCTCATGCAGCTCATATTCTAATGGGGAAAATATACATTAGACAAATATCAAAATAAACATGTAAAATTATTATGATAAGGGCTATAACGAAAAGTAAAGCAGGGCAAGCAATACAAAGTGATTTGCCTACCAAGTTTGTGTTGCCTGTGCATCCCTGAAGCATTTAAGGGGCTGTTGGGGCAGGCCTAGGATCTGTAACCATCTCTGTTATCAAGAGGAATGCCCTTAACACCACCCATATCATCTGAGAGAAGAATATGGAATAAATAGCTCCCCCAAGAGAAATTAAAGATGTTGTTACTAGAAGAAGGCATAGATTCTCAACTGACAAAACTAACCAGACTCCGCTGGGTTATAAGAAAAGTCTACATAAAATCTTCTCGGGGGCATAAGATGGTTCATGTGGACTGGGGATTAATAAAAGTTAGGTGGTCCAGGTTTGAGTGCCGTCTGTGAAATGGGCCTGGAAAGATGGCTAGGATTTAGACAACGATTAAGGAATAAGGTAGAGTGACAGTAAAGGGACAATGAACAGAAGAGTTTAGTGTTTGCAGGAGTTTGTGTACAGGGGGCAGTGAACACAAGATTGTAAATGAAGATGTGGCTGCATTCAGAAAGGCCTTGAAATGTTCATTTGGTAGGCAAAGAGGATATACTGAGGAGTTTGAGAGGAGAGTAGCATTGCTGAGATCTGCTTTAGGAAAGTTAAACTGACAGCAGTGCACAGGATTGGTTCAAAGGGAGAGCTAGAAGAAGCAGAGAGATAGCTTGGAAACTTATTGTAATGGTCCAGATGAGAGTCTGGATTATGATGCTGTCAGGATCAAAGGAAAAAGAGTCGTGTGTGGTTTTGATATTTCAAGCCTGCATCGCATGGGGAATGGTACTGCCATTGTCAGCATACCGAAGGCAGTAGTGAGGACTAAGTTGAACAAAGGGGTTGAAAGAGAATTGGCATCATAGTACATTGACTTACAGGCTCTGTCAGAACCAAAGTATGGTGTTAAAATGACAGTGAAAAATGCAATCTAGGGCTTAGGGGGAGGTTGGGGCTGGTGATGTAGGTTTAGTAATTACCTGAATAAAAAAAACAATTAAAGCCATCTGAATGGGATGAAATCCAAGGTTGCTTCTTCTCAGGTTCCTTTGCAGCCTCTCACCTCCTTGACCTCTAAAGGTTGAAATACCCAGCACTCAGTCTTTGTAACTTTGTATGTCTAACCATACTCAGGTGATCTCATTCAAGTCTCAAGGTTTGAATATTGCCTTTTTGTTGGGGAGTCCAGACCACTCCCCTGAACACCAGACTCATATAGTCAGCTACCTACTCAACACCTTACTTTGGGTATCAAATAGGTCTTTTGAACCTATCTCCAAAATCAAGGTCTTGATTTTTCCCAAGACCTCCTCCTCTTACAATCCTTATCTCAGCAAACAGCAACTTCATTTTTCCAGTTGTTCAGACCAAAAATTTTGAATATTCCTCACTCTTCTTTCTTAAGATAGTATACATAACCCATCATCAAATTCTATCACCTATTCTATAGCCTATTCTGGATATTTCATATAAATTGAGATATACAATATGTGATCTTTTGTGTTCAGTTTCTTTCACGTAGTATAATGTTTTCATTGTTTATCCATATTGTAGCATGTATCGGTATTGCATTCCATTTTGTGGCATAACATTCCATTGTACTGATACACCACATTCACCACATTGTCTTTATTCGTTTACCCATTAATGGACATTTGTGCTACTTCCACGTTTTGGATACTGTAAATAGTGATGCTATGAACATCCATGGACAAGTTTTGTTTGAATACCTGTTTTCCATTCTTTTGCATATACACCTAGGAATGGAGTTGCTGGATCATATGGTACTTCTGCAGTCTTGAGGGACTGCCAAACTGTTTTCCACAGTGGGTGCACAATTTTACATTCCCACCAGCAATATACACAAGGGTATCAATGTATTCACATCCTGACCAGCACTTATTTTCCATTGTTGGTGGTGGTGGTGGTGGTTTTTACCATCCCTAGTGTGTGTGGAATGGCATCTTGCTGTGTTTATTGTGTTTCCCTAAGGACTAATTATGTTGAGCATCTTTTCTCAACATTTGTATATCTTCTTTTGAAAAATGTCCACTGAAGTCCTTCGCCCATTTTTTGACTGATGTTTGTGTTTCTGTTGTTAAATTGTAAGTGTTTTTCTAATATATTTTGCATTCTAGGACCTTATCAGATATATGATTTATAAGTATTTCTCCCATTCTTTTGATTGTCTTTCTGGTGTCCTTTGATGTGTAAAAAGTTTTAATTTTCATGAAATCCAATTTATCTACTTTTATCACTTGTGCTTTTGGTGTCATATGTAAGAATCCCTTGCTTAATCTAAGGTTTTGAAACTTTAATCCTGTGATTTTTTCTAACAGTTTTATAGCTTTAATTCTCGCATTTTAGTTCTTTGATCCATTTGGAGTTAATGCTTGTACATAGTTTCAGGTAGGAGTAATAGACTATATTTTGTAATTTACTTATTTACCTTGTTCATATTCTGTGCTTCCCACTAGAATGTAAGCTCCACCAGGACAGGAAAGCATTTTGTTCAAACATATTATTTGTGAAATTAATAAATTAACTGGCCAAAAGTGTCCCAAAGGGAAGGCAGCTACAATGATCTTATGTCAATATACTACTATCTAAAAGATTACCTTTGACAACAATGCTATGAGACTAGATATCAAATACAGGAAAAAATCTGTAAAAAATACAAACACATGGAGGCTAAACAATACACTACTAAATAAACAAGAGATCACTGAAGAAATCAAAGAGGAAATCTAAAAAAACCTAGAAACAAATGATGATGAAAACACGATGACCCAAAACCTATGGGAGGCAGCAAAAGCAGTTCTAAGAGGGAAATTTATAGCAATACAATCCTATCTCGAGAACCAAGAAAAATCTCAAATAAACAACTTAACCTTACAACTAAAGCAATTAGAGAAAGAAGAACAAAAAAAACCCCAAAGTTAGCAGAAGGAAAGAAATCATTAAGATCCGACCAGAAATAAATGAAAAAGAAATGAAGGAAACAATAGCAAAGATCAATAAAACTAAAAGCTGGTTATTTCAGAAGATAAACAAAATTCATAAACCATTAGCCAGATTCATCAAGAGAAAAAGGGAGAAGACTCAAATCAACAGAATTAGAGATGAAAAAGGAGAAATAACAACTGGCACTGCAGAAATACAAAGGATCATGAGAGATTACTACAAGCAACTATATGCCAATAAAATGGACAACCTCAAAGAAATGGACAAATTCTTAGAAAAGCACAACCTTCTGAGACAGAACCAAGGAGAAATAGAAAATATGAACAGACCAATAACAAGCAGTGAAATTGAAACTGTGATTAAAAATCTTCCAACAAACCAGGACCAGATGGCTTCACAGGCAAATTCTATCAAACATTTAGAGAAGAGTTAACACCTATCCTTCTCAAGCTCTTCCAAAATATAGCAGAGGGAGGAACACTCCCAAATGCATTCTACGAGGTCACCATCACCCTGATACCAAAACCAGACAAAGATGTCACAAAAAAGGAAAACTACAGGCCAATATCACTGATGAAAATAGATGCAAAAATCCTCAACAAAATACAAGCACACAGAATCCAACAGCACATTAAAAGGATTATACACCATGACCAAATGGGGTTTATACCAGGAATGCAAGGATTTTTCAATATATGCAAATCAAACAATGTGAAACACCATATTAACAAACTGAAGGATAAATCTCGATGGGGTAATCTCGATAGATGCAGAAAAAGCTTTTGACAAAATTCAACAACCATTTATGATAAAAACTCTCCAGAAAGTAGGCACAGAGGGAAGTTACCTCAACATAATAAAGGCCATATATGACAAACCCACAGCCAACACTGTTCTCAATGTTGAAAAACTGAAACCATTTTCTCTAATCAGGAACAAGACAAGGTTGCCCACTCTCACTACTGTTATTCAACATAGTTTTGCAAGTTTTAGCCACAGCAATCAGAGAAGAAAAAGAGATAAAAGGAATTGAAATCGGAAAAGAAGAAGTAAAACTGTCACTGTTTGCAGATGACATGATACTATACATAGAGAATCCTAAAGATGCTACCAGAAAACTACTAGAGCTAATCAACGAATTTGGTAAAGTAGCAGGATACAAAATTAATGCACAGAAATGTCTTGCATTCCTATACACTAATGATGAAAAATCTGAAAGAGAAATTAAGGAAACACTCCCATTTACCACTGCAACAAAAAGAATAAAATACCTAGGAATAAACCTACCTAAGGAGACAAAAGACCTGTATGAAGAAAACTATAAGGCACTGATGAAAGAAATTAAAGATGATACAAACAGATGGAGAGATATACCATGTCCTTGGATTGGAAGAATCAACATTATGAAAAAGACTATACTACTCAAAGCAATCTACAGATTCAATGCAATCCCTATCAAACTACCAGTGGCATTTTTCACAGAACTAGAACAAAAAATTTCAAAATTTGTTTGGAAAAACAAAAGACCCCGAATAGCCAAAGCAATCTTGGGAATGAAAAACGGAGCTGGAGGAATCAGGCTCCCTGACTTCAGGCTATACTACAAAGCTACAGTAATCAAGACAGTGTGGTACTGGCACAAAAACAGAAATATAGATCAATGGAACAGGATAGAAAGCTCAGAGATAAACCCACGCACATATGGTCACCTCATCTTTGATAAAGGAGGCAGGAATATACAATGGAGAAAAGACAGCCTCTTCAATAAGTGGTGCTGAGAAAACTGGACAGCTACATGTAAAAGAATGAAATTAGAACACTCCCTAACACCATACACAAAAATAAACTCAAAATGGATTAAAGACCTAAATGTAAGGCTAGACACTATAAAACTCTTAGAGGAAAACATAAGCAGAACACTCTATGACATAAATCACAGCAAGATCCTTTTTGGCCCACCTCTTAGAGAAATGGAAATGAAAACAAAAATAAACAATGGGACCTAATGAAACTTCAAAGTTTTTGCACTTCAAAGGAAACCATAAACAAGACGAAAAGACAACCCTCAGAATGGGAGAAAATATTTGCAAATGAAGCAACTGACAAAGGATTAATCTCCAAAACATACAAGCAACTCATGCAGCTCAATATCAAAAAAACAAACAACCCAATCCAAAAATGGGAAGAAGACCTAAACAGACATTTCTCCAAAGAAGATATACAGATTGCCAACAAACAAATGAAAGAATGCTCAACATCATTAATCATTAGAGAAATGCAAATCAAAACTACAATGAGATATCATCTCACACCAGTCAGAATGGCCATCATCAAAATATCTAGAAACAATAAATGCTGGAGAGGGTGTGGAGAAAAGGGAACCCTCTTGCACTGTTAGTGGGAATGTAAATTGATACAGCCACTATGAATAACAGTATGGAGGTTCCTTAAAAAACAAAAAATAGAACTACCATACTACCCAGCAATCCCACTACTGGGCATATACCCTGAAAAAACCATAATTCAAAAAAAGTCATGTACCACAATGTTCATTGCAGCTCTATTTACAATAGCCAGGACATGGAAGCACCCGAAGTGTCCATCGACAGATGAATGGATAAAGAAGATGTGGCACATATATACAATGGAATATTACTCAGCCATAAAAAGAAACAAAATTGAGTTATTTGTAGTCAGGTAGATGGACCTAGAGTCTGTCATACAGAGTGAATAAGTCAGAAAGAGAAAAACAAATATCGTATGGTAACACATATTTATAGAATCTAAAAAAAAAAAGAAAAAAATGGTTCTGATGAACGTAGGGGCAGGACAGGAATAATGATGCAGATGAAGAGAATGGACTTGAGGACACGGGGAGAGGGAAGGGTAAGTTGGGATGAAGTGAGAGAGTGGCATGGACATATATACACTACCAAATATAAAATAGATGGCTAGTGGGAAGCAGACGCATAGCACAGGGAGATCAGCTCAGTGCTTTGTGACCACCTAGAGAGGTGGGATAGGGAGGGTGGGAGGGAGACACAAGAGGGAGGAGATATGGGGATATATGTATATGTATAACTGACTCACTTTGTTATAAAGCAAAAACTAACACAACATTGTATAGCAATTATACTCCAATAAAGATGTTAAAAATAAATAAAATAAAAATAAAAAATAAAATAAATATTTATCTCTGCTGAAGAAAAGTTCAACAAATTTTACCAGTCCTTTAACAACCTACTGTAAACAAAATAGCTCATTTGATTTTTGTTCTATAATAAACTAGGTCACTTGACATTTATCATGTTTTTTTTACTTTCTAATTTGATAACCTCATACAACATTTGGAGTTTGCTCTTAAAGAGACTTGCATTAAATTACAAACACAAATTACATTTTGATCACCTTGATCACTTGGATCTCAAAGTCCCCCTAGAGGGATCAACTGGCCAATAACTAAATGAAAAGCTGATGTTCAGAGTCATAAAATACAAATATGTAATTTGTGGAATTTCACCCACTGTAATTTGTTCATTTACCAAGAACGTTTCAGACACTGTGCTAGGTGCTGTTAGTAAAACAAAATTGTAACATAATTCTCAAACTTTTCACCATAGGAAAATGAAACACACACAAAATATTAAGCTATACCCTTAATATTAGGATGAATAAAAATAGACAGTGCACTACATAATAACACTACTATTGGACAAGCAAACAAAGTGTCCAAGAGCTGATGGAAAATATTTATTTGTGCCAGCAGTTGCCTGTCAGTCACACTGAGTCTGTTTCCTATGAACATTTAGGGACACTTTCTCTCTGACCTCTCCTCTCCATGTCCTCCAAAATCTCCTTGCATTTTATTCCCTCTGAGCTCCAACAGGCTTTTGAGTCTCTCTTCACTATGCTTTGGTCCATGTAGTTCATCCTCCAGCAAAGTTGAGGGAAAAGGAGCAGACTTTCAGATTCTGGGGGAGGAGATGAAGGAAAATTGTCCTTCCCAGTTTAGCCTCCATGAAAATAAGTTATAACACCAATCCAGTCCTTTCCTGCTGATTTTCCTCACTGCAAGCTCTTGTTAGTATGCTATAAAAATATCTTTCTCTTTTGTCTGCATTCCCAAACTAAACATAGAACAAATAAGTAAAATAACTTTATTATCCTAGTTGTGCATGGCTCAGGACCTCAGAAATGGGGTAGATATGTGCTTTCTTCCAAAAAAAGTGAGGAGAGAATTAGAAAACTCTATTTTCCATAACAATATCAACTTTTAGTACTACTATTACAACCCTAATAAATGATAAATCAAGCTGAAGTTAATTTAGCCCAAACCAGGACTGACAATCTCCTAGCTCCAGTGTAGAGAGCCATATTAATTGGTTCCAGTCTGTGATGACCCTGCTTGGCTCTTAATAAGATACATCAGTTGATAAACATTTTAAATATCCCTTGTGGCTAACCTTAGGAACACAATTGTTGGAAGAATGTTCTCAAAAGAGTTAACAAGAAACAGAAGATAAAACCAAAATTTTACCAGAGTGAACCAACGTTTTAAATTATTGCTAGAAATTTAAATTGGGTTTATTGCAGATACCAATAAAACATTTCATTTACCCCAACCTAATTTTTCTGGGAAACCTCAAAACAAATTGGTTGGCACTAGGTAATGAACCCCCCGTGTCAGTGAAAAACTATCTAGGCCTCTACTTTCTCTACACAGTGGGGAAGTCTAATACATTTGGAAAACAAAATGAACTCCAACTCATAGTAATAAAACTAATCCCTCTTTAATTATCAAAAGCACTATGTATTCAAAATCCAAATGAATCTTGAAAGTTGATCAATAGAGCAAAAGAAGCTACAACTACACAAATTAACTGAACATCCATTGCTGTCAATCCTCTTTAGAGTTAAGAAAACAAAAGCAGCACACAGGATTTAATAAAACTAGATTACCCCCAGCTATAAAGAATCTGATTCTCTTCTGAACTCAGACCCACTTTATTGAAATTTTGTCAGGTATCTTGCTTTATGGTTAGTCCCATATATGTACATGGAGGTGGGAGGAAAAAAATACTGTTTTTATTTATTGTGAGATGGATCCATGGGAAAAAAGTTAATAAAATCCTCCATCTTACCAAATACTAATATTAATTCTATCTCTTCTGGCTCAGAATCATCCATTTCTGGTAATTATGAAGACAACTCAAAGTTCAACTCCTGTTCAAGGCACCTCTTTTCCTTCCCAAGATGGCACCTGGGTATGAAGAGAAGCTAGCCACACCTCATGGCATTGAGGAAGGGACCTTGTGATCTACTTCCCTTTTGGTTTTCAATCCACTAGCCTGTGGGAAACAAGCAGTCTGTCCTCACTGGCTTCGGTGCTAAAGTGGCTACAGTTTTAATTTGTCTATTCTAATCTCTCCTTAGAGAAAGGAATTGTGATTTCTCCCAGGAAACTTGTCCATCTATCTGTTGTATAGGACACCTCTTCTTTTCTCATTGGGGTTACAAATCTCCTGTGGTCTGGCCATGATTCCCATTTAATCCCCTACATTATCATCTTCCTTCTGCACTCCTCAGCTGGAGACAGGTGGAAAATTTTCAAATCCCTTCCATCACACATGGAAAGAAGGAGACTCATGAGAATTATTTCAGGTCCCTCTTTTCCTAAACATCCCATGCAGCCATTTCTGTGCTATGATGAGAGGTATTCAAAGAAGCCATATTCAGAATTACAGTTGAGCAATGAACAACTCCAGTGGCACAACTGAGATAGACTATAATTTTACTAGCACCCCCTAAATTTGTGTTGTGCTCACAGGTACATGATGGCCCATTGTGACAGTCTTCCTCCCATAGTTCCTAAGAAAAAAGAAGGCACAAAATCTCCTAGCTTTTAGCTTCTATCTCAGTTTATATTGCTTTCATCTCTTCTGTCTTTCTATAACCACCTTCTAGGGCCAAAGCCAAAGACAAGCTTTGAGCCACCTGAGGAATGCCCTTCTTTCTGTGCTTTTATATCCCCAGAACAACAACAAAAAATTTTCTCTGCTACTTGAATAAGAACTTTTCTTACATCATGTCTTATAATCTCCATACATTATACTTTATAATAAGACACTAAGATCTCCAAGTTTTGCTCCTGCTATATAAAGGCAAACTTTTGGATCTTTGAAAGCCATTTTCCTTCTCAACAAAGCTTGGTTTTTAATATTCTTGTCTCTAACTTAAAATCACTTTTGAAACTTAAGCCTGAATAATAACTTCTTTATTTTCTCTGAGTAGTCCATGGGCTCTGGGGATGGTGGAATCACAGTGCAAAAAGATTGATGGGATATAAAAAATAAATAAAGTTAATATTTTTTAAATAATATATATTTTTAAAGTATCTATTATATTGGACTTTAAAGTTCTTAAGGATACTATCCATGAAAAATTCATTTTGGTATTACCTTAATTATATATAGTAGGCCCTCAATTAGTGTTTGAGTGAATTAAATAAACATGTTTTTTCTTAATCAAGTCCAGACTGCAATCTTAATAGAAACTGAATATGGAAAGAAATTGCTTCTTAGTCAAACGCTGTGGAGACTTAGTGTGTACACCAATGAGTATTTGGATAAGAAACTCTAGAGAGAGAGATTCTATGTGAAATCCAAAAAAAGAAAAGACACTCCAGTACCCAAGACATGCTGATTCCAGAGATAATGAACAACGTTGAACAGAACTTAAAAAACAACTACATGTTCTTCCTCTGATCTTGCTAGATCTCTAAATAGACTAGGTTTTGCAGGAGAAGGAATGTTCTTCAGACATGGCTAACAGGGTTTCTCTTTTATTTTCATCAAACATACTAAGCTTCTTTCTGCTTTAGGAAGTTTGCACTAGTGTTTGTGTAGCTCATTGCTACTCATCCTACAGGTCTTCTCTCAAATGTCACCTCCCCCCATATTCTTCCCTAACCACCTGATTGAAACATTATAATTCCTACCCTCCTGCATCCAAACCCCATCACTCTGTCACATCAACTATTTTGATTTTTTTAAAACATGTACTAGTTTTTCATGTACTTGTTTGCTGTGCTTCAACCCTCCTCAACTCCTACACACATCATTTGCTAGCTATGTGACCTTGTTGATTTAATATCTATGCTAGTCTTTTCATGTTGTAAAATGTAAATAAAAATAGTATTTGTCTCAAAGGGTAGTTTAGAAGACTTAAATGAGATAATACATGTAATACAATTAGGACAATATCTGGCATACCGTAAATTTAAAAAACAGCTTTTGTTAAATGAAAGAATGAACATATGAGCAAACAAAGAATCTTTGAAACAAAGAACCATATCTTCCAAAAGATTTAATACATTCTATGTATTAAATATTATAGAAAATGTTTGTACCTTAAGCCAATTTATTAATAATATCTCACCTTAGAGTCTAATCTACACAAAATGATGAAGAAGGCAAATTTTGAAGTTATTTCTTTTTCTGAAATTAAACAGGGTCTTCCTCTGCATCTCATAGGGCCTGAGACCCTATCCTTCACCAGTTTCCTCTCCAGCACCCACACCTTTGCTGGCTTCAAATGTTAGTGCCTCTGTTAATGACCGTATATGTTATCCTCACAGGGCTTTCTAGGAATCATGAGTTAATGATAAGGTGGCTCACTTGATGGGAATTATGGTACTTGTTTCAAGAGACTCCGTGACAAAGGAATTTTTAGTAGGTCCGGAGGGCCTTTTGGCTGCCCCTCAACTATAGCACACAGATGCCTGCTCATAAAGTCAGTCCAGATTAAACTGCCTGGGAAACATGAAAACAATTCACAATAAACTGAAATGTAATGCCTTATCTAAAACTCAACACTAGTGTTACAATATCATCTTATTTCCATATATAAAATGTTCCAAATGCAAATAAATTTTGACCTGAGATAATTTAGAAAATGACTAAAAAGTGCAATAGGTTACCAGGTTTGGCACAATTGAGAACAACGTGATGACTTGCTAGAAAGAAATGCTGAGTATTTGTAATGGTAGATTGAGAAGGAATTATGGAGAATCATTTTTAAAAGATTTATAAGCCTGAGTCTATTCAATCATACCAAGATTACAGGGATTTAACTGTTGTCCTAAAATCTAGAATTCTGAAATTCTGGTAAAATAGTGCTTAAAATTGTGATGGAAGAATGTCTTCTTTTGTTAGAAACAATAGAATATAAAGAAAAATTTCTTCTTTCAGTAGTAGGTTCCAAAGGACAAAGCAAAGTTGAATAAGACAAAAGTTCTAAACAAAGGTATAAAGTATAAAACAAAAGATTTTATTCACAAATTATGTTAAATTTAAATTAATTTATTCTAGACACCAAAATTTTCAGATGCTATCTTTTAAATCTATTAAGTCTTGTTAAGAGTCTAAATAAAATGTTGCTTAATGTTATTGATGAGATCTTATACAAGAGTATTATTTTAGCTAATCTACTGAACCTCATCTAGGTGACTGGTTTCCTCCTCTTCCCATTCTCATTCAATAATGTAATTTTATTCCTGATGTTAAAAATAATGTCCTCTAGGGGCAAGGGAATTCAATGTGGTGTGAGCAATCAGCATATGCCCCCAGATGAAGAGTCTCTTGTGTGGGGAAAGTGTGCCACTTCGCTCATCCCCAGCTTTGACTCCCAGTTGCCTTCAAAACCAAAGTCCAGACTTCCGGGGAAGATGACAGAAGAGTAAGACACGGAGATCACCTTCCTCCCCACAGATACACCAGAAATACAGCTACACATGGAACAATTCCTACAGAACACCTACTGTACTGGACACTACACAATGATAAAGGGATCGATCCAAGAAGAAGATATAACAATTGTAAATATTTATGCACCCAACCTAGGAGCACCTCAATACATAAGGCAAATACTAACAGCCATAAAAGGGGAAATCGACAGTAACATAATCATAGTAGGGGACTTTAACACCCCACTTTCACCAATGGACAGATCATCCAAAATGAAAATAAATAAGGAAACACAAGCTTTAAATGATACATTAAACAAGATGGACTTAATTTATATTTATAGGACATTCCATCCAAAAACAACAGAATACACATTTTTCTCAAGTGCTCATGGAACATTCTCCAGGATAGATCATATCTTAGGTCACAAATCAAGCCTTGGTAAATTTAAGAAAATTGAAATTGTATCAAGTATCTTTTCTGACCACAGTGCTATGAGACTAGACATCAATTACAGGAAAAGATCTGTAAAAAATACAAACACATGGAGGCTAAACAATACACTACTCAATAATGAAGTGATCACTGAAGAAATCAAAGAGGAAATAAAAAACTACATAGAAACAAATGACAATGGAGACATGAAGACTCAAAACCTATGGGACGCAGCAAAAGCAGTTCTAAGAGGGAAGTTTATAGCAATACAATCCCACCTTAAGAAACAGGAAACATCTCGAGTAAACAACCTGACCCTGCACCTAAAGCAATTAGAGAAATAAGAACAAAAAAACCCCAAAGTTAGCAGAAGGAAAGAAATCATAAAGATCAGATCAGAAATAAATGAAAAAGAAATGAAGGAAACGATATCAAAGATCAATAAAACTAAAAGCTGGTTCTTTGAGAAGATAAACAAAATTGATAAACCATTAGCCAGACTCATCAAGAAAAAAAGGGAGAAGACTCAAATCAATAGAATTAGAAATGAAAAAGGAGAAGTAACAACTGACACTGCAGAAATACAAAAGATCATGAGAGATTACTACAAGAAACTCTATGCCAATAAAATGGACAACCTGGAAGAAATGGACAAATTCTTAGAAATGCACAACCTGCCAAGACTGAATCAGGAAGAAATAGAAAATATGAATAGACCAATCACAAGCACTGAAATTGAAACTGTGATTAAAAATCTTCCAACAAACAAAAGCCCAGGACCAGATGGCTTCACAGGCAAATTCTATCAAACATTTAGAGAAGAGCTAACACCTATCCTTCTCAAACTCTTCCAAAATATAGCAGAGGGAGGAACACTCTCAAACTCATTCTACGAGGGCACCATCACCTTGATACCAAAACCAGGCAAGGATGTAACAAAGAAAACTACAGGCCAATATCACTGATGAACATAGATGCAAAAATCCTCAACAAAATACTAGCAAACAGAATCCAACAGCACATTAAAAGGATCATACACCATGATCAAGTGGGGTTTATTCCAGGAATGCAAGGATTCTTCAATATACGCAAATCAATCAATGTGATACACCATATTAACAAATTGAAGAAGAAAAACCATATTATCATCTCAATAGATGCAGAGAAAGCTTTCGACAAAATTCAACACCCATTTATGATAAAAACCCTGCAGAAAGTAGGCATACAGGGAACATATGTAAATAATAATAAAGGCCATATATGACAAACCCACAGCCAACATCGTCCTCAATGGTGAAAAACTGAAACCATTTCCACTAAGATCAGGAACAAGACAAGGCTGCCCACTCTCACCACTCTTATTCAACCTAGTTTTGGAAGTTTTAGCCACAGCAATCAGAGAAGAAAAGGAAATAAAAGGAATCCAAATTGGAAAAGAAGTAAAGCTGTCACTGTTTGCAGATGACATGATACTATACATAGAGAATCCTAAAGATGCTACCAGAAAACTACTAGAGCTAATCAATGAATTTGGTAAAGTAGCAGGATACAAAATTAATGCACAGAAATCTCTGGCATTCCTGTACACTAATGATGAAAAATCTGAAAGTGAAATCAAGAAAACACTCCCATTTACCATTGCAACAAAAAGAATAAAATATCTAGGAATAAACCTACCTAAGGAGACAAAAGACCTGTATGCAGAAAATTATAAGACACTGATGAAAGAAATTAAAGATGATACAAATAGATGGAGAGATATACCATGCTCCTGGATTGGAAGAATCAATATTGTGAAAATGACTCTACTACCCAAAGCAATCTACAGATTCAATGCAATCCCCATCAAACTACCACTGGCATTTTTCACAGAACTAGAACAAAAAATTACAAAATTTGTTTGGAAAAACAAAAGACCCTGAATAGCCAAAGCAATCTTGGGAACGAAAAATGGAGCTGGAGGAATCAGGCTCCCTGACTTCAGGCTATACTACAAAGCTACAGTAATCAAGACAGTGTGGTACTGGCACAAAAACAGAAAGATAGATCAATGGAACAGGATAGAAAGCCCAGAGATAAACCCACGCACATATGGTCACCTTATCTTTGATAAAGGAGGCAGGAATGTACAGTGGAGAAAGGAAAGCCTCTTCAATAAGTGGTGCTGGGAAAACTGGACAGGGACATGTAAAAGTATGAGATTAGATCATTCCCTAACACCATACACAAAAATAAGCTCAAAATGGATTAAAGACCTAAATGTAAGGCCAGAAACTATCAAACTCTTAGAGGAAAACATAGGCAGAACACTCTATGACATAAATCACAGCAAGATCCTTTTGGACCCACCTCCTAGAGAAATGGAAATAAAAACAAAGATAAACAAATGGGACCTAATGAAACTTCAAAGCTTTTGCACAGCAAAGGAAACCATAAACAAGACCAAAAGACAACACTCAGAATGGGAGAAAATATTTGCAAATGAAGCAACTAACAAAGGATTAATCTCCAAAATTTATAAACAGCTCATGCAGCTCAATAGCAAAAAAACAAACAACCCAGTCCAAAAATGGGCAGAAGACTTAAATAGGCATTTCTCCAAAGAAGATATACAGACTGCCAACAAACACATGAAAGAATGCTCAACATCATTAATCATTAGAGAAATGCAAATCAAAACTACAATGAGATATCATCTCACACCAGTCAGAATGGCCATCTTCGAGAAATCTAGAAACAATAAATGCTGGAGAGGGTGTGGAGAAAAGGGAACACTCTTGCACTGCTGGTGGGAATGTGAATTGGTACAGCCACTATGGAGAACAGTATGGAGGTTCCTTAAAAAACTAAAAATAGAACTACCATATGACCCAGCAATCCCACTACTAGGCATATACCCTGAGAAAACCATAATTCAAAAAGAGACATGTACCAAAATGTTCATTGCAGCTCTATTCACGATAGCCCGGAGATGGAAACAACCTAAGTGTCCATCATCGGATGAATGGATAAAGAAGATGTGGCACATATATACAATGGAATATTACTCAGCCATAAAAAGATACGAAACTGAGCTATTTGTAATGAGGTGGATAGACCTAGAGTCTGTCATACAGAGTGAAGTAACTCAGAAAGAGAAAGACAAATACCTTATGCTAACACATATATATGGAATTTAAGAAAAATAAATGTCATGAAGAACTTAGGGGTAAAACAGGAATAAAGACACAGACCTACTTGAGAATGGACTTGAGGATATGGGGAGGGGGAAGGGTAAGCTGTGACAAAGTGAAAGAGAGGCATGGACATATATACAGTACCAAACGTAAGGTAGATAGATAGTGGGAAGCAGCCGCATAGCACAGGGAGATCAGCTCGGTGCTTTGTGACCGCCTGGAGGGGTGGGATAGGGAGGGTGGGAGGGAGGGAGACGCAAGAGGGAAGAGATGGGGGAACAGATGTATATGTATGACTGATTCACTTTGTTATAAAGCAGAAACTAATTTAAAAAAAAAAGTCCAGATTAAATTAAAAATAGGAAAATCTGTATATGCTGGTTCCTCTCCTAGTCTGACCAACATCAAAAATAATGTATTGACCACATTTCTCAACTACAGAATTAAATATATTCCAAACTATTTTGGTAGATCTGGATCTTTAGTAATGCTCTACAGTTTTTGGTATAGTAGTTGGATATAGCCTTTGAGAAAACTTCAGTTATTTAGTAGATATGATTTCAGAGCTTTCATAGGTTTTCATTCTTTGTAATCCTTTTTCTAATATTTCCATTTTTTGTCTACACTTCTTGCAATGTAATCTATTGTTCCTGTCATCCCAAGATCCATTCTTTCTTCTAGAAATATAACTTTATGTTTCCTAGAGAACCATCTTTTTTTCCACTCAATTCCTGGGATTCAGCTCATACTAATCTTACTCCTGAATCCAAGCATTAGACATAGGACCCAAGACAGAGCATCACATCCCACAGGCAACACAAATTGAATTACGAAAGGGCATGTGATCCACACATTACAAATGCATATTCCAATTGTCTGGTCAGAGTGTTTGGGTCAAAGACAGGCAAAGCACCCAAGCAAGTCAAGGAAGCTCCAACTGCAGAGCTTTTGTTAAGAGTATTGGAATGGAGATTCTCTTTTCATTGGATTGAGTTTAGTAATAAGGCAGCTTTGAGCTGCTGAGGGCCATCTAACTTTCCTATGGGAAGAGCTACTTGAGTAGGAAGCCAACACAGAGGAAATCATAGCCAAAAGATAAAGAAAGTCTGAATTCTGATGGCATTATGTGAGCTCCTGTATCTAGCTATGACTAAAGAACTCCTGCCAAATTTTCAGTTACATTACTTTACATAAACTAATATTTTTTTCTGCAGTCTGTTCCAATCGGATTTCATATCACCTGGAACTGAAATACTTCTCTCAATATATTTCTTCATTACTTTTCCAGAATGTCAGAATCTCTTGTCATGATAGCCAAGCAGATGAAAACAAAGATTATTAAATTATTTCAACAGAATGTAGATCAGAAATTTTACCTGTTAATCTAGAGATTATTGAGGAAACAAGCACATTAAACTAGGGTCTCATGGCTCCAGAGGAAGGCTATTACATACACTCTTTCTGGGAAATATATATATTATATTTAATACAACTAAATATATATATTATACTTTAATACAACTAAAGACATTAATACAACTAAATAAGTGGTCATATATGATTAAGCCATGTGCCTGTTCTTCAAAGACAGGCTCTCTGTAAAGCAAACCAAAATAATGCAGCAAGTTTTGAGAATTATAATAATTTCCAGATTTTAAAAATGTATAGTTGAGTCAACTCAAAATTCAGTTATATTTTCAGTTCTCTGTTTATTCATCCATAGAAATATTTGTTGGGTATTAACTCCGGGACAGTCATTTTGCTTCTTGCTGAGTGCACAACATCTACATAGACTAATAAGGACTTATTTTGCCTCTTGACCCTATGGGTTATTTTAGCATTCATTGGTACTTCCTTCACAAGATGGATAAGACAGGGAAAAAAAGAGATGAAAATCTTTTCAGTTAAATGTCATCACTTGTAAATGATTTTACTGGTGGCTGAGTGGAAAAGCACTTTTAAATGAATCAACAATGTGAAATTTGGAGAATATTTGTCATTTCCATTTTCCTCTAATTTCCTTTTCACCTATTCTAATAAATCATTGATAATTGGCCATATTCCAAGTGGACAGATTTGTCAGAAAGCCAAGGTTATAATATTCATTATAAATATTTCAAAAATTGCCATCTCTCAAATATTTTTGTCTACACAGGACTGGAAAGGGGGCAACTTTATAAAACTATCTGCATAATTCAAGTGTTCTAATTGTTGGTGCCCAGTGAGGTTTTTGATGATCATAACAGCATAACAAGTTTAACTTTGGGAAATTCAATACGATCAAGCAGTTTGAACATTATATTATGAACCATGGTTCCAGTAATCCAAAATTTGAATCTCCATAACTTTGCCCCCAACCATTTGAAAGACAGAGTTATTTAGTGCTAATGGTTGCAATCATTATGTTTAAAGGCAAAGGGAAAATACTGTAAACAAAGCAGGAAAATATTTTTGGTATGTAGCATAAACACACAAACAATTATCTTAAAATATAATCTTCATGTGACTTATTAAAGTAGATTACATTTTAATGTGCACTGCAATTTGCACATTATAGAGAGCACTCTATATGCAGCGTTAACTGTGTGACCAGCCTGACAACCTGCACAACTGAAGATATAAAAAAAGAAAAAACCCTCTGCTATCTTTCCCTAAATGGATGTATTTGGTGTTGATAGTCAGATAGAGTTTTCACCTTTATCCCAGCTTGTTTCTGACCCAGTGGGTTAGTGTTAATCACCACTGTAGGCACCAATAATTTCCCCATATGTGGAATTTGATAAGTTAGAGCACCCACTTCAATTCAAGGAGATTCCAGCTGACTATCCAGTTATCGCTATGGACAGCTTCAAGCACATCCATGGCTGGCCTTGTATTCTTAGCTTTAACAAGCGCTTTGCACTTTTTGTCTTTTATCTCTTAATTGAGACCTGACTGCAAGAAATGCCTATCTCTTCAACTGGGTTGCATTAAGTATTAACTTTAACTGCTTTGGGTACTTGAGGTACAGAAGAGGGAAAAAAAAGCCTTAAGAAGCTGTGTAGAGTGGAAAACCTTCCCAAATCTCTATTTATAAATCGTGTAAATGCTACAGCATTTTTTAAAAAGTAAATAAATTTGTATCTCTTTTCCAGATTTAGAAAAAAAAGTGTTTATATTACCAACCAGAGGAAAGTTTATGAATCCTCCATCATATTTGGCAGTAATAATAATCCTACAACTCTGGCAAAAAGAGATAATATTTAGGAAAAGTAAATAATTCAGTAATAACAGATGAGAAATGACTTTGTGTTTCATGTCTCTGGAATGTCTGTGGACTAACTCTTTTCTAAAGGATATGGAAATAGGTTTTTATTTGAGCCTACAGTGTACCAATCCAAAGATTCAAGATAGCTTGTATGGGTTCCACATCTTGCAATTTCCTTTTCTAAATATTTCCCATTTCTAAATATTACCCAATTTGTACTATTTTGTGAACTCCTTGAGAGTTCTGTCTGTGCCTTTTGCAGCTTTTCATGCCAGTTTCCCGCATATAGTAAATATTCAACTAACACTGATTGGCATAAATGACATTCACATGGGGTCTTGCTCAGCATTTGCAAAACCTCCCTGTGACTCCTCTTTGTTTTCCTCTGTAAGAGATGTCTAATTCTGCCAGCACTGTAGCACTTGTGAAAGGTGTTCCTCCAAGAATAATGTAGAAGCAATACTTGGAAAATAAATGCCAAGAACAAAACAATAACTTTAGATAACAGCACTGAAAAACCAAAACTCTAGAAAAATGGCAATTTACTAGTGGGAGAGGGGCTTGATTGTCACTAGTTGAAATGGCACTGCTCAATTTTTAAACCAATGCCTAAAAACTCAGAATAAATGCTACGTGCTAGTGTTTAGATATCCCTTCAATCAAAATGTCTCCAACTAAATCCAAGTACAGACAAGAAATATCTCCCTAAGAATCAGATGAAAGATAAAGCTCTAAAATAATTTTAAAGCTAGGAAGATTCAAGAAAACATAGAATAACAAATAAGACTGTTAAACTCATAGTAGTTATTATAAAACAAATTAATGTCACTAATATCAAAAGTAAATTTTCCATACTGTATGTAATTTCAATTAAAAATTCAGTGACAAACCATAAATTGAAGGGTGCATAATGAAAGGCATCTATACTAGCAGATTTTACATTCTGAGATTTTGATATGTAGTAATTAGTACTCAAGTCCATGATCCAACTACAGTGTTGGTTACCAAAGAGTTATCTAGATCTGAGAAGACAATGGAAAAGAAAAGAGAATCATAATTCTAAAGACAAACAGAATATTAAGTCCAAATGAGAAGAAATTCTATCCCCCAGAACTCATGTGGTACCAGAGCACCATGGGATGAGTTAATGTGTCACTCACTCTTTCACTCATTTCACAAATTTCTGAGCACTTCCTAAATGGAAGCACCAGAGTAACAAAACAAACAAACTTTTCATATTGTCCTCTAGGCCTGGTTGGCAGAGCACACTGCTTATATTTAAAACTGTGAATCATTAAAATTTGAATCAAAAGGGCTTTATAAATAGTGTTTATTGACAGCAAATAACACAATCTATTCATCCCTATACCACCTACAAGGGAATCTGGATTTTCCTTCAAGATCCCTAATTCACTTGTCAGTCAGGTGCATTCATCCTCCTTGTACTCAGATCAAGTCCCAATCTCTGCAAGAATTACAGTGTAACATGGTGACGTTCACTGGTAAAACCATACTTGTTATGAGGAAAAATAATACTATTAATAAGGGTTGAATCCTCTGCTTTTCTGTAGTCATGGAGAATATGTGAAAAGAAGAACTTTTTCTTTTATGCTTTTATTTAATTTCAACTTCTAAAAAACCCCCTCCCCACTTAAAATGAAAGACGAAATACCCTCATTTTATTGTTCTTTTATAGGCTCATAAAATTTTAGCTTTGTGTTACTTTTTCAAAGACTCTGTTAAACTTGATACATGAGACTGGTAAGCTGCCACAAACTCATAAAAACCTTTTCAAAGAATTGCTGCCTAGCAGTGGAAATTGAATGACAATTTCTAAGAATCAAGCTAATGGCTTAAACTATAGAAAATGTGAAGCCTACTAATAGATAATTTAGGATTTCCCCCTCTCCCCCACCCCACCACTGGTGAGAAAAGAACAAGAGCTTGAATAAGATTGCACCAAGATCTTATTAATCTTCTGTCTGTAAAAGCTCAATTTTCCTCAGCAATGGGCTGTGGTACACATACCACATTTAAATATATGCTTAAAATGTTCTTCATATTTTGGAGCTAAAAGTTCTGCACCTTTTGACTATGCAGACACTTGTGTTATTGTCAGTTTCAAGAGTTAAATATTCCAGCAGGAATTTGTTACTACACAGCGGTACATAATGCCTGAAAAGCCCCTGCACCAATATTGCTCTCAAATTGGCAGCAAGTGAACAAGGGACATGAAGGATGCTTCAGCACAGTAACCTATCCTTCCTTCTCTCCTGGGAGCCACTTGGCCAGCTTTCATCCTCATAATTATAATAAATTTGACATTTCATAGATAATATTGATTTCTGTATTTTAGCATTTCACCATAGGTGACAGTCTAGCGTCAAGAATGAAATTTCTATTGATCTCCTGCGCATTAATCTCTCATGTGTATGTGATCATTTTTATAAGACCTTTTACTGCACATAAATCAATATTTCATATTTCCAGCTATGCCAGAGGAGATGTCATATTTGTAAACTGTGAGTTGACACCTGCAATTCCTTCCCGTTCAGCTTCAACTGTGCAGTAACAGTCGATTCAGGGTTGGGAAAGGATCAAGCTCAAGAAACACAGTAGATGAAAGGCATGAATGTAGACTAGAGTAATTAGCTTAATGAACAAAGAAACCAAGTAAGTGAAATAAGGTGAAATAATTTTTCTTCTATAAAAATTGCTTCTGTGGACATAAGCATCTGTAAAATACTTTAGCTTTCCATGCTTGCTATGGACCTGATGCTAGATTTAAATGTCTATGTTAATAGGAACATAGAAATACTTTTAAATAATTGCTTAAAAAGAACTAACAAATCTTGTTGGATAAGAGAGTCACTATAATTTCAAGAATGTTTAACATATAAGTATATGATATTTTTATCCATGACTCCAATAGGGCACCAATACTGATGAAATAGTTTTCAGGACTGTGATCTCTTTGCTAATTTAGCAAGCATTTTAGAAAATAAGTAAACCATTTTTATAGTTTAATATTTAATGATTTTCATATTTCAACAATAAGATCTTAGAATTATATATGAATATTCTGATGAATCAAAATATAATAGTATTATGAACAGAATGTGAGGTTTTCTTTGTATAAATTTTAAAGCAGAGTGAGAACTAGCAGGCATTTTTAGCAGGTAAATTCTTCACTCTGAAGAGATACTACTCTTATAAGCTACTTAAGGATCCACTAAAGTATTCATTTTGCCAATTTCAATGAAATGTAAAAAATTAGTGTGCATTTGTATATAATCTTATTGGACATGTCTATGCTTTATTATTTCAGAAATGTTTCCTACCTATTAAATAATTAGAGCTTATCCGTGACATATTTTAAGAGCTTTTGGAATAAACCATTGGACACAAGCTGATCTTTGTGTATGTTTATGCTTCTATCTATAAATTTTCCCTGACTCTTCTTACACTTTCTGATAGAGGTTATTAAATGCCAAAGTCAGTTTGAACATGGTCTAATCTAAATGAAAAGGTATTGAGAACAGAATGCTACCTTGTACAGCATTAACATTTATTCTTTACAAAACTGCTCTTCCACATATTTAGAGAAGTTCAGAACTCCAAAGTTTGTGCAATAAACATTTTCAGAATCTGACAAAGATGCTTTTAATTCATAAGGTGTTTGCTGGTTTAAAAAGAACTACATTTTCCCAGCTAAAAGTGGACTTGGAAATGTCCACTTTCTAGCAATTTCCTATAGTTACTATTGACACACTATTATTTCAAATTATATGTCGTTTCACTAGAAGGAAATGCTACTCTTGCTTATTTTTTAAAGGCCAATCCTTTTTGCTGGTTTCTGAAACATGTTCATGGCCATAAAATATGTCAGCAAATGACTGTTTTAACATGATGACAGACATTATCGGACTGTGACTGACTAGGGTATGAGTGACTATATTTCGACAGTTGTGTCAGCTTTTGACTGAAGGAGCACAATAAAAAAAATAATAAAAAAAAAAAGACCTAGACTGAATAGTAGGGTATTACTGAGCAAAAGTCAGCAGGTGACATGTATCTTTACAAACACTCGAGTTTTCTCAAGTGTCAAAAGAATTAGTAGTGAGCTTTAAGCATTATAAAATTTATTTTGTTTAAGAACAAATTAACATTACAAAGAGTTGGGCAGCAGGCCCGTGTGTACTCAAAACTTGAGAACTTTGACTTTTAATGTCCAAGTTCACTGTATCTAATGCTATCATTTTGACTTAACTTTCATTGTACACTTTGGCATTTTATTTCTCTAATGTGAAAATGTCTAAGCCCGGAAATCCCAAAGCTTAGATAATCACCTACATTCCTTACTAATATCTATTTTTTAAGCATTTGAATAAAAAATTAGGGGAAAACATTCCTCTAATTTTGTGAGCAAAAACTTTTAGCAATAACAGGATATATGAGGTAATGATCTCAAAGTTATGGAGGGCATGTTTCAATGGTGTTTTAATTTGCACTTGATAATTTTGCTATTTCTTTGTGTTCCTTTCCCTCCTCACAATTGTCAGCTGCCTTTTCTATTCCAGAATCTGTAGAGATTTCTCCAGGACACAAAATATCATTAATTCTGCTCTCTTGCCTCTCTCCTCCATTGCCTGGATATAATATTTACTATTCTTGGTAAGGCTGGGTTGTACATATCCTTGGTTCCTGTGGCTCCCATGGATACTTTTGTCATCATACTCCACTACACTATTATTTTAAGCATTTATATTTCTTTCTTTTCCACAAGTTGACAAATCTTTCTTTCCTGTCAATATTCCCACTGTCTTGTACATAGTATATGCTTAGTAACCATTAGATAAATAAGCAAACCATTGTGGAATCAATGGATGAATGAATAACAAACGGTGGTGCATTTAAAATATGTTCCACAAGGAGAGGAGTCATTAATTCAATGTGGATTGTACAAAAAATCCACTTTCTTATCTTAATAATACTGTAAATTTAAGCTCCTAACACCGCTGTTTTTCTTAAATCAAAAGGTACTTAGCATCTAGTATGGACTTAGTAAATAATCTGAACAGTGTAATACAAAGAAGTTTTTAACTTTTAGCTCATACATAAACAACATTTTAATTTTAAGAGCACAAAAATGTTGCCCCGTAGCTTCAATATTTTAAAAATAAGCATACTATTAGTGTTTTAATATGGGAAGAAATAAAGATTCTGATGATTATATTTGGAGTACACTTCTTTATAATTTCTAAAGGAGAAATTTTTTTCTAAATAAGATATCAAAAAAATCTCTTTATTTCATATTAATTACTTAAATGTAGATGTTGACTGAACATTATACATTTTTAGGAAAAATTTGGTTTAATTTTTCAAATTAATTATCCGTTTTTTTAAATTTTTATAAGTCAAAATTTCAAGATCTAACTAAAAAATTTTAAGACCAAAATGTATACAGAAATTATTTAAAGTCATGTAAAATCTCAAATTATGGTGAAATTTAGAAATGTCTATAAAATAAACATAGATTACAGAGTTTTAGGGCTAGAATGATTTTGTTATTTGGAACCAATTAGTTGCATCTGTATAAATTATGTATTTGAAGTAATTGATAACAGACTAAAAGATCCAATTTTTAAAATAAATTTGATGTCTTAGAATTAAGAGATTGGCAATGACAACATGAACACTGAGTGAAAAAATACCTTCTAGAATGAAATTAGGAAGGATGAAATTAATATTATGGTAGATTTCATAATATATAAAAACAATCGAAGTATTTCAATGAAATTCAAGAAGTTGAATGCTGCAGCAATAAAAATTCTCAGGATTAATATTAAATGATAGATTACTGGGAATTTCTTCATTCATATAAAAAGGAGTTTAGTAAATATACATAAATTGAAATATATATATTTGCTATACAAATATTTTTACTAAAGGATTCTTATGGGGTAGATTTACCCCAAAATTTACTTATTATTAAGTAATTAATATCAACCATACATAAAAAATTAAATTCGGACTTCCACAGGGTTTTTCAAGTGTTTTAAAATTAAAATGTTGAAGCATGTTATGATTAAAAAGAACTGATTAAAGAGACAACTATAGAAATTAAGGTTTCAATGGATATATTTTTGTTGTTTTTACCAAGAATAATATGGAAATTTTTATAGTGCATAAAAATGGAGAAAAAGGAAATGATTCAGTTGCTTCATTTGCTCATGCAGAGCTAAAATTACAAGTTAAAGGAAGAACATTTATTTTAATTATAATCAGAGCACAGTATGGAATATTTTTGTTCATGTCTTACAGAATCTTTTAAGAAATTCTCTCATTGATTCTGGTTTCCCAGAATTTTAAAGTTAAAAAGAAAACCAAAGAACAAGGAGGATTTACCTAGTAAGCACTGAGCTTAAAAATGTAACAACAGTTCTAGAGAGAACATGACAAAGTATGTATTACCATGTAAATCTATGTACCAAACTATAATTAAAAGGGGTAGTCAAATCTACAGCATGGAAGACTACCAAAAAGAATTACCATGTAATAAATAAGATCTCCTTTCTTCAGTTTAGCTTATCTCCTTCTTACTGACGATATTTTCTTAGGAGCATGCAATCTATCAGTCCCCTTATAAAGTTCTTTCTGGTAAACTTTTGAGCAAAATTTTCTATAAGGAATTAGGAATAACCTTATCGGTCCCATTTTACAGACCTACTTAACAAAATTCCTTACTGTAAGGCCAAAATTATAACCAAGAATGTTTTGTAAAAGGAAAGCATTAAGGAAAAAAATGGTAAAATGCTCAAGTAAATCAGTAAGATTATACAACACAGTGAAAATGGGCAAAAGAATTTTACAGTAAGAGAAAAATAATAAACACATGAGATGTTCAACTCATTCACAATTAAATAATTAAAATAGGATACTAACTTTTGCCCACTAAATAGGTAATTTATTTTAAGTTTGTTGATAACCAGGAGGGGGAAAGGGAGAATCCCATATTCTACTGATGAACATATAAATTACTGTCACCTTTTAAGAGTAATTTGGCAATATCTCTCAAAATTAAAAATGTATATACAAGTAGACTAAGAAAATCTACAGGAATTTGCAGCATATTTATACAAAAATGTACATACACAGGCACACTCACAAGAGTTATAACATTGCAGTTAATTTTGTAAAATCAAACTACCAAAAACAACTGTAATGTCAATCAATAAAAGACTGGATAACTAATATGTGATATAACCATACAATGAAACACTCTTTTTTGTTCTCTTAAGAGTAAATTTTTTAAATGTACAATGTATTCATGTAAATTTGCATCTATTTAGTGATTCTTTCCTGATAAATTTTAAATTTTGTTTAAGAAAAGCTCTTTTGTTTACAAAAATTGATAACACTTGGTTAAACTGAGTAAACAAGTCTTCTTTAGGGAGCAGAAATTTGGGATTTGTGGTGAAGGGAAAGGAGGTTTTCAATTTTTACTTTTTTCCTTCTGAATTGTTTTAATTTTCTAAACAGATTCAATTATTACTTATAAAAGTAATAATTTTTAATAAAGTAACTGATTATCTAGAAAAGGTGACTATAGCTTCTTTTCTCCTTTTCTCTTATAAAATGTGTCTAAAAGCTTATTAAAAACTAATAAGTATTATACACATATACAGATACACAAAGAATAAATGAAAGCCAAAAAGATCATATATGTCGTCAAACATTTAATTGATAAAAGCATATATATATATGTGTGTATATATATGTGTAATTTTGTATGTATGGGTAAGCGTGCATGTATGTATATTCAGCATGTCTGAATCAACATGCATGGAAGTAATGAAACAGCATCATCACAAAGTTACCTTTTTTCTTATTTAAAAATGCCTGCAATTGGCATGTCCCTCTTTATCCTGGGGCTCAAAATATGTCCACTTCTCTTTTAATATTTAAGTTAATATATTTCCAAACCCCCATTTCTCGAACTCACAATAGCACAGTGAATTAGGAATGCAGGTTTTAGAGCCCACTTCTGCCCCTTAGTAGATACGGGAACTTGGGCAAATTAGTTTCTCTGTGTTTTGGTTTCTCTTCTGTAAGGTGAAGAACTTTTCCCACCTCTAGTTTCTTGTGTTGTAAAGATGACATATATTAATATAAGTAAAGCCCTTGGAAGAATAAATTACTGTACAACATTAGCTAAGATTAGCATTCTCCCTCCAGGTGTTCCCAAAGATTCCCAGCGTTGTTTATTTAATCCAGTTCAACCAGATCTTTTTATTATCAATGGAAGGTCTGGTCAGTCAGCTAAAGAAACTCATTTTCTCAATTTTGCTACTGTCACCATCCCACAGTATCACCAACAAATATGGGCAGTCTTGGTAATAGAAAAAAAATGCATTCATTTGATAAATATGTGTAGAGTGCTTTCTATCTGCCAAGAATTCTCCTAAGCAATGAGAATACAGTAGTGAACAAAACCAAGCCACTGCCCTGGGGCATTTCTGTATATTTTATTAACCAAGATGATATTCAAACCTCCACAATTTTTTTTTTTTTTTTTTTTGCGGTATGTGGGCCTCTCACTGTTGTGGCCTCTCCCATTGCGGAGCACAGGCTCCGGACGCACAGGCTCAATGGCCATGGCTCACGGGCCCAGCCGCTCCGCGGCATGTGGGATCTTCCCAGACCGGGGCACGAACCCGTGTCCCCTGCATCGGCAGGCGGACTCTCAACCACTGCGCCACCAGGGAAGCCCCCCTCCACAATTTAGTACTCTAAAACTGAAATAACCAAGTAAGTTGACTTTTCCCAAACTGTTCTTAATTTTGAATGATGTTGTAATGGGAAGCAACAGAAAGCAGCACTAAACAGTTTTCTGAGAGCGTTTCCCCAAAAGAATGCCTTAAATTACTTTAATTTCAATTGTGTTTCATGTTACAAAACCAAGAAAAGAATATTACATATATGACTGTGTATATTTGTATATGCATGCATGAGAAAAATATAGGTCAGCAGTATGTGTTAAATGAAATTGTACCTGCAAGCAACATAGTGAAAGGGGTTTCATTTAATTTTTCTTCTATTTAGAATTTAAACTTAAATCCTCTAATTTCCAATTTCCATTCACAAGAAACATCGTGAGAAACAAAAACACTTAAATGCAATCAAGTATCGGTGGATCATTTTAATCAAAGTAAATATTTTGTAATCGATGCTAAAACCTTAAGCCTAAGCACAAATGTATACTATACATATATAGGGTTTTCCCCCCAGGAAATGTAAACATATCGTACTCTTTGTCCACAGCAGCTATCCTTGAAAAACTGATTCTACATGCCAGTGATGTAATTTCACAGAATTCTAGGAACAATGCAAACCCACCAGCAAAACTCCAGCCAGGCCAAGTCGTTACATAATTCCACCACCATAGAAAAATGAAGAATACAAAATGTCAATGCATAGCTCTCCCTAATCAAATTTGCATTCCTTGGAAAGAAAATTTCAGTTCAATAAGAGAGAAAACCCCAAGCAATGGAAAAGGGATGTCTACCTATTTACTAAATAGAAAATTCTCTATGAGCACAACCAGACTGATATTACTCACATGCTTATAGACTCTTGCAATATTTTCCCAAGTGGGACTGCATTTCCCTTTTGAAAAAGAGAGAAACACAAAACTGCATTCATCTGGAAAATAGTATGCTGTGATTCAGTACACCCTACTGCCTCAAATGGAAGTTACTTCAACATGCATTTCTTTATTCTATACATTTCAAAACAAGTGTTTTTCATACTCTACACTCAATACTTTAGGAATTATTTTATCTTATGGTGAGAAATATTAGCAGCTGAAACCCCAAATCATGCAAAGTTCACTGTTTTTAACTCCAAATTTACATGCCAAATTTACATGTCGATATAATATCTATTCAAAACATTATTGAACATATCATATGGTAGACATGAGGCTACATATAGCAGTGTATAAAACACATGTGGCCTTACACTCATGTATCTTGAAGTATTATAGGGTGGAAAGTGAATACACTAATAAATATCTAATTACAAATGCTGAGGGATACAAGGTAAATAATAAAGAGCCATGAAAGAGGAGATCCTCTTCAGACTATGTGGTCAGGGAAAGTCTCTAGAAGGAAGAGTGTTTGAAAATTAGACAAGAAAGATGAGAAGCTTTATAGCAAACTGGGAGACAAGAGCTTGTGTGAAGGTCTTGCTGAGCGATTATTTGACTTATTCATGGAACTAAAAATCAGTAGTTGAAGCTTGATGAGAAATGGGGAGAACAATTCCAGGAGAAAATGGAGAGAAGCAGGAGCCATTGGATGGAGGTCCTTGAGGCCACTTATTTTAGCTAGGGAAATAACATTTTCAAATTTATGATATGAAACAATCACACCAGAGAGAGTTCTGAGGAGGCCAAGAGTAGAAGGCTGGAGACCAGTGGAAAAAATACCAGTGTACACAATGCTATAAAAGTCTTGTTTTTTGTGTACTGACAACTTTGGACACTGTCTTGGATTGATTTCTATACAACTAGTAGAAATAAAAATAAATTTTCTTTGGAAAACTTGCTCTGAACTGTTGTCAACAATTATCAAAAACCACTGTCCGTCCATAATTCAAGGATGCTATGTGTTTATATGAGTTGTCATGGAACCTTAACTGACATCTGTAACAGTTTCATATGGGAGTTATGTCTCATGTGAATGTTGGGGGTCATGACAAACCAAGGACATGTGCTCCATCCAAAAGGGGGATCCACTCTTCATCTTTGTTTTGAAGGAATGACAGTTCAGTGTTGACAAATTTCTAATTTTCCAAGATAAGCTGGAAATCTGGCTTTTGAGATGAAATCTTTCAATGTTTGAGGTTGGCTCAATTTTTTAAAAAAATACACTTATGTTAACTTCCAGACCTTGTCAGCAACTAAACTCTTGACCATTATAAGGCTGTCTGGCTTGTGTGGTGAGGTACAAAATGATGACCTCATAATATAAGAGGAGAAATTTGATTAAGCAACAACATAATGCACAAAGAACCTTTCTAATTCTAAATTACTCTAAGAAATCCTCAACTGTTAATAGTTTGCTCCAAATCCAAAAATATGTTTTTTCTACAAATGAATTCTATGAAAAATTTTGACATTTTCAAAAAGGCCCACTGTATCCAACCTCTTGGAACAGACATTAAATGATTTTAGTATACTCAGATAATCATTCATTTATTCATTCCTTTATTCAACAAATACAATGGGTCAACCATTGTGTTTGGCACTGGCACAAATAGGATTCAAGATAAAATTATTGTCCTCATGAGCCTTACAGTCAGTGGATGGGGGAGGTAAGTCAATAGGTAGCTGCATTATAGTGTATTGAGTGCTTTACAATGGGAGAGTACAGGGTGCTATGGAACTACACAGAAGGAGTACATAACCCACACTTGTAAGTGGGGGATGGGAGAATGGGCCAGCAATGTTCCTTGTAGAAGTCCATAGCAGAAGGATAAGTATGAATTGTCTAGGTATGTGTGAAGAATGAGCATGTTTAAAGAACCAGTAACTACAAAGAGTATAATGCTTTCAACAAATCATTGAATGGCAAACAGAAATAAGCCAACCTTACGAAAGAGGAAAACAGAGCATGAACCATACACAAAGTAATAGCTTCAAACGACATGGCATTTGGTGAACTTTTGGAACAAGTAGCAGCACTAAGATCCTCAAGATAAGTAGCCATGAGAAATGGAGAAGCTCTTTTCAAACCATCACTCTAGGCAACCACACATTTTAGAGTTAAGAGAGTAGGAAACAGAAGATTCTTCAGATTCCCAAAATTGAGCACCAGTTTCTCATGCATGCTGTATAGTAAGGAATATCCACCTTTTCAGTGAAACCTTGCACAAAAAAGCACAGCATCTTCATTGGAAATGGACCAGAATTTATGTCAACAAGGAAAGGTCTTTGGGTAATCACCGCCACCCCAAAGATACTCAACCCTACTAAACCAGCATCCATCTTTTACTGAAAATCTGGAGAACTCAAATCTCCCCAGTAGAAACTCCCATAACTACTGTGACTGGTTATACACTGTTATGCAATTTCTGCCTTCAAATGTTCTATGAAATCCTCTTCTCAGCATTTAGGCAGGTAACACTTGATCCCAGAAGAAACAAGTGGCAGAGATAAATTTTAAAAAGGTACTCATCCTTTACTTATTTCTACTGGGGAGAATGATGTCATAAAGGTAAGGATGCTGTGGGAGCATGGTTAGATATAGAATGATGCAGAGGAGGACTAGGGTGCCAACTGCAGAAACGTTCTGGTGAGGTAGGGAGTAAAGGAATCACTAGCTAGATCCTGGGGGAGACAGCCCAGAAAGGCAATAAGTGAAGAAATGAAGAATAAGTCTAGATGGAGCTGTAACATGCAGTTGCTCTACACACAGTGATTTAGATATCTACCAGGATGTATTGATTAAGAGTCTTTTTCTTTATAAAACCCAATTTAAACTAGATTACCAAAAATTATTTATTGGTTCACATAACTGAAAGGTCCAATAAGTATACTGGGCTTCAGACATAGCAGAAGTACAGAAGTTCAAATGATGTCATTGAAACCAGGTTTTTCTCTTTTCTCTGCTTTTGAGTTTGCTCACTTTAATAACCAGGCACAACATGTTGACTTTTGACAGCTTCGGGCTTGTCCCTGTGGTGGCAAGATATTTAATTTGTTTTTCAGTTTTTTGCCTTTATTATGGTACTTTATTTTATATTCTCATTTGACTTCCTTTTTTCCAATTTTTTTAACTGTGGTAAAATACACATAACATAAAATTTACCACCTCCACCATTTTTATGTGTACAAGCTCAGTGATGTTAAATATATTCATAATGTTGTGCTTTCATCACCACCATCCATCTCCAAAATCCTTTTCATTTTGCAAAACTGAATTACTATACCCATTAAACTGTAACTTCCCTTTCCCCCCTTTTCCCCTGCCCCTGGCAACCACCATTCTACTTTCTGTCTCTATGATTTTAAATAATCTAAGTACCTCATATAAGTGGAATCATGCAGTATTTAGCTTTTTGTGACAGGCTTACATTTAGCATAATGTCCTCAATGTTCATTCATGCTGTAGTATACATCAGAATTTTTTTCCTTTTCAAGGCTAAATAATATTCCATTGATATGTATATCACATTTTGCTTATCCATTCATGGATGGATGAACACTTGGATTGCTTCCACATTTTACTTATTGTAAAAATGCTGCTGTGAACATAAGCATACAAATATCACTTCAATACCTTGCTCTCAATTCTTTTGGGTATATGGCCAGAAGTGGAATTGCTGGATCATATGGTAATTCTATTTTTAATTTTTTGAAGAACTGTCATACTGTTTTACACAGCAGCTGTAGCATCTTACAATTTTACATTCCTACCATCAGTGCACAAGGGTTCCAATTCCTCCACATTCTCACCAACACTTGCTTTCTGCTTATTTGTTTTTGATAGCAACCATCCTAAAGGGTGTTATTGGTATCTCATTATTGTTTTGATTTGCATTCCCCTAATGATTAGTGATGTTGAGCATCTTTTCATGCATTTGTTGGCCATCTGTATATCTTCTTTGGAGAAATATCTATTGAAGTCCTTTGCCCAGTTTTGAGTCAGGTTGGTTGTTTTTTGTTGTTGTTGTTGTTGTTGAGTTTTAGGAGTTCTATATATATTCTGGATATTAACCCCTTATCAGTATGTGATTTGAAAATATTTTCTCCCATTCTGTGGGTTGCCTTTTTACTTTGTTGATAGTGTCTTTTAATGCACAAAATTATAAAATTTTTGTGAAGCCCTATTTATTTTTCTCTTTTGCTGTCTGTTGTCTATGCCTTTGGTATCACAAGATATTTAATTTTGATAGGAAAAAAACAAGGGACTCTTTCCCAGGATTTTCAAAAAAATGAATCATTGTCTCCTTGGCTTTGATTAGTGTCATACATATATCTAGAGCAATCAGTGTGACCAGATCTATATTTAAAATGTACACAGAAACAGGAAGCATTAGAAAGAAAAAAGACTAGTTCCGACTAGCTATCTATTTTACATTTGGTAGTATATATAAGTCCATGCCACTCTCTCACTAGTCAGAAGCAGCTGCATAGCACAGGGAGATCAGCTCAGTGCTTTGTGACCACCTAGAGGGGCGGGATTGGGAGGGTGGGAGGGAGACGCAAGAGGGAGGAGATATGGGGATATATGTATATGTATAGCTGATTCACTTTGTTATAAAGCAGAAACTAACACACCATTGTAAAGCAATTATACTCCAATAAAGATGTTAAAAAAATAAATTAAAAAAAAGAAAGAAAAAAGATTTGGTGAAATGTCTTTTATCTGAAAAGTTCTGAAATGACAATGCAAAATACAACCCATATTATTTCACAAGTTTACATCAAATCAGGGCTTCAGCCTATTTTTTGTACAAGATCTGTAAACATTTTACCAAAAAGACATCCCAGCAATGAAGACTTCCTCTGCAGCTACAACCTAAATCATACTCCACTATGCTACACTTTAATCAACTGGTCTGTAGGCATCCAGAGGTACTGAAACAAAACACAAACATTTAAAATAAGTTATATCGAATATTCTTCTAGCACACTATCTTTTCACCTCAAGAATGATGTTGTGGAACCAGATAGTTTCAAAGAGCAATTACAGCACAAATTGAAGTGGGGGAAAGAAATATGTTTTAGTCTATTCAGATGGCTATAACAGAATACCATAGACTGGGTGACTTAAATACAACAGAAACTTATTTCTCACAGTTCTAGAGGCTGGGAAGTCTAAGATAAAGATGCCAGGAGGTTAGGTGTATGGAGAGGCCCATTTTCTAGTTCGTAGATGGCTGTCTTCTCACTGTGCCCTCACATGACAGAAGGGACAAGGGTAGTCTTTTAATAAGGACACTAATTCCATTCATGAGGGCCTCACTTTATGACCTCATCACCCGCCAAAGGCCCCACCTTCAAACACCATCACTGTGGGGATTAGGTTTCAACATGCGAACTTGGGGTGGAGGGAGAGGTGTACCAACACTCAGTATACAGCAAAATCAAACTAAAAGAATTATATAATTTTGTTTAGATAAGTGATGACTGAAAGAGTGCATTAGCAAAATCTATTAACTAATAAAAAGGTATAAAGATAAAAATAGAGTCAATATAGACTTAATAAGTAGAAACCATGGGGTTTGCTGAAAATAGTGGGCATCATATAAGAAAGGAGAAGTTATGAACAACTCTAATTTAAGAGATTAGTTGGTAGTAAAGGCTTCTGCAAAATTCAGAACTAGCAGGGCAAGGGATATCCGTTGAAGCTCCAGCCCATTAAATTTAGAGTAAACTAAAAAGAAATTGCACTTACCCCAGTAAATACTAAACATAAAGAACTTACTAGAAGCTCAAGAAGTGGTAAGTCTGAAAACCTGAATGAATCAGAAAATATTTTATTTATGAATTACAGAACCTTTAAATGAAACTGGCATGGATAGAACTTTAAGGACTTCATAGACAGTAATCATACGCCCTCTTAATTTCATGCCCATCGACATCTGTCATTATTTCACAAGGCAGCATATTCCATTACAGAACGACTCTTAAGGTTAGAAAGTTCTTCGTGCATTTGAACTAAAACAACTGGTTACTTCCATCCTACCTTAGAATGACTCAGGAAAAAAAGAAATTTTAAAGCATTATACTCAGAATTAAAACCACTGATCTTCATGTGCTCCAACCAATACTAACTAGAACAGAAGTATGGCTTCCTTTTTCAGGACACATATCTTCTAATAATGCTCAAAGATCAAAATCCATTAACTTTATTGACAACTTAGTGTTACTGAAATCTGTGCTGGATACCGATTGCTTTACAGCCAGCATTCAGTTTCAGTTCCTCATATGCTCTCCCCTATACTGCTGAATAGTGTCCCCTTTTCCCACCTCCTATCCCCCTCACCTCCAGATATCCAGCTCCTAATCCCTGGGACCTGTGTTACCTTATGTGACAACAGGAACTTCGCAGATGTTATTAAGAATATTCAGATAGGGAGATTATCCTGGATTATCTAGGTTGACCCTAAATGTTATCATACACATCCTCATAACAGGGAGGCAGAGGGAGACTTGAAACACAAGGAGAAGAAGGCAGTTTGATGGAAAGAAACAGGAAGAAGAAAAAGGTCATATGATGCTGTGAACCAAAGAATAGGAATATTCTCCAGAAGCTGGAAAAGTCAAGAAAATGGATTTGCCTCTAGAATCCCTAGAAGAATGGCCCTGTCAACACATTGATTTCAGCCCAGTGAAACCCATGTTAGACTTCCAGCCTCCAGAACTATGAGAGAATAAGGTACATTGCTTTAAGCCATCACTCGCTTGACGATTCGTTACAGCACCCACAGGAAACTAAGACACCCTCTCTTTGTGAGGAGCACTCACGTGAAATTTGGAAGATGCAAGAGAACCCAAACCATTATTATTTTTCCAGCAATAATATGCAGGCACAGGGAATTTGGAAGTGGCTTCCAGGACTTCTCCTATATCTCCTCCCCTTTCATGCTGAAGGCAACTGAGTCCATTGGCAGTGGGTATCTGCAATTCCTGCAATCTTCTGAGTTTCTGAACCCTAGCAAACTGCTTTCCATGACTTCCACCACATCCTCAGTTCTTCCAACTGATTTCAACCTCGTAAGTTTAAACCCATCCTTTAAAAAACATTTTAATAAATAAATAAACCCTTCCTGTTTGAAACACCTAGAGTGCTTTCTGTTTTCCTGACCAAAACTTGGCTAATAACGTACTATGTTCTGAATGTCCTGCAACCTACTTAGAATGAATATAAAATATTTTGTTTCCAAAAACTTCACAAGTTCTTATTTCTACAATTAGAAGTCATGGGAAGAGTTAAATATTTTCCAAAGCAATATAAATAAATGTGCATAAAAAGTATAACATTTAATATTTACTTATTCTCCCATTAATTCAACAAATATTTATTGAGCACCAACTCAGTCATAAATGCGATACACAATATTAGAGACTCAGTGATGAGCAAGCTAGACATGATTCCTCCTCTATCAAGAGGAAAATAAAGGCAAATATACAGGCAATTGCATACAGTATAACATTCTGTGAAAGGGTAAGTACAAGGTGCTACAGAAGTATACAAACATAGCAGGATCAAGGAATGTTTGCGTCTAAGCCAAGATCAAAGGCATAATAGATATTAATAAGGCATTATGTAAATGGAAGAAGAAATAATCCTTCTCTCCTCAACTTGTCACATCTGCCATTTGTCCCTCCTCCTACTCATGAATCCTAGTTATATAAAAGAAAGTGTATGTAGACTAAAGTCAGATAAACCTGGGTTCAAAGCTGAGTTCAGCACTTACTGCATGTGTAATCGGGGACAAAGTACCTAAATTATCTAGTAGTTCTTTTTTCATCTGTAAAGTGAATATAATAATATCTACCTTGCATAAAAATAATGTCTGTGAAATGCCCAGCTCAGTAGCTGACCTGTCCTTCCTTTCTCCCTACCCTCCCTCCTTCCTTCCCTCCTTTTTTCCTTTCTTTCTTTTGAAATAGTGCAGTATATAATCATATTGTAATAGTTATGTGTTAGCATCTAAGATATAAATCAAAACATTGTTTCTATCTTGAATATGAGCTATAATCAGCAAGGTCTCCAAACTTTAGATTTGAAACAGTCTGTCAGATGAATCAATTAAGTGGGAACAATTGGGACCCACACTTTCCTTCTTCTACCCTCAGAGAAGTGTCTTCTCATTTAACATGGCCCTCTTTTTTTAATTATTAGTGGTGACAGGAAAGATATTCTTCCTGGTTATATCTGTAAACCCAATTTTCTACTGCCTATGTCAAGTATTAAGTCAACATCCAAATAATGATAACATTATATCCAAGTAATGGACAAAATAGTCTATACGATATAAAATTAAAATGTGAACTAATTTCCAAAGAAAAATATTTTAAGTGATATTAATTCTTTCATTCTTA
Organism: Mesoplodon densirostris; assembly: GCF_025265405.1. NCBI lineage: Eukaryota > Metazoa > Chordata > Mammalia > Artiodactyla > Ziphiidae > Mesoplodon > Mesoplodon densirostris. Next base: position 75,986,790 of record NC_082668.1, read on the forward strand.
TTGACTATTGGGAATAAAAAAACTGTTCTCAAATCATCTACATTTTCATAATTTGCCTTGTTTTGGAAGTAAATACTTTTCCTTACCACTCACTAGATGATGAGAACCCAGTGGGCAAGAATTAACCCTTTTGCAGTTTTGTAACCTGATAGATTTCCTAGCAAAATGTTTCAAATAAAGAGTATGCACGTCAAATGTACTGGAATCAAAAGCCAGAGACCATTGCATGACTCCTAGCATATCACTGAGTGATGTAAAGTTTTGTCAATTGTCCATACATTAATATTTGGACAGTTATTTGGACAATGTGTCTAGGGAAATTTTTTAATGTTTGGGAAATATTAATTTTCTCTAAACAAGGTCTTAAATAACAAAGAAACAAAGTAGGTCCCAGACTCCGGACCCTGCAGCAGTACAGGAATAGGATATTTTCGGGTGAAAATTGGAGGGTGCTACGTATTACCTGACAGTCACAGAAAAAATGGGCTTCACCAGGCCCCATTCTTCGTTTGGTGCCCAGGACACTGCAGACGGCATCTATCTGAGCCATAGGAAATTGCCTCCATTTGATGGGGCTTTATTTTTGACCCAGAAATATGGCAGTTTCATATGGTTCTGATTATTATTTAATAAAAATGAACTCAACATCTCAAAAAAAAAAATGGGCTTCAGAAGATGCCTTCCTGCCCTTGGACATGGTGTGCAGAGGACAAAGTCTGAGGGCACTGAGCTATATTGTTTCTATGAAGAGTGACATGAAGACCACAAATGGCAAATGATAAAATGAAAACAAATTAGAAACACCACAGCCATTCAGTATTAGGGTAATTTTTCTCCAATCTGAGTCTGGAGAAAATAGCTACCTGTTAGATTTTTCAGAAGCAATTGTTTCTACTCAAGTTACCATGAGGTATTCATTTCCCAAAATCAATTAAAAAGCCAGGATGAACAATCAGCACCCTTTTCTCCACATTAGTATCATTCAATCCTTCAGATTTAGGAAAGGAGGTACATGCACCAGATTTTCATACAACTTTGACACTTCAGTCTACAAAAAGATACAAAGTATTTTTTAGTATATAGGATCATAGCTTTAGTATTGGGGGGTTTGATTTATTTTTGGGGTTTTTTTTTTAATGTGACTGTCTCCATTATAGCAAAAATCCCTTCAGAGCTGCAACTTTGATATAGTAATCTTTGATATATAGTAATGGTACAGTGCCTGGCATATAGAAGATATTCAATATATGTTAGATGGATGGATGGGTAGGAAGATGAATGTATAAGTAGATTATCATGGAGGAGCTGTGGCAATGACAGGTACTTAGAAATATCCTATAATTAAGAGAAATGACTTATGTTCTTAATTTCCCAGGCACACGTTCTTTCCTGAAGCATGAAAATTTCTAAAAGATTTTCCTTACTGGAGAATGGAGAGTTTTCTGATATCCAGACTAACCCACAAACTAGCTTAGGGCCAGAGAATTAACTTAAATACCAGAACCTAAAGCACCAAAATGAAGGAACTAGAATGTGGTGAGAGTGTACAGTTTGTGAAAATGAGCTAAAAAGTAGCAGAGCAGTTTTACCAAAGTTAAATGCAAGGTAATGCAGTTAAAAATCTAAAGTATAAATAAAAGCGATAAGACCTCAGATTTGGGGCCCCAATGCCCTTGCATTCATCAAGAATCATCAAGTTCTTCTCCCTCTCATGAGATAAAAATGGGATATTTGGGTTCAGTAATTGTCTTTATGTAGAGGATACATGGTTTAGGTTTCATTTCTTAAAAGATTTAGTCTCAATTCAGCTTGGAAAAATTCTTCCTAGAAAAATTAACAGGAAACTGAATATCTCATGTGAAAAGAAAACATATATGAATACATTAGCCACTTAAGTCTGATGAATTGAAATGGGATCAACATTAAACTTTAGCCTTTTTAAAGCAAAAAATTATCAAATTTTACTAAAGGAGTAACTGTATAGGTCTTCACACACACGTTTAAATATTCACTGTCACGTGGTCCCCACCACTAACCATGGTGTATGTGTCACTAAAATCCATCCTGCTTAATCTTGCTAACTAATTATAGTTACACACCAGAGACAATGGAGGAAGGAAAGTATTCTAAAGAGCTAATCAAAATATAAAAGCCACATGTCATTAAAAATGCAAAATTAACACATAAATAGCTATTCTCAGAGTTAGAAAAAAAATTGTTCTAAAGATAGTCATTTGTTTCATATTTCAGAGAAACATTGCCCTGACCATAGGAATATCAGTAAAGAGATGTCTGTGAACTGTAAGAGCCAAAACATGCTTTTCTTCCTTAGGTGTTATGAATTGCAGATTAATCTATAAGGTAACTATTTGAAAGGATTTGTTTCTTATTCACCCTAAGTGGATTTCTTCTTCCTTGAAAATACTGCTATTTCATCCTGAAACTTTTCCTGGAGATCATTGTTGTTTGGGTTTTCATTTGTTTGTTACAGAGACACATTTTTAAGAATTATTTTCTCTTAATAGTGAACATAATCACTTTTCCTTTCATTTCAATGGTTGAAATATGTTCTCCTGTTGGTAAATGTGGCTCAGGAAAATGACTGACCTTTTCAAACAAAATTTATAATTTTAAAAATGTAAAACTTAACATTCTTTAGTAATCCAATATTAAAATACATTTAGGTTGATCTATAAAATGCTATGATTTCAACTATTTTTTGAGTGTGCAATAGAGAAGCATTAACAATGAGTGTGGTTTAGAAAAATTCATTTATATAGCCGTTTGCCATATCATGATGTATCTTAAACAAAAGAGGTACAGACAAAGGTATTGATTTTAGGGACTTAACTAAATAAATAGTATGTAAATTGTGTCTTTTTCTATAAAATTAGATCAGGACACACATATTACACTGCCTTTTTCTATAAGAATGACAGCTATTGAATTTGGCAGACATTGGAATTTGGTTAAAGAGTTACAGACCTTTGATCTTTGGATTACAATAAAATGAAACCATTGTAAAAGGACAGTAGTGGGCCAGCCAATTTCTCAAGCACGCCACAGCAGCCAGGAGGCGTTATCGCTTAGTGCTGTCAAGAAATTGACTCTGCATTTGGTTCTAGCCCTGTGTCTTCTAGTAGATGATGAGGATGGTGAGGATATCCTCATTAGAATACACAGTAACACCCTGAGAACACAGTTTGGTGTTTTTCCTCTCTTTTAGTTTCGACCAGCTATTCATGCTGATCTATTATACTTCCAAGTAATGATACTATACCCTGGGGAGTAGTTGGCTCACTTATATTTTTTATTTTTCTAAGACTCTACATGGGGTTATTTTTAGAGGGAGTGGAGAAAAACACTAAATCTCAGATTCAAATCCATTGGAGTTTTAAGGAAAAGCCAGTAAAGGAACTTACGATTAATGTTACTCTAGTTACTTCCTTATTTGCGGGAATTTTTGTTTTGGTTTTGTTTTTCCTTTTTCTTTTCTTTTCTTTTTTTTTTTTTTTTTGATAACACTTCCTTAATCAACCTAGTTGCTAATAAATTAACTTTCAGAGTCATACACAAGGAAGTCATTCCCTTTAAGTCTTTGCTTTTTAAGCTAAATTCTCCAAGTTACAAATAATGCTATTACACCCTAATGACAACATTTGACCACCAATTTATAAAAGATATTTATTGATAACATTTTGAATAAAAAGAATGCTTGGTCCCCAAGTTCCCTATTACTTCACATTCTTCTCATATAATTATGACTAATTTTAGCCAAAAGTACCCTAATAAACTGATAATAAACAGTGACTTAGCAAGTTTGCTTAATCTAAAATTATAGATTCATAGCAACAAATAGGCAAGTTAGATCTCTCTTAGGTCTTTTTATCCAGCCCACCAGATCTGTGCTGTTCTTTTTTTTTTAACCTTCTTTGTTATGTCATTCCGCAGACAGAACTCAGGCTGTTTCCTGTCACCCACTGGAGCAAACTGCTCAACAGAAAGCACAGTTGGACAGCCCTTAATTAGTGCTACTTGGGATAGTCAGCGTGTGAGCTTGTGTCAGCATCTCACTTAAACAGGAACAGAGCAGTGAGAATCAGCTGACAGTTTGAAATGCAAGACACCAGGTCTTCCACTTCCACCTACAGTCATACATTGCATGCTGCATGCCTGAGAATGTTATGAAAAATGTTGGAAATAATGTTCTGTATGTAAGTTGAACTCAAATTATTCCATCACTTCTTACAGGGTGTTTATTTCTTTAAGTTAATCCAGGTACATGTTCTCCAATCAAAACCTGATGTGCAAAAGTAAATAAATCTTGAAATCACTTTTCTGACAATTAATTTTTAAAAATTAACTAGACCTGGCATAATTTTTAATATTAAAAAAACAAAGAATAGCACTTAATACTTAAAAGGAGTGATAGAATGCAATTAACTTAAAATCAAGTGAACAATAGCCTTGGAATTTGTATTTCATTTTGCATTGGCATTAAATGTGCTAAAATGATCACTGATTATTATGATATCAAAACCAAACATGTAACTTAAAAATCAGAAACCAAATTATCCAGGTAGACTACATAACTGACACATATCATAGCCAAAATCTGGTGGGGGAGATGCCTTATAAACGAACTTTTCATATCCATGAACATAAAGGAAGATTTGCATCTTGACACATCTCTTGCGGGATGAAAACCTGAACACGGAACTCTATCACCTACTTGCACCCCTAAAGTTAAGGCAAGTAGCTATTCTGGTATTTTATTACAAATCCATCTCTATAGCCAAAACCAAAATTCTATACAGAATTTGGGTCAGCTTTGTGACAGTGGAATTTTCTTTGTTATAGAGCAGACAGTTTAGTCTGGATGAAAAATGAGATCAATGTATTCTAAGCCTGTAACTTACTATAAACATAACCTCCCCCCAAACTGTTTTAAATTAGTATTTTTCTAGTGGCTAATAGAGTCCCTTTAGGTTAAATGTAAAGGGAATCTACCATGTATGTTTTCAGAGGGTAAACACTACCTTTTTTTCATTTGCTCTGGAAAGTAGCTATTTCACTTCATATGGTAGACATTTTTAGAAACTGTTTTCGCTTTTTGTTGTTGCAGTTCAAAAGTAGGGTGGTGTTTCAGTGCTGGTGGCAGTACAGCCTTCTTTATAAGGATGAATGAAGATGAAAAGCAAGACAAATAGAAGTGAATGAGACACTGCTTTATGTGATTCATGATAGCTTGCCATAAGCCTGTTAGCCTCTGCCTGGCTCTCCTCTCTGAGAAAATAATGGATAGTTACAGTGTGTATAGTGACATTGTCAAACCATCAGGAATTGCTGATTATAGTGCTAAATATTGATCTCTGCTTCACATGTGTCAAAATTCTTTCTTCCCTTAATTAGAACTTCCCTAAGCACCATACAAGAACCAACTGAATATATCAGATCTCCGTGAAAGGGAGTGTGATTCTAGAATATAATTGTGACCTCTTGTCTTCCCCTTTTCTCTTGAGTTCTGAGATGACTTCAGCTGTCTCTCCTGCCCTTCCCAGCACATGTGATCATCATGCTCATTTTTCCCAATCTAACCATAGGAAGGTTTTTCCCAGCCTCTGCTTTTCATCATTCTGAACCACTAGGGTAGTAGTCAGATGGCAGTGAGACTTAAAGTGCCAGAAGGTGCCTTTTTCTATTTGTTTGTTTCATGGTACACCGCACCAGGCAATGACCTGTGGCAACAATGTCATACAAAACGGAGACAGGTTCACCCAATCAAAGGGAGGTTTAAAATTAATACAGATCCCTTCATTTCTTCACGCGAGATCTGCGAAGGGCAATTTCAGAGTGCCACAGTCTCCCTGATTATCAGCTGCATTCACTTAAAAAATATCTTTTAAAAACTTTTGTTATGGACACAATCCCCTTTTAGCTCCACATTCCACCATCAACTGAAGCAGGGTATATCTCCTACTAATTTGATATTACCATTCAATCAGCTTACATACTCTGTACTCTAGCAGTAATGTAATATAATGAAAGGTTGTGATATATGGTTTCAATTTGCACCGCAAACTGAGCACTTAACTCATTTATCTTAGTTTACCTGTAATATATCGTTATTTTTTAATCATGACACCATGGTGCATTTGCCTTTAGTTTGATGTGCTTGATAAAATCAATATTTCATTAAAAGATTTTCAAAAATTATTTGTTTCAAACACAGAGCCAGACCAATTTGGCAGCCATTTCTTAGAAGCAACATCTTGCCTGAGTCTGCAGGTAAATGTCCCCACTTGCCCCACAAATACCTTGTGTGAAGGACCTTGGCCTGCTGTTACTTCCCTGGTAAACTGGCAAGGTCCTTCCTCATAACATGTGATTCAGAGAGGCTATAAATAACAAATTCAATTTTGACCTTTTTATAATAAATCTAGAAGAGGATGATGAAGGAAAAGTTATTTAGCCTCCCCACTTTTGTGTGTGTGTGTGTGCTGTACACGGGCCTCTCACTGTTGTGGCCTCTCCCATTGCGGAGCACAGGCTCCAGACGCGCAGGCTCAGCGGCCATGGCTCACGGGCCCAGCCGCTCCGCGGCATGTGGGATCTTCCCGGACCGGGGCACGAACCCGTGTCCCCTGCATCGGCAGGTGGACTCTCAACCACTGCGCCACCAGGGAAGCCCTCCCCACTTTTTTTTAACAATTCAGACAGGAATCTCTGTCCCCATACAGAGAAAGCTCCAAGGGTCCTGCATGAATGCAGGTCTCTTCCCACTGCTGCCAAGTCACCTGGCTACATTGCACTACTGGTGATCTGCATCAGTGGTAATTATCAGGTTAGAAAGTGCAGAGAACTAAATTTTAAATTGAGCTGAAAGCCTCAGACTGCAATGGAGAGGTGCCAGCATTTCAAACATCCTGGTGCACAATGATGACACTGAATGTTTGTTTTAATGTGGTATAGTTTGCAAGTAGAGCTACTTACATGAGAAATGCTAATGAATGGCAACCGTCGACTTTTTCTTCCCTAGCTCAGGGATGTAGGAAGAAAAATGATCTTTGGGCTGCCTGGTTAAAACACACATTACCCGCTTTCTGGAAGCTATTCAGCTCACAGAAATAACACTTTTGCCCATTTTCCCCTCCATGTTACACATAAAATATATATTTATCACTATAAATCAATATCTAGCTATCTTCACAGGCTACATTTATGCCTTTTGGAGATAAATGTAGAATGTGATAACTGAAGCTACTATAACATCTCTGAATAGATACTTAGTTATTATAGAAATACGAAGAACGTGATGAAATATAAGCTTATATTTATAGATTTAAATGTTTGTTCTACAATAAAAGAAGAAAATCGTCATTGATAAAACTACACATAATTATTGAAATCCTATTCATTCTACTTTAAAGTGACAGCAATTTTGTAAATACCAAAAAACTGATGCCTAGGATGAGTACATCGACAACTACATATAGAACTTTCCATCAAAAACAATTATAGGTTGAGATGACTAAGTCACCTTCTCCTTTGGTAATAACTGGATGGAGGAGGATTTGCAAGGGCAGGTGTACATAATTTTTTATTAGCCAGTAGCATCTAAGGACTCCTAGCTTTTCTTTAATATCATCCCAACTGTGTATCACCCAAAATCTGGAATAAATTAGTCATTCCTCTATAAGAAATATTCATGACAATTCACAGCTGAGGCACATAGGATATGATCAATAAAAAGCCTACTAGTCTTTAGTACTTATGTCCTTCTCATGAATCTTAACCAAAAGAAGTAATAAATAAGTGGCACATATAAATAGTACCTTTAAATAAGCAAGTGAGCCTTCCTCAGCAATAAGCAACATTCTCTGAATATCAAAAATAATAACTGGTTTAGCAGCAATGCAGCATGGAAACACGAGGGTATAAGATATACTGTACTTTAAGCTCTGTTTGATGAATCTGAGCACAGTTCCTGGGGGATAGATTACTTTAAACCATGCTCTTTTACTTTCTAATCCTGACTTGATTTGATTTGTACTTTAATACAGCTGCCTGGCAATTCAACAGCAAATAGAGACTATTTATGTAATCAGATTGTAAGTAGTGGGACAAGAAGAAACTCTCTAGAACCTTTTTGGAAAATAGTTTGTTGTACTTTTTATTTATTGAACAGCAGGGCTCCGGGCTTTCCAGTGCTCATTATAATTGGTTTTCTGCTTGAACTTTCAAAAACTGTCATGTCAATACTCAAACAGAATTTTTTTTGCTTACTGTATGGCTATGGGCTCTATTTTCTCGTGTGCAACTTGACAAAGTTCTTGTAATACCTTGGAGGCAAAGTTCTAGAGTTTCCCTTCCTATTTAAAAAAATTGGGCATCAAAGGTCTTTAGTGCTTTGCACACTTGTGTTATTTTGCAATTAAATGCCTTAGACTAAGATATTGTTTCCTTTTCTGCCTACCCCTGCCTATTCATGTGTGCTATTGTCCTGTGGGAGGAATCCCTCTGCTTTTGTTTCACCATCCAACAATATGCTCTTTAATTCTATCACCTCGATGCAGCCCTACTGGTAAGTAAGCTCACTTTTCCACTGATGTGTTCATAATCACACTTCATATTCTAGTTACCATTTGATAAAAAATTTGCCCTTTCCCTAAAGTTTCCTTTCCTGTGTCACTACCAAGAGTACAAATGTGAATTTTATATTCCCCAACCCTTTCCTTCAGAAACCCTAATGATCCACCCAACAACTTATACACAAGAACCTCAAATGAATTTATGACAAAGTAAAACAAGTGTCTAAATTGGAAATGAATTTTTAAACTCCATGCCTGGAAATAACCTCTTTTGACTAATATAAGTATATTTAGCCCTATCATATTCTATTTTAAAACTACAGTGAGATCTCTTGTGTAGTGTAGGATTATTTATAGTAATTTTCTATGTGGCCAGAACAGAGATAATTGCAAGACAAAGGATTTCTGCTAGAAATTAGTGCTCTATGTTTCATTTTATTTCCTGTTCTTTTTCATTTCCTCCTACTTAAAGCAATCATCTCTTAGGAACTATGCGATGAGTGGATATTTTCTCTTCATGATAAAAATACAGTACTAAAAATAAATAAAAGAAGGCCATTGAATAACATCAAAATTTTGATAACTTTTAAGGTATTAAAATAGCCTTTGCTTCAAGTGGACAATAGAACACATAGATTCCATAGCATTTCAGATAGAAGTTGACCCCTGTTGTTATCAATTATTTGGTGGTCTTCTCTAAAGATTATTTAAGAGAGACATTGTGCTATTAAACTAAAATTGTGCGTTTGATTTGGTTCAATTTCATCCTCATTTTGTTACAGTCGTGGTCAAATGTTTGATTATGAAGCTGAAAGCATTTCTCTCAAAACCAACCCAGGTGCTGCATTTTCAACATCCAAATGTTCACTGACAAAGCAACCATCCACAAACACAAGCTTCACTTTAAACCCAATCAACGAAGTGCAGCTGCAAGGAAAATATGCATCATTGAAATGCTGTAGCTGCTGATCAAATTTGCAGCCATATTCTCAAGAATGATCCTTACGAAACAGAGTGACACAAGCTGCAGGTTACTTTAGAATGTATTTGTGTTCTTTTAACACTTTTGTGGGAAAAAATGGACACCTCTGGGATTAGGAGAATCCTTATGCAGTATGGAAAATATCGATTCCTTCTAATACCATGCATTCAGAACTTTTCAAATTCAGTATCCAAAAAAAGATTTCCAAAACATTGGTGGGAACTAGGTTGTAACTAAGAATAGAAGGGATAGTTCAGCATAATGAAAGTGTGACCAGGAATGAATTTTTTTTTTTAAGAAATTCAAGAAATGGAAAAATTCCTGACAATGCTTACTTGAAACAATAATAGACATGGAAGCTCTTGCTGGACTCTATTATTTATTTCAAATATTTAACTGGAGTGGATTTTTATATTGATACAATCATATCTGTGAGGGTAGTCATGTTTAACCACAGTATGACTTGCAGCTTGATCCTGTAAATATGTTTGCCGTGCTATACTACAGGTTAAGGTGACCATCGGAATCAAATAAAAATATGAAATCCATTAAATTCTTAGGGTAAAACTCATTCTCTCGATCTCAAAAAATTGCTTGTGTATAGCAGCTTTTTACTTTCATAATTATGTGTCTATGCTATTCCCTGTGTGAGTGAAAATATAATTTGTTATATGCAAACTGAAAAAAAACTATCATAATTTTTTGAAAAAATTATTGAAGGATACACATTTATCATACATATATATACATATAAATATCTATACACATGTATAAACCAACAAATCTGGTTTGCTGATTATTAGTAAAGAATTTGTCTTATATTTTCCTTATAGAATACGCTCAGTTCTTTTAAGAACCTGTATGACTGTGTTATCTATTCTATTATCTATTTTACTATCAGACAGAGGGGATGAACTAGTGTGTTAGTTTAATCGCACAGAACAACTGGCTGAGATTTGCTCTTCCTGTACACTAAACTCAGAAGACAGATCTGATTCTGTGTCTTTAGCTCCCAAAACTACATCAAGGCTACTCTTTTAGTCAACTTGGAAATTTATATACTATACACTAACCCTCCTTTAATATCCTCTCTCTCTTTCCTCTGGGCATTTATTGCTGTTCTTTCTAGTTCAGTAACCAGTGAGCAGAAGGTTCATTAAAACTAATTGAATTGGAAACTTGTCTGCCCTGGGAAATATTAACTCTTTGTTGTTATCTGTAGGAAATTCCTTTTGTTATGTTCCTTTGAATTGAATTATTGGATCTTAATGTTACCAAAGCTGTGTTAAAAGGAATTTCCATCTTTTTGATGGTCTAGACAGCAAGTTTCAGGAAAATGTCCTTATGTTGGATGGGATTTTACAAAATACAGCAGCATTTTATCCAATCATGTAAACAGCAACATTGCACACTGTTCAAAAACTGGAACGATGTTGCCCTGTCAACTCTTGTAGTTCTTCTAGTCACTGCTACACTGACTGGATTTTTTTTTTTTAAAGAGGTTTCTATCATGGTTCATTCTCACTTGGTGAAACAAATAACACAACTGCAGGTTAGCAAGTCAATGGTAGTGGAATACAGATTGTCAGAGAACATTAATCCCACAATTGCTGCCATTCTATCCATTTGAACAAATGTCAAAATGAAAAGATTATAATTATTCTTAATGATATAGAGAAACTCACTTTAATTTGTCATTTGTAATCATTTGGAAATTGTGTTGAAAAACTACATTTGAAATAGGGTTTAGGAGGCTGTGTGTGTTCTGGAATTGTTTAGAGCAGAGAAATATTGACAAAATTGGAAACATTTGATAATACTCACAGTGGTAGATGTTTGCCAGCTTTAAAAATCAATTGAAAATAACAGGCAACCCACTGTTGCTAATAAAAGTAAATATTTATGACTGATTTGACTGTGCTTCAATACCAGTCAATCACTTTCTAAAGGATCTTTGCAATTCATTAACCTCTTTTTACTGGTCTTGTCCCTGTTGGTATTAGCCATTAAAAAAGAATAAGGGAGGGGGTTTTGATTTTTTCTGTTCTCATCATTCATAGCTTATTTGTTCCTTCCCTTCATTCCCACACATTGCTACTAAATTGATTGTCTGTTTAGTCATATGAATGATAAAGTAGCAATGCCAGCAAGATTGAAAGCTTCCATTAATTTCTGAAGAAGGTGAGTTCCTCTGCTTCAACCACAACTGAAAACAAACCTACTTCTCATAGTGTCTTCTATCACTAGTAATTTTTGCTGTGATAGAGTCCATGTAACTCTCAGAGCTCCTTTCTGGACTTCCCTGGGCAAACTTTAAGAAAACAGATATTTATTAATATCATCTCAAAATTGCCTATTCTTCTGTGCTTTCAACCTGGCTATAATATTTATTTACAAAATCTGCAAATTTGTATTTAAACAACACTGAAAACAATGCTTCATATGTATTTACTTCTTAAAGATGCTACAAAATTTCATTCATTCAGTAATCAGCATATGCAAAGGTAAATCTTTCATGCAGTGAGAGACATCTTCCTTTATTAAAGGAGCTTTTTAGAGTTCTTCCATGACAGAGTTTTAGATTTCTGAGATCTGTGTTTAAAAATAATAGCACTACACTTCACTGCTTCTTTTTACTTCTTAAAATGTTCATAAAATCATAACCATCTAAAATTATCTACAGCAACTGTGCTTCCTTACAAAGGTATTCTGTGATGTATTACAGTGATACTTTAAGTTGCTTTAATTGCTGTTGTTAGTATATATCTTCTCACTGAATAACATACTTAGCAACGTGTAAAACCTGCATAACTTACCAGTATGTGTAAGTTAAACCCACCTCTAGGTAGCCTTAAATTATAATCCTCTATGGAAACAGATTTATTTTACTCTTATTTTATTTATTTTATTCTATTTATTTATTTTACTCTGTCAATGGTACATGTATCTTTTCACCCCATGGGGCTTTGTTTATAATGATAGCTAATATTTATTGAGCCATAAGGTTTGTTGTGTGGCTGGCAGTATGTTTAAAAAAAGAAAGTTTAACATAAATTATTGTAATTATTTACAATAGCCAAGATATGGAAGCAACTTAAGTGTGCATCGATAGATGAACGGATAAAGGTGTGGCATATAAATACATTGGAATATTACCCAGTCATAAAAAATTAAATATTGTAATTTGCAACTACATGGATGGATCTAGAGGGTATCATACTAAGTAAAATAAGTCAGACAGAGAAAGACAAATATCAAATGATCTCACTTATATGTGGGACCTAAAAAACAAAACAAACAAACAAAATAACATAGACTTTTAGGTAGAACAAAAGGGTGGCTGCCAGAGGGGAGAAGGGTGGGAGTCTGGGTCAATAGGTGAACGGGATTAAGAGGTACAAACTTACAGTCATAAAATAAATAAGCCATGGGGATGTAATATAGCATAAAGAATATGTTAAGTATACGCTTTGTATGGGGAGAGATGGTTATCAGGCTTACCGCAGTGACCATTTCATAATGTATGTAAATGTCAAATCACCGTGTAGTACACTTGAAACTAACATAATATTGTATGTCAAACATATTTCTATAAAAGTAAAATAAAATAGTAAATAAAATAAATAAAAAAGAACTTTAACATAAATTATCATGTTTAATCCTCTCAACAACTCCATGAGGTAGGTTCCAATTTAACTGCAATTTCTTAGATGAGGAAACTGAGGCTGCCAGAGGTTAAATGACTTTCCCAAGATCACGTGCAGGTTAAGCTGTAAGAACTGAATTTGCATGACAGTCTGAAGCCAGAGCCCATGTTCTCAATGCTCACTTCTACTGACCATTCAACTTGGTCTACCCTGCACAAGAAATACTGATACTTTTAGATCTGCCTATTTCACAATCCCAGGTTATAATATCCCACAAGGGCTGGGGTATCTTATTCCACTTTGAGCCTCACCTTTGCCTTAGCTTGGCATTTTGCATATAGTGAGTGCTTTTGAATTGCCAGAGTGTGCATGCTATACAAAGACAAACTCTAATTATTTAGAGTTTTTAGTTTTCTTTCTTTGTAATGGCTCCAAGCACTAAACAAAAAATAATGCTACAGACAACAATTTCAGAGAAAGGAACAGAAACACACACATACACACACACCAGCACACAAGAGGGGGTGACGCATGTGGCAGAGCCAGCAATACAGCAGGATTTTGAAGCCTTGTCCCTGAGTCTACCCTAGCTACCTTCATATCTAGAGTTCCGCGTGTGGTCTGTGTCATAAGATCTTATCTAATTGCATCACTGATTCTGCATAAAGAGGAATAAGCCTAAGTTATTGATTTCATCCACACTGGCATCTTGGTCTCCCATATGAACCAAGATTTCTGAAAGCCTTATCATTAGCCTTTCTACGGAGAGTCAGCATCATCGAAGTTAATTAGAAATGAGAACACGTTCAGTTTTTCCAGTCTTAGACGGTAGAATCTGGTCCTTGGCAGTCCCAAGTTTGGAAACTATCTTTCCATGGATTGGCATTTAGATTCACATTGGTAGAGAAGACTAACCTTCTGTTGTTCTCTGTAATAGCTGCACACAGGATATTGTCTTCATGCTTCCAACAGTGCACAGTAAGATCTTTGTGCGGCAGCTAATGCACAGCAGTAGACCTAGCATGGTTCCACATACTTTATAAGATACTGAATGAAAGATGACTTTAGGACAGGAATACAAATACCAGTAACACAAGAACATCCCACTACTGGCAAGAATGGAAAGAGGTGAGAGTCCTTCTTCACAGATATGGACCTAAAGCAGAAAGTCCATGACTTTATTTGGCAGGCTTTAAAATGTTTATTCTCATTGTAGGCATTTGTCTTTTCACATATTATCCTTTCCATAAAAAAGAAATATTACTTCCTGAAAGAAGGCTTCTGAAAATGAGTACATAATTATTCAAAGGATGTAAATGGCAGATGGGGCATAGCAAGTAGAAGAGGTTCTTCCGTGAAGTTACATCTTCTAAACCACTGTGGTTGGGAAGAGAAAAGTGCACTCAGAGCAAATACGGCAAAAGCAAAAGGCCTGAGTGGTCTGGTTCTCTACGAACGATTATAACATTAGCCAACAATTTATATGCTGGTTTTTAAAAAAGGAATATTTAAAAATGAGTATAAAATATTCATTAAATTATTTTAAAAATCACACTGTGCTGGTGTTTAATAGTTTCTTCAGTAAGTTATTATTTCTCATTATGTTAAGAATGTTTTAAATTATAGAAAATGTTTTAATGTTTATTTTAATAAAATTAGTAACATTTGACATCTAGGAGGAGATATAATAACTTCATAAAACTTATACCATTTATTTTAGCACTAAATTATTTTATTGGGAAATATATCCAAAGATACATCGTTTATCTAAAAGACTAACAAGTTCTTTTCCACACTAAAAATCTATCATAACTCTCTCTCTGGCAAAGGTGACAAAATAAACTTGATAAGAGCAATTCAGCAGGCAGTGAAACCTTTACATTGGGAACAAGGATAAGGTGATGCCAATATGGTAATGATAAAAGATTCCACTGAGGTTGCCTATTTGTAAGATTTCCCACGCCAGTGTTTCTACAGAAAAGCTGAAGTTCATTTGGCAGGTAGAAGCCTCCTGGGAACCGTTTTGTATCAAGCAGTGTTACAAAAAATGTTGAGAAGATGGTAATAGCTGTCTTGAGCCAGATCGAAAGCACTTTAGGATTCCTAGACCAGATGCCTCTGCCTTCCAGTCTATTCATCCTGGCATGCTGGCCCGGAGAAGACCTACCTACACACTTACCCCCAAAAAGCAAGTAACCTTGATTTTTCAGAAGTCCACCTGACACTTGTATTTATGCTCTACAGTATTTAAATCACTAACGTCTCATCAGTGTTGGCTCACAAACTTATTTTGTATTTACTCCTTCTTTTAGATCTATACTCTTTAAGCGGAAGCCAATTTTTATTTTCACAGTTTAAAATTGTTTTCAAAATAATAGCAAATAACTCATATCCCAAAAGCTTTTTGCTAAGAAGTTTTAAAAATGAATGATAGGTTATGATTTATATCTTACCTGCATTGACACTTGAATATCTGGAAATGATAGGCAGTACCAAATAAAAATTTTTGTGACATACATGTGAAACCAATTAATAATGATTCCCCCAATATCAGTAATAACTCAGATGGCTTATACTGAAATCACCAAGAGGATTTAAAAGTATATCTTTAGGGAAGTCATCTAACCTCTTTAGATCTTAGCTTTCTCTTCTGAAAATGAAAAGATTGAATGATTTGATCTCTTTAAATCCTTAACAATCCCAAACACTTTGACAGAGAAGGAAGGAGGAGGACTTGAGCTACCAAGTGGGCAGGTAAAAAGGGAAGATTGGAAAGGTCACTGATGACAAAATTCATAATTTGGTGCTGAGACTTGGCCTGGCAAGCAGTGCTGAGAACTGTTAAATGTTCTGAGCTTATCTTCAAGATTAGGAGACGGAGTCAATCAAAAGGATTAATTTTTGTAAGTTTGAAGGCCCCTAAAGAGAGGCAGGAAATTCAACCCACTGATCTTGAGGCCCCCTGTTGCCCTGTGATGGTATCTGTCTCAGATGAGGGGCCAACTCCGACCTTTTGTGAAGGAATCTTCCCTGCATGCTTCTCTCCTATAGCCAGACCTTTGAATTTCAGGAGAAAGGGGACCTCTGGCCTTAAATAGGCCATCTTGAGAGCCCAGCCACGGATTTCTGCAGCATGCAGCAACTTCTCACACAAAGAGTAAGCCCCTTGCCTAATGCCTCTTTGTACATGGAGGAAGCAAACTTGGTTTGAAATTTTTACAAAAGAGTAAATGGGAATTTTACTTTGTCTTAATCCCTCTTATCCCTTTCAACTCATAATATGGAAGTAAAGAATGTGGAGTTTGTGAGGTTCACTCAGGGAGTAATAGAAATACAGTAACACATCAATCCATTCATAGATATATTGGAGAAATTCGTATGACCTTTAATGCCTGGGAAGATTTTTGCCAAAGCCAAGGTCATCTAGAATTTCTCTCTTAAATGTCTTTCATAAAGGTAATCTTGTTCTCCCACCCCTTTCCTTAACCTGCCAGAGACTTTGCTATTTGGATCATCTTTCTCAAGTGTTTGGTGCTTCCTTCAATCTCCTAGAGAGATGGATATTTCAATAAAAATTCATGTTCAGGGTATTTCTTCTTTAATATATTTTGGTGAGTTCTAGATAAATTTCTCTCTCTCTTTTTAATATATTTATTACCCATCCTTTTAGTGAATAGAATTATTACATTATTATAAAAGAGAATTTTCAAAGTTTATTCTTCCATATTCTCCTTCATTGGGAATAATTATCAATATTTATTAAATGTTAAGGTTGGAAAAGGCGTAACACATCATAAATTATAACAATTTTCAGAGGAAGAAACTGAAACTTGGAGAAGTTAACTGACATCTGAGATTGTTAATAAAAAACACTTGATCTTTTGACTCCTAGTCCAGTGCTGTTTCATTATAATAAAATGCCTTATTTTAGATGAAACTGTGGATTGCCAAAGCTAATAGAAAACTTGGAAAATGAACTATGTCATGCTCCTCCTTTCCCAATAAGGACACTAAGGACTCCCCAGTGCCCTTCGGGTCCCCTTTTGTATTCACCAAGCAAGACCTACCTGACTGGAGGAGGAGATATAGACCTTGAGTAGACGATAACAGACGTGTGAAACCAAGACAACCAAAGGAGAGCTGCTTCATCATCCATATTAGCCTTCACACCCCCAAAATGCATCTCTCCTTAGTGTACCTTCACTTTCAAAGGAGTATTTAATAACACTATGGGAATTCCAGCACAGTATAGATGAGTGGGGAAGAGATCTTTAAGGTAAGTGATGCCTTAAGATTCTTCACACCATCTCATGGAAATCACACCTAGCTCCATCTCTGTGAAAGGCCTACCTGAGTACAACCACAACTGCTTTCCCAACCCTGAGCCATGCCAAAAATATTAAGACAATCAAAATCAATATTGTCAATGCGATTCGTGACTGCCTGTGGTTAAACGGCTAGAGACAAAACTGACATTTCATTTGGCCACAGTAATGCTTCCAGAGTGTAAATGATCTATAGTACACAACTGATTGCTATGCACAATACGAATCTACTGTTCTCATTCTTTCTTTTGTGGCTATAGTTACTTTCCTTCATTTGTTCAGACAAGGAATATACATTATTTATCCATACTCCACTGAGCTCAGTGGTAGGTCCTGGAGTACAATTTTGAATAAGACAGATATGATTTCTGACATATTTGTTACAAGGGGGAATTTCAGAATAAGAAAGCACATTAGAGGAGGACAAAAACACTGGGGATTCAAGGAAGACTTCCCTAAAGGAGCAACATTAAGCTGAAACTTTGAAAGAATTAATAGGAGTTAATGAGTCACTGAGCAGGAGGAAAAGTGTTTTAAGCAGATGGAACAGCATATGTAAGAGCCCAGAAACAAAAGGAAATGTGGCGTGGTTAAAGGACCAGAAAAGATCATAACAATTGGAACAGTAGGAGTGACAATGAAATACTCATGGATTATGACTAAGAAAAATATGTTTAAAAGAGGAAAGAACCTAGATGTGCAATTGGAATTGCTACATGAGTGGCCCACGCACAAATCCTAGTGTTCCCCGGGTAGCTGGGGTGCAGCCCATCCCCACTTCAACTGATACCTGATGTGGAAGACTTGTCCTGGTTCAACCTCTTCTATCCCACCAGGTAGGCTTCCTCCTTGCTGCTTGCAGCAGGATCATTCAACCAGTCCTCTGAGGTGGATCTTCAGCCAATTGGATCAGGTCTGGCCACTTTGTACAGACTGCAGGGACCCAGAGGAACAAACCACATCCATGCCACACCAAGCAGTCAGTTTGTGGGCTTCTCTTCTCTCTGCCTGACATTTCTCTCCAACACCCTTCTCCCCCTCCCAAGTAGTCACAGAGATCAGATTAGCAGAAGTCTAAATAAGGACAAGATGCCAATCTTTGTTTCTTGCAGGTGCTTCCAATTTCTACAAGTAATTATATGGAAGGTCCCTCACTTAACGTGGATGAAGAATACTTCCCTTCCCTCTCCTGTGGGAAGAAAAGGGGAATAAAAACCTCAACTCTCTCTCCTCCCCAAATTAACAAATGGCTCCACTTCCACAGGTCTCCACTCTCCCCTCAGCCGTTTTTCCTCTCTTCTCTATCTTCCTGTGCCACCCGCCCTCCACAAGTCTTCTGCTTATAAATTAGGAAAATGGGAAGATGAGTTATGCATACATAATCCATAGATGTGTAAGGAAAGCTCTGATTACAGATTTCTTCCCTATCACCATTTCCCATTGGTCTGTTATCAAAAGGTGAATTCACCAAATGTACATCCTTAAATCCTTAAACTCTGAAGCAGGCAACACTTGACAATAGGTGTTCCTTTAAAATCTCTTGCCTCAGGGACCACAGAGATCCATGCTCAACCATTTTAAAGCAATCTTGATTCCAGAAGATGTTGACCCATGGAATTAGTTTCCTTTTTTTTTTTTTTTTTTTTTTTTTGCGGTATGTGGGCCTCTCCCTGTCGTGGCCTCTCCTGTTGCAGAGCACAGGCTCCGGACGCGCAGGCTCAGCGGCCATGGCTCACGGGCCCAGCCGCTCCGCGGCATGTGGGATCCTCCCAGACCAGGGCACGAACCCGTTTCCCCTGCATCGGCAGGCGGACTCTCAACCACTGCGCCACCAGGGAAGCCCTGGTTTCCTTTTTAACTCCTGTTCTTCTGCCCCCTCATTTGCCTCTGATGTTTCCTGACGTTGATGTGTTTTCAGAATTCCAATTCTGGTATCCACGCCATTCTGTTCCTGGTGTCTTTTGTCCTGACACCCTGTAATTGAACTTAGCTTAACCCTCCAACTCCCATCCTGCCTCCCAGGCTTCATGTTGATTTTCTCTTTCCCTGATACTGACCCCAGGATATCTCTGATTTATATTTTAGCCTTGCAGATTCCTGGTATTAATCTACAAAGTTAGGACAGAAGAAACTCTCTGGAATTTCCAAAATCAAAGCATCATGTATTGTTCATAACATTTTATGTTTTTATTTTAAGTAAAAATGAATGACCATAATAATAAACAGAAAATCATTTTTCTGATAGAGGTTTTCTATTAAACTGTCACAGGATTTCTGGTAAAAAAGTTAATAATAAATAATAAGCTCATGATTTGTTAATATTATGAAGCTATATATATATAAAATTCACTAACAGAAAAATGATCTCTACATGATATAAACATTTGATAACTGAGAACATCAGTACAAAAATGTCAATTAAAAACCATTTTAGGGCTTCCCTGGTGGCGCAGTGGTTGAGAGTCCGCCTGCCGAAGCAGGGGACACGGGTTCGTGCCCCAGTCCGGGAGGATCCCACATGCCGCGGAGTGGCTGGGCCCGTGAGCCATGGCCGCTGAGCCTGCACGTCCAGAGCCTGCGCTCCGCAACGGGAGGGGCCACAACAGTGAGAGGCCCATGTACCGCAAAAAAAAAAAAAAAAAACCATTTTAAAAGTTAAAAGACAATACCATAAAGATTTAATATTTAAAAGTTGTTACCCTTAAAATGAAATTTTAAACACGCAAAGCATTAATGACCCTATCAAATAGTCTTGACCTTTGTTCCATGACAAATATTCCAGATGTAGAAAATCTTTCATTTTGCATTGTTCAGAATGCATCCAAAAGCACGTTCAAGCTGGGTGTTTGGGTGCAAATTACTTCATATGAACTAATTATTTTTAAATGATGAAAATATTTTGTCTGCTTGCTCTGATTTTGATTTTGCCCCTGAAAGTGATATTGCTTTTGCTAATTTAGATTTTAGATTGGTTTTTGACTTGTCTGAGTATTGAATGCGCTTCGTTTTTTCTTTGTATTTTTACTGTTAAAGTATTTACAAAGAACTGTAGCCTCCAGTGAATATTCAAACACTGAAAAACTCCAGAAAGATTATTGGGTAGTATTCAAATAAGGTAATATTTGAATCACCTAGCAAAGTTAGCACTACGTGTGGACTCACACGTCACAATTTCCAATTTAAAGAGTTCTTTTCTTCCAAAACTTGTTGTCTCATGGAACAGCACTCATAGGACTTGTATAAAATATACTAGGTGCATAAACTTATTAATATTTGTTTTATTTGCAAGAATGCATGTGTGAGCAATAAACACACACTTATAACTGGGCAAAAACTACAAGCAAAATTGACTGAAGAAATGGTGACCACTTCTCTCCTCCTTATTCCAATTCAGTTTCTGGAGCCCTCACCAACCTTGTCAGTATTAGTATTTCCTGCCTTTTTTTTTTTTTTTTTTTTTTTTTTTTGGCAGTACGCGGGCCTCTCACTGCTGCGGAGCACAGGCTCCGGACGCGCAGGCCCAGCGGCCACGGCTCAGGGCCCAGGGCCCAGCCGCTCCGCGGCACAAAAATAGAATCTGGGTAGTAAAATGAAGTCTTACCTGTTTTTTTTCCTTTGTGCTGAGTCTAGCTGCATTTCCTCATAGGGGCCCGTGTGCAGAGGCCTCACACCCGGCCCTTCAGACCAGAGCTCCTAGTGCGAAACGGATGCGCCCGAAACCTCAGCTCGCTGAACCGTGGGCAGGAGCGCTGTGCACGACACCTCCGTTTGAGGTGACTGACGGCAGTGTGCCGTGCGCAGAGACGCTGGGCCCTGCACTGCGATCTGGAGCCCAAAGCAGCACAGCTGCGCTTGCGCAGACCAGTGAGAGCTCCGCCTCCTTTCCCTGCTGAGGAGAACCGTATAATGCAGCCCTGCCCTCAGCCTGTCAGGGAGGCGGCGAGCGTATCTAGAGCTCTAGACCAGGCGCTCGCACCTCTCCATTCTTTGATCAGAGAAAAAGCTTTCCTTTGCTTCTGAACTGAATTCAGTCTCCTTCTATTGGCGGAAGGACCGTGTTGGGGCCCAGCTCGAAAGGGTTAGTAACATTCAGGATTTGAAAAACGTAAATTTCCTGAGAACTATTGGAAAGGAATTCCTTCATGGAAATCAGGTCTCTTATAGGCCAACACCTGGCCAATGCATGTCAAGGTTTACATGATAAAATAAAATATGGAGTTTTGTTTTCTAATAAATGGAATTTGCTAAGTAGAAATATAATCCAGTTTTGAACATGAAAACGTATACCTCCCAAACTTTTTCATGTCATAGAAAGTGTGTGGGACACATATTTGCAGTACACTGAGGTACCAGAGGAGGCTGCCCTCTGGTGTTTGTCACTCCAAGGCCATCCAGCCTTCCTGGGGATGGAGATCAAAATCTTAGCATGCCAGTCAGTCACCTCTGCCATGTGACCTGGGTGTCTGCCCTTGGAAGGGGGGTAGGGGCAGGGAAAAGGACCATACTAAGATAGACAGGCCCCCCAGGCTCAGAGCCAAGCTCTGGCCCTGAGAAAGGAATCAACAGCAAAACAAGAGGGAAAGGCAGTGATTTTACAGAGAGTGATTCTGACATGAACTAGCCAGCTGCTTATTCACCCAGATGTATACTAGTTGGGTGTTAATGGATTGCAAAGGTTTTGGTTTGGTTTGGTTTGGTTTTTTCAGTTTTTTATTTTTTGCATGTAAACTCATTATATTGTCGTTAATAATTTATGTTGGCATACCATACTTGTATGTTCAACTGGCCAGTAGATGTAGGTCAGACTTAACTGCGAGAGGGGGGTCCTTGAGAAATAAATGAGTGTCCTGGACCCTGGGGTTATAGAAAGAGGTATCTGCAGGTATGTGTAAGAAGAGGAGGAGCTGGGGACTTCCTTGGTGGCAGTGGTTAAGAATCCGCCTGCCGGGCTTCCCTGGTGGCGCAGTGGTTGAGAGTCCGCCTGCCGATGCAGGGGACACGGGTTCGTGCCCCGGTCCAGGAGGATCCCACATGCCGGGGAGCGCCTGGGCCCGTGAGCCATGGCTGCTGAGCCTGCGGGTCCGGAGTAACGGGAGAGGCCACAGCAGTGAGAGGCCCGCATACCGCAAAAAAAAAAAAAAAATATCCGCCTGCCATTTTCAGGGACACGGGACACGGGTTCCATCCCTGGTCTGGGAAGATCCCACACGCCGGGGAGGAACGAAGCTCCACAACTACTGAACCTGCGCTCTAGAGCCCGCAAGCCACAACTACTTAGCCTGCATGCCACAACTACTGAAGCCCACGCGCCTAGAGCCTGTGCTCTGCAACAAGAGAAGCCACCGCAATGAGGAGCCTGTGCACTGCAGCGAAAAGTAGCCCCCACTTGCCACAACTAGAGAAAGCCCATGTGCTGTAACAAAGACCCAATGCAACCAAAAATTTTTAAAAAAAGAAGGGGAGGAGCTGGTCCATGGATTCTTTTCTCTTGACTCTGTTCCAACACTAAAGCTGTGGGAGTCCAAACTGATTTCATTCCATTCCTGGGAACCTGAAGCTCAGAGAACAGTTCCTTGGGGTAATCACAAGCTTCTGTTTGCCCATGAATTGCCTTAACCAACTGGTCATGTCAGCTCTTTGGCAGCACACACCTTTCACAGCCCAAAGTGTGCGTAGTGGAATTAAAGTCCCAGGAGCCCACAGCAATTCATCAGGAGATGACCCACAAGCAGAGAAATCCAACTATTTGGCACCAACTTACACTCAGAAAGAAACTCGTTAGAACTAAGTTGATATTTCTCTAACAAGTGGTTCTCAGCTCTGGCTGTACATTAGAATTTCTGAGGAGTTTTAATGCTGATGCCTGGGCCCTATATCCCCCCACTTCTCAGAGATTCTGATTGAATTAGTTTGGGGTGACACCAGGGCATCACAATTCTTTTAAAGCACTCCAAGTGATTCTATTATACAGCCAAGAAAAGAACAGCCACTCTAATAGGGTCTTCTCAAAAAGATGCTAGCCTTTCCTATTACCCAGGTAGCTATATATATAACAAGAATATTCTACTTCTTATTTGGTTCACATCAATGTATTTAAAAGAAGTACTACTATTACTCACATATTTAATACATGTCAACTTGTCTCATAGTCTCATAAAGATGCTTCCTCTTCCCTCAAGAAACTAACAATCTAAATAACAGCATTTGATCAATGGCAAATTGGGCTCAACAATAGGTTACAAAACAGAGGATGTTTAGATTAGATGTTAGAATTTCTGGGCAACAAGTTTTCTAAGATGCTGGAATTTATTACAAAAAGAACCCATGGAAATTTCTCTCCCAAAATTGTAGAAAATAGACTATGGACAATTTTTCTCATCAAGGTTTGAGGGCAGATCCACCTGAAGAACAAAGACATGAAGAGTTCAAATATGCAGCACTTCCTAAAATGATTTGGCCATGGAAGCTTCCTTTCCCCCAGAATATCCCAATAGCTGATCTGTGGATATTCAGAGAAAGGTGTCAAATCTATAACTGTGGATAAATGTCCAGACATCCTTACTTCTCCAATTAAGAAATCTTCTCCCTTCAGATAGCAGAGCCTTGGAAGTTATGTGAAACACCAGGAATTGTTTAGAGGTTAAACTTAAAATGACTAGTGCAATTTTGTGCAAAATCAGACCTCATCTCACACAAATTCAAGCAAGAACAGTTGACACAAGTTTAAGAAATATTTATAGAAGAAGACATGAAATTGAGAAAGTAAAGCCTTATCACTTTTCTGCCTACATATTTATAGGAGAAAAGTCCAGTGGTTTATTGGGCATAAAAGCAGAGAGATGCTGGAAAGTTTAAGGTAGATGAAAGAGCTTTAGCAAAAATATATACAAAAGTTCTGAAATGGTAATACAGGAGTAAGGAATAAGAGACATACCAGAATTAGGCTGATAGTACCTCAGAGGTATTTCTGGTTTTGTACATTCATTGAAAAAAAAAAAGAAAAAAACTTTAATGATATATTTAAGGAGAACTCAGTTTTACACAAATGATTTGTTGAGATGAAGATTTTCCAAGTCCTAAACATCAGTACTGTGGGGATAAGGTCAACCTGTAGATACTTTATATAACAGCATGGCCAGAAGAAGTAGGAAGAAGACTTGGGATGTACAAAACATTAATATTTCATGTAAAAAAAGTTTGGATACCAAGTAGAGTCTACAAAGATGATGAGGAAAGACAGAAGCAGGCAGTCAGTCTAGGGCCATAGGTTTTAGTCAGAAGGGAATGTGCTAGGGAAGCTAAGGCTGAAATACACTCAAGCCCCAGACTCAACAGTCCTGACTCTCCTCAGTAACCAAAGTACCAAGAACAATCTCAGATTTGATGCACAATATTACCTTGGAGTTGCAGAAAAAGATAGGAAAGTTATGAAAATTGGAAACTTTCTGCCTCAAACATGAATTTACTAAAAGTCTACCTATGAACTTTGGTACTAAAGAGAAGAATCACTGCTGATTGAAATAACTGAATTATTTTACATCATGGATGAAAATTCTCATTAAACCACCCCTTTAGTATGTTTATTACACAGTCAAGCTACTAATACCCTTTTCTGGTATACAGAATTGTGATGGAAGGCAAAAACTCAAGATATTTGGACTTAATATAATTTTCCTCATTTACTGGAAATATCTGCAGAGTTTAATGGAAACTGGAAATCAGCACGTGTCAGATCTATTTCTGAAGCTGAAAAAGCCACTGAAATTTGGGTTTCTTAAGTTCCTAACCTACAAAATTGTAATAACAACATAGGCCTCCCTCTTACACTGCCTGGGAGAGTGGAAATTAATGAGTTATGTCTATAGTACTCTACAAGGTTTTTTAAAATATTTATTAAAAATTAAGATTATCATACTGAGTTAAGTAAGTCAGACACAGAAAGACAAGTATTATATGATATCACTTATATGAGGAATCTAAAAAATAGTACAAATAAACTTACTTACAAAACAGAAACAGTCTCACAGACATAGAAAAGAAACTTTTGGTTAACAAAAGGGAAAGGGGTGGGGGAGGGATGAATTAGGAGTATGAGATTAACAGATACACACCACTATATATAAAAAAGATGAACAACGAGAATTTACTGTATAGCACAGATAACTATAGGCAATATCTTGTAATAATCTATAAAGGAAAAAAATCTGAAAATATACATATATATGTATATATGTATAACTGAATCACTTTGCTGTATACTTGAAACTAATACAATATTGTAAATCAACTATACTTCAATAACAAAATTAAAACATCACCAAATTTTAAGAGCAATATAAAATGATTCTTTTTTCTCAAACTAAAAACAAAATTCTCCCAAAACATATACAAACCCATGCCAATATACATATCTTTACTTGTTGAAAGACACTAGGAAGAGGAAAAGGAAAGATCACTTTCCTTCCAGAAACTCCTCTCCAAAGTTTAGCAGTGGAGATGGTCAGTTCAGTTATGGAAGCTTTAATAAAATGAGGTATCTTGATATTCTAATCATCACCCTATCAATCTATCTGAAAGGATATGGAACTACTGAACTCAGAATTTCAGAGGGTATGGGTCTTTTTGCTCATCTAGTTCAAACCTACCTTGATAAATAAGAAATATAAGGGTATTACAGAGGACCCAAGGTCACAATAAATGGGAGAAATCAGTTTAATCCAAGCCTCTTTCTCTTTCCTCAAATAACCTTCTCATAGCTCTGATAGAACTATGATTATCAAAATACATAGAATATTTTCGAGTAAAGTAAGCCAGTGTTGTGAATCCCTCATTGCAAATTTCCTTCACAAACATTTGCCTGAAGAATTATGCTAGAGAAAAGTTATATTAGGAGACTAGAAAAGCACTGGTGTCACACTTCTAAATGACATTATTTTAAAAAGTGCCCTTCAATTTTATTTTGTCCAGCATTAATTTTTATGGCACTTTTCATGTAAGGGGTAAAAGTTTTCAATATTGTATATTTTAGCCTTATGACACCACACATCAGTATCATGCTCCCACTTCTTTAAAACAATGAAATATGCTTATTCATCTTTCCATCATGACTAAGTCCAAGAAAGTGGTTTTTACAAATGGGTAATAAATATAATCTTTGAAACAACTATTATTAATGAACATTTGTGTTTGTGTGAGTTCTCCAGAAGCAGACACCAAGATGCAAGGATTTTGTTAGGAGAAACATCTATGAGAGAACATGAGGAGGGAGTCAGGAAAGGCTGGGAGAGCCTTCAGACCACAGTGCAAGTGAAAGAGAAGGAAGCAAGGTTGCGTGGAAGAGTCCTAGACAGCCCTGCTGCATAATGAAGGCTCAACAAGGCCAAGGCCATCAAGGTGTCCTTGAGACAAAGCAACCATGCTGAGGAGGCTCCTGTCTTCCAGGAATGAACCTTCCTTACTCTCTCCTGATGCATCCAGTCATTGTCTAGGAGCAGCCTACACATGGCCTCGTTGCCAGTGCTTTGGTGTATTTCAGGTCACAGAAGCAGGTGTTCTTGGTTCCTCATGCTCCCTGTAATGGGATGTCTGCAAGTTGCCTTCCTGTGGCCGCTATGGCACCCATCGCATACCAGGCCTTGGGTCAAGTAGTATATATACACATATCCTTCTGCATCACAGCAACCTTGTAAGGTAGTATAATCACCCCAGCTTCACCCATGAAGAAATTTATATTCAGAGAGTTTTACTAATTTTCCTCCCAAATAAGAGTTAGTGTAGAGTGGATATAGGATTCAACTCCAGGTCTATCTGGATCCAAAGCTTATGTATTTATTGAATGAATGAATTAATGTGTAAATAAATTAAGGGGAGTTGCCTAGATGTATGGGAGGCTTAAAAAGACAAGTGCGTATAGACATTTAAAGTTGACATACCAAAAAGTAAACCATAACGTCACTCAGCTAGTAGGTAATCAAAATATATTTTAAAAAATAGATTTCCCACCCGATTTTTCCCTCTACTAAGTTCTACTCTTTTTGTATAGTTTGAGTTTTTATTATACTTATATATACATATTTTATGAGGGAAAGTGAAGTTCTACCTCACAAGAAGCTCAACTTTGCTCACGGTTGCAGTCCTACTTATAAAGTCAAATAATTAAAATTATATGTAATGTACCACAATGTTCATTGCAGCATTATTTACAATAGCCAGAACATGGAAGCAACCTAAGGGTCCATCGACAGATGAATGGATAAAGAAGATGTGGTACATATATAAAATGGAATATTACTCAGCCATGAAAAGAAACGAAATGAGTTATTTGTAGTGAGGTGGATGGATCTAGAGTTTGTCATACAGAGTGAAGTAAGTCAGAAAGAGAAAAACAAATACTATATGCTAACACATATATATGGAAACTAAGAAAAAAAAAGTCAGGAAGAACCTAGGGGTAAGACAGGAATAAAGACACAGACCTACTAGAGAATAGACTTGAGGATATGGGGAGGGGGAAGGATAAGCTGGGACGAAGTGAGAGAGTGGCATGGACATATATACACTGCCAAATGTAAAATAGCTAGCTAGTGGGAAGCAGCCACATAGCACAGGGAGATCAGCTCGATGCTTTGTGACCACCTAGGGGGGTGGGATAGGGAGGGTGGGAGGGAGACGCAAGAGGGAGGGGATATGGGCATATATGTATATGTATAGCTGATTCACTTTGTTATACAGCAGAAACTAAAATACCATTATAAAGCAATTATACTCCAATAAAGATGTTTAAAATTTTTTTTAATTAAAAAAAATAATATGCAAGTTCACCTGTGTACTTCAAGAGAGGAAGAGTTCCTTACACTATGACGTATATTTGTTCAGCTCCACGGAAACCATTTCGTTCCACTATCCACACACAATTTACATAAAACGAAGGGGAAAAAGGTAAGAGATGTGAAGTGTCACAACCCAAAAGGAAACAGTAGGACAGCATTCATTACTGAGAAGTGGAGGGGAACCCAGAGGTATTTACTGAGCCTGTGCCTATTAAAGACCTATCCACTTGTAATTGTGACTGTCTC
The DNA here is from genome assembly GCF_025265405.1 of Mesoplodon densirostris. Lineage (NCBI taxonomy): Eukaryota > Metazoa > Chordata > Mammalia > Artiodactyla > Ziphiidae > Mesoplodon > Mesoplodon densirostris. The sequence continues at coordinate 76,015,410 of NC_082668.1, forward strand.
TAATAGCATGAGATAGAGTGAAAAGAAAAATCCATACTCCCCCATTCCACAGCAGGCATCTGGACAATTCAGATCTCCTTGATCAAGCTGCTGAATCTTGTTTACACAAAAACAAGTGGTGTTGAACTGCAAAATAATAATAACAATAATAACGATACACACACACACACACACCAAAAAAAGCACATCATTTAAGTGTTACTTATTTGACCAAAAGAAAATAGAAAAGGAAGGAATAATCCAAATGACTCAGTCCTCAATCCTACTACTGCTTGAAATACTGTAATTGAAGGAAGGTCATGAAATATTGCTTGAAGTATATAGTTCTTTGCTTCAATTGTTCACTTCCTTATGCCGTAGAAATCTGGCCATCCCACAAATAGACTGCCAACCGTGTACTCAAGAAGGTAAGTCTAGGCTGCCACCCCCCATATTTGATTGTTCCATAAATACTGATTGCATAACACCTTCTCTTTAAAAAGAAGTGGTTCTTTGAACATTATTTTTCCATGGAGCTTACTGTTGTGAAGCATGAATAAGTTCTATGCTTCTTTCTGCCCAAGAAAAATGGTTCTTGCAGTGGAAAAATAAAGAACACATATACTGACATTGAGAATGTTTGCTCTGTGTGTATATTCCACTTGAAGTAAAATTGTCCTGGATTTGGGTATCACTGAGCTGAGAAACAGGCACACTGTGCCCTTAGAGTAAAGCTGATTTAGCACTGACACTTCCCTATTTGCCAAACCAAAGCTGTTGCACAAATCACTCACTCTATAAAGGGGAAGGCGGAAAAAACTGCTTTGTCCAGTTTTTCTGCCTCAGGGCTGAATCAGATACACCTCAGCTTCAACTATAAACCTCTCCCAGGATGTGAACTCCTAACCGTAACATCAGCAACCTTGTCTGGGACAAGTACATTTTCAAGGAGTGACAGCTTGAGGCAACGATTCCAACCCATTTACCAAAAAGCATAGTGAATTACATACTTCACGTAAATTGATTTAGAAAAAGATTCCTTTCCCGGCTATATTTCTAGTTTTGTGTGGTTAGGAAATTTAGTGGGTAAGAAGGTGCAAAATCTGTTGAAGTGTTAATGATTGCTGTCTTTTCTAAATGACCTCCATAAGCACCTGTTGTCTAAATTAACAAGGAATAAAGGTTGTATGTGTCTATAAACATTCTCTAGTTTTTGGATTAACAGATTTTTAAATGCCTCTATGGCAGTTAACCAAAACTATAATTTATTCTAACTGGTAGAAAAATTATCTGATTATAATCCGAGTATCATGTACTACTTTCATCATTGTTAATTCTCCTGGAAATACAATGATCATCTCAGCTGTAGTTTTCATTTTGAATGATGACAACCATCCTACTAAAGCAAAGAATGTTTTGGTTTTCTTCTTAAAAAGGAATTTAAATAGCTACTATAGCAATAAAATGCAATTGTGGTTGAGGGCAAATAATAAGAAAACTTGCCAACGAAACTGATAAACAATGAAGATTTCTACCAAACTGACATCAGTTCCAAATGAAACTCTATAACCAACGGTTTCATAAAGTATTTCAAAGCAGAATTATGATAACCATGGCACATAAATGAAGAGAGCCAATAGTCCCAGTCAACTTATTTTGTTTTCCTGATTTCACAGCGGGTCAGTTAATCTCCTAAGGACGCTTAGGAAGTATTCTTCTCTCCCATTTCAACAAGAAAGGACAACTTCGATGCCAAGCTAAGGGGCTTTCAATTACACTCAGTGTGTAACAAAGGCCTATCAAAAATTTTAACGTGAAACAATAATTTAGGGATCAAATTGGATGAGAGTAAAAAAATAAATGGAAAGGGAAAGAATACAGAGGGCAGAAAGATTATTTAGCTAACCAGTAGAATAGTGCCAATTAATTAATTAAGAAAGCACTGAGAGTTGAAGAGGGTGATGGGAGAGAGGCAGTGAAACTGCTGAGAACTTAGCAAGTGACTGCATATAGAAAGTGAGGGAGTCAGGAATATAAGAAATTTGGGGAGATAGAGAAGAAATTTCATTTTTGTTGGAACATGCTGCATTTAGAGATTTGCAACAGGCAGTTGACAGCATAGAGCAGAATCTCCAGTAAGATCTAAAGCTTGGCAATAACACCATCACTAATTATCCACCTTGAGTGTACCTAATATTGCCAATATGAAGAAGTAAGGAGACTTATGATGATCAAGGACTGAACCTTGGAAAACACCTACTTTTGGAAGGTTAGAAGGGGAAAATGTCTGAAACAAAATGGTTAACAGGCGTGTGAAAAACCCAGGATGACACCATATAGAACTTTATTTGCAAAAGAGTAAAGAATTATTGAGTGATGAGGTACTGGAGGTTGCAAACTTCAAGAAAGGAGTGAGAAAAAACGCAAAGTAGTTTGAAAAAGTTTGGGGGAAGATCTCTGAAAACAGAAGTTAAAAGTGCCAGTGTCCTTACAGATGCACTAAATATGACATTGAAGGTACAAATAAAGGTGGGGAGAGGAGAACATTTGTTCCTCAGAACCAAGAAAGAGAAGGAAAGTTTAGACAAATTTCAAGGGTGTAAAACTGAGGGAGCTGGAGATGGAATATCTAAGGTAATCACAGAGGAAGTCGAGTGGGGAAAGCAGAGAGCATAGGCTGCGGTCTTGAAAGAAGTGAGAAGATTTGGAACATGCATTACAGGAAATAGGGATACTATAAACAAGCACTTTAAGTCTGCGCTTTCTTTCATATATTCCCACCATTAGGAAGACATTTTTCCCCATGTGTTTCCTTCGTTCATTTAAGATCCTGGTTTGCTTTCAGAATCATAGAATCTGGGGTAATAAGCTAACCCACTGAAATTTATACTCTGTAACTACGGATTAACTTACGTCCATTCTTCTACAAATTAAGAAATGAAAACTCTACCCAGTTACTACATTTTAAAGTGAAGGAGAAAAATTAAGGTCTTCATTTCTTGCTTTATTTAAACACACTACCAGGGTATCAGGGAAATCCGAGCTGACTCCTAAGGGAACAGGTGCCCTGGCAAATTACATTCGGCCCCTTCAAATTGCTTCTGTCATGTCAGACTCTATTGTAATACAACATATACCATTGTTTTCTTGCCCTAAATTGTCACATCCTGTTGCTCTGCATGAGTCTGTAAGTGCCAAGTTACGCCCTAAAGAGGGATGTTTTCCAATGGTGAGTCTGTGGCACAGTTTCTTAATAAGAATCTTAGTTCCAGATGAAAGAGCAGATCTGGGAAGTAGGCTTCTAGAGCATGCAAATTGCCAAAAAGAACATTTTAAGCTAAACATGGAATAGAGGTGGATTTTGAAGTTCCAGCACATGATTATAAGTGCGTGTGTGACATGAAATCTTTCTTTGGAAATGTACAGTGAAATCACTTTAGGTAGAATTTAAGTCTTTAGTATTAAAAAGACACCGAATGTTTAGTTAAAAGTGTATTCTATTACCTACCTGACAAAAACACCCAGAATGACAAGATTCCATTAAAGCCAAAAGAAAAATTTTTTCTGGACAGGAATAAGGAGAAGTCTTGTTCCAAGTAACCTAGTTGGAAAGCACAGGAACTACACTAAAACGCCCTCAGGATAGTCAGGGCTAGCCAACACCTCTTTTCTCAAAGGAACCAACTTCCTGGAATGATTACAAGAGCCAGAATGGAGATATTAGTTTAACTCGATTTCAAGTCATAATATGTGTGCCATATTCATACTAGGAAGGTAGAAAGGAATACTGAACAATGATCTATCTGACTCAGTCCTGCCTTCATGAATAGCTAAACATACCATCAAGGAGACACTCTCTCTTCTCCTTTCCCCTCCCCCCTCCACCTCCTCCTCTTCTTTCTTCTTCATCTTCTTCTTCTTCTTCTTCTTCTTCTTCTTCTTCGCCTTCTCCTTCTTCTTCTTCGCCGTCTCCTTCTTTTTCTTCTTTTTCTCCTTCTCCTTCTTCTTCTTCTTCTTCTTCTTTTTCTCCTTCTCCTTCTTCTTCTTCCTCTTTTTCTTCTTCTCCTTCTTTTTCTTCTTTTTCTCCTTCTCCTTCTTCTTCTGTCTCTTCTCAGAGATGATCCACTCTAGTATTTTTTGCCACAATATTTAAATTCTTCATTCAAACTTAATAAAAAGTACATCCACTCTAATAGTTGTATAAGTGTTATACTTTAGTTTTCAATGGGAAATAAATTTACATCTTCCCCTTTAAAAAACTAAAACTCCTTTATATAACAAAAGATATTTACTAGGTAAATACCCAAAGATCTTTTCATCTGCTTTGGAAGTCTTATTTCCTTTTACTGTAATGGTTTCTGTTGTTTTCCTCTAGGCTAGTAGTGTTTTCTCCACATACCTCTAAAATGCAGTAGCTAAAAACCAGACATACTCAAAGTAAAATTGTAATCATTGTGAAAGTGTCACATTACACACTTATGAGAGCTGTCTCAGGATTGCAGTGACTTTCACTAAGCCTGTAGCCTATAGGTGACTCTGCACTGAACACTGAGAAAAAAACAGGAAGAGAAGCTGATCCAAGGACAAGGTGGTTTTTTCCACAGGTATAACAAGCTGACAGCAAGAGTTCCTTGATTCTCAAAATGTAAGAAAATTATAGTTTTTAATTCCTTGAAATGTGTGGCAGCAGCCACTAGTAGTCCGTCAAAATCTGGGGTTTTTTCCTTCCATAAGAACAAGAGAGGTGACTGGCATTGTTGAGTGACGGTGTGTTGCCCTGGAGATGACTAGGTGTGATTGGATTCTTGCAGTATCTTCACATTCGCTCGCAGGTCTAAATGCAAATCTTCGTGAAGACCTTGACCAGCAAGACCATCACCCTGGAGGTAGAGCCCAGTGACATCGTCAGGAATGTGAAGGCCAAGATCCAGGATAAGGAAGGCATCCTCCCGAACAGCAGAGGCTCATCTTTGCAGGCAAGCAGCTGGAAGATGGCCACACTCTTCTGATCACAACATCCAGAAAGAGTCGACCCTGCACCAGGTCCTGGGCACTTGATCAGATAATATTTTACAGGCCCCCTTGAACTTAGATGTGGCTACATGACTAAGGTCACTCCAAAGGAAGATGAGTGGAAGAGATACCTCTCATTTCTGGATCTGAGCTTGAAAGAGAATGGGTATGCCTCTTCTGTGCTGTCTTTTACTTCTACCTGTTGAAGTCAAATGGCAACAAGGCCTTAGAGCAGTGAATATTTTGTTCACTCAAAAACATCTAACAATGACTAGAGACATTTTTGCTTTTCACAAGGAGTGACAGGGGATGTGCTACTAGTTTCTAGTGAATAGAGACCAGGGATACTACTAAACATCCTATGAGGTACAGGACAGCCCCCCAAAACTAACAATGTCAAGGTTGAGAAACCCCATTCTAAGGTATGACAGAGCTAGAATGTTGAATGAGCCAGGGGTTTTTGGGCAACTGCATAGAGCAGAGCTACACTGCCTGCCTGAACACTGTCCAGGACTACTACTAGAGTAGATATCAATTTCTACTGTGCTGAAACTAAGACATTTTGAGTCCATTTGTTACCACAAACCAGTCTACCCAAATAAGGAGGCTAAATAACATGATTTTTAATATATAAATGATCTTGAGCAGCAACACCTATACGTCTATCAACTTTTATCCATTTTTTGGTTCCTTCATGGATATACTGGCATTTTAAAATTCTTTTTCATGTCATGTGTTTACTTCTGCAGGGTGCTATGATTGTTTGTTTTCAGTTTTGTTTGGGTGCATTTCTCCTTCTGAACATAAACTCCATCTGGCCAGGAGCCATGCTTCTTGTGCAATAAGATATATATATATCTTGTCCCTGTTATGGAGCTGGACCTAATAATTATTTGTTAAGTAAATAAATGGGTCATAGAAAAGAAGACTTGAATAAACTAAAACAGGCTACAAGTTCAGTTTGAGATAATACATTTCTAGTAAATTAGCTTAAAGTGATCAAGGGTTCATCTTCTAAACACAAAACTATGGTTGAATAAATCATTCTAGAATTTTGCTTAGAAGTAACCTCATAGTCACCAGATTATAATCTGTAGGATCTGCCTTCTTGTTTTTGAAAAATCAGACATTAGGTAATGAAATCATCTGGTCCCTGCCATTAGAAAAACGCTGATTCTCTTATTTTGAGGAGGTATATTGCAAGCCTTAAAAATGAAATATTAATCCTGAACAACACCAACAATTCTTGACTGTTTTGAATGAGGAGATAACTTTAAAAAGAAAGTAACAGTCTATAGTCATCATCCTTTTCTAGCTCTAAACAAGGACTTGCACCTGTAGAAAAAAGAGAGTAATAATATGTGTCACTTTCAGAAGACCTTTAAATGGCAATTAAGAGACACACCTATGATAGGTGATTGATGGCAGGTGTAATGCGCAGTTATCTGCAGGATAAAACAAACACCTCAACCAGCACTGTGTACACAAGAGACCTTGGTGAATGGAGTGGTGTGTTTAGACAATGATTACTAGAGAACAGGGTACCCAAGGTTTGCTCATTCCTGGGAAGGATATGCTATCAGGGTTTTAGATTAGGAAAAAGTAATTTCATTGTTGTTTCTTGCTGACATGGAATCCTAACTTCATTTAACTGAGAGATTTTTGTGCTTTCTCTGGGCCTACATTGCAATACGAAAAGGAGACATTGATATGCATAGGTTACCGAAAGAACACAAGTAGGCATAGGGAATCTGAATAATCTTCAGTGGCTCAGAATTGAATAGAAGCTAAATGCAAACTCCTTCATTTGTCATTCAAGGTCTTCTATAGTAAGAATCCAACCTACTTTGACTGAATTAGCTTCACATATTTTTCACCACAATTGAACTCCTTTCTTCACTGTCCTCCAACCACACAGCACAATGTCATTTGCTCAAGCTGTTCTAAAATAGAAAGGCCGCTCTTCCCTACTTCACCTATTGAGAGTCCACACAGTCTTCAAAAGTAAACTTAAATCCTATCTCCTCAGTCCAATAAAATCCTCTCCACCATAGCCTGAAACTCTCTCTCTCTGTCCCCGAAATCCTATCGTTATAAAGCATGTCTTACTTTGTCATGTTTCTTGCAATGTCATCTTAAAAACAATTACATTAAATAGTACACTAAAATGTTTCTTTAGGGCCTCCCTGGTGGCGCAAGTGGTTGAGAGTCCGCCTGCCGATGCAGGGGATACAGGGTTCGTGCCCCGGTCTGGGAGGATCCCATATGCCGCGGAGCGGCTGGGCCCGTGAGCCATGGCCGCTGAGCCTGTGCGTCCGGAGCCTGCGCATCCGGAGCCTGTGCTCCGCAACGGGGGAGGCCACAACAGTGAGAGGCCCGCATACCGCAGAAAAAAAAAAAAAAAAAAAAAAAAAAAAAAAAATGTTTCTTTAGTTTTTCATGGTGTATATTTTATCTCCCCAGTTCCTTTGTAAGTTGTGAGCAGGTTTCATGTGCTACATATTCTATGTAACATATACATAGAGTGAGCACTCAATAAATACTTAAAGAATTTATTGAAATTAAAACATAAAAGAAAAGGCGATTCCTTAAATTGGTGTCATTTAACAATACAATTTGAAAGAATATGTTCTTAAATCCATTTGAACCCCAGCTAAGGACTATGAATACTATTACTATTGCTACAACTTATTATACTAATATTTATTCGTATACCACTTTTATTGATGTAAATTATGTCCAAAGGGCATGTTCTGACCTTAAGTAGATAATTTGGTGTGACTTCCGTTGTGTTTGTTTAACCAACTTGGTGCAATGCCCAGGAGAACAACCAGGAGGATGCTGGAGGCTTAGTACCTGTTATCTGGTGCTGATGCAGCTATAACCTAAATTAACCTTTGCCCCCAAGTGCTTCCTTACTTTCAAAAGTTGAATTGAGTTCTCTCCAGAGCTCCAATATTATCCTAAGCTAAAGTCATTTTTAAACACAAAAGGTCACCTCATACTTTACATGAGCCATAAAGTATTCTGAACCATGGCCCTTATAAACAGAAATTTTTTACAGATTTTTTGAAGATACTTAAAAAGAAAGATTTCATCTGAGTTTTCATGCTGATGACCCACACTGAACTCTCAGTTTCATGTTAGACCATCGTATGATACAGTATTTGATCTTCCAATATCTTCAGAAGAGACTTCCTAAATAAGATATTGAGGAAAATATGGTGTTATACTAAAACACCATTATTTAATATTAATATTCATCAATTTCTGCACAGATCAAACCTTGTAAATCCATGATTTACAATCAAGAACTAAGATAAAGAAAAAAATTATCTGAGTATAGCACCGAATAAGTATTTCCAATCCACATGAATATATGTCATAGTAGAATGCATCCAATTCAAAATATATTTATTTAGGGCCTTTCCATAGTCAGTTTATTTTAATGTAAGTTTGTCACCTTTTATTATTCTGATGATCGGAGTTTACCTATGTATGGGTCTAGGATCCCTCGCTGAATTGTGACTATAAAAACTTAAATCACATAATCCTCTCTCAAGAACACAGAAATGTCGAAAGTAGGGAAATATTATATTAATAACACAGCAGTCCCTTCTGCCTTGCCCAACCCCCATGGCAAGCATTCTAGGGAACGTGACTGTTCAAACTGCACAACAAGAGAGAGTCAGACACAACTGGCAACTTCTAAAGAAAGGGAAATTGAGGATTAGTGTGTGTCCAGTTCTTGAGTAATTTTGTCATGGGAGACAACAAATTTGCATGTTTCCAAAGTAAACCACAGGAGCTACTGTTGCCCTTCCCCTCTGTTCCACATGCAGGCTGATGATGTAGGGGGATGTCAGTGCACCTGGAAAGAGACCAGCTTTAACTTTTTAAGGAGCATATAAATGAGCCTTCAGTGTAATCAAGACCAGACCAGAATTCTCTTGTGTAGGAAAAGAACACATGAAGCTGCACTGCTCTCTTTTTCATTATGTACAAATTTTCCTTATATTTAATCCCAAACTACATTAAATCCCATATAAGAAAGATAAGTGTAATTTAAATGAGGTTATTTTAAGGCTAAAAAATCAAATGAAGGCAGAGCTGGACAAATCAAGAAAGTTGCAACTCATCTTTGGCAAACAAGAGAAGTAAAAGTCTGAAAGTCATCTCTCAGTGTAGACATTGTGACCCTCGGTGCCCATTTTTGTGCAGCAATAGAATAACAGGACAAAGCAAACCTTATGCCTCAGGCATCCCATACCAGGTCTACAAACAGGGCAGTTGCTATAGACCACACTAGTGATTAAGCAATTCCCTTTTAAACATATTACTCCTTCTCCTAAAGCCACACAAATGTCAAAATTCCTACAGTAGAACACGTGCATTTCCTAAAGAATTGTCTCAAACTTTTTCAAGTCACGATCCTTCCAAGATTCTGATAAAGATGTGAACCCCTCTCATTGAAAAATTCTTAAATTTGCATACATAGCAATCTTGTATACACTTCCAGTGACCCAGACACCCCCTGAAATTCCACATGTGGATATGTAGGTCCATGAAACCAGGTCAAGAACCAATGCTTTAAAGGGCAATAGAAGTGGAAAATTAAGGGCCACAGTCCTGAAGGGGATTGCCATCTTCAGAGCCCCTTAAATTTTCTCCATTTCCCATTTTGTTTCTTTAGTTTCCTCATTCCTTCAATGAAGTTCAAAGACTCAGATACTGAACTTTCCAGAAACCACCTAGAGAAACCACTGCACCTTTCATCTGCCAGAGGGGGTCACTATGCAACTAACTGTTCATTCACAAAAATAAAGCATACCTTTGTTCTTTTCCGTAACTGCACTCAGAGGAATTACTTTAAAATTCATTTTCCACACTGTAAAGTGTGTCCTAACAAAACACAATAAACTCAACAGCAATGTGATTACCGTGAGTGTAAAACAGTTGGTGTTTCAGCAATACGCCCTTAAAAAAACGTATGCTTAGAAAAAATGGATTCTGTTTCAATGTTACAAGGACATAATTATTTTTCTGCTGCATAACAATTTTTAAACATTAATGAGTTAAAATACAGCACCAAAACAGCACCCATGCAATAATACTATGTATCATTTGGCTGCCTGGTTCCCTTCTTTTGTTTCTCCTTTAATGGTCAGATAATACGCAACAACCTAAGAAGTCCAGAGGTACCAAGCATGACCGTCACTTTAGACAGCTTGCTCTTCATGAATTTTCTCTGGATTTATGTAGACCAGGGTTCGTTAACCTCAGCTCCGTAGATATTTGGGGCTGATGAGTCTTTGCCGTGGAGGCTGTACTGTGCAGTGTTGACTGTTGAGCAGCATCCCTGGCCTCTACCCACTAGACACCAGTAGCACCTCCATGCCCAACCCCTAATCACAGCAATCAAAATGTCTCCAGATATTACCAAGCGTCCTCTGCGGGGTAAAATTGTCCCCAGTTGAGAATCATTGATATAGAGCATGGTTATAGAAAAGTCATTATCGGTAAGGCAGAATGCACTAGATTGCTGTACCTAAACAATCCACCTAATAGATGGGAGACTAATCTTCTGGAATGACATTTGTGTAATATTGTGATCAGCGGCAGTGGCGTGACTCACATCTGCTAAAAGTGTCACCAGGTTCATTGAGTAAAAGGTAATTGATTTGCGGCCTCAACAATTTCATATAGCAGGTAAAAGAAACCCTCAAATCTCATGAAATGCTTCCATTTATTTATACAGCAAGAGTCCATTAGAAGCCTAGACTATGTCAGGCACTGTGTTAGAAGCTGGGTTCCAGGGTAAAAATTGCAGAAACATTGTCTGTGTAGAAAAAAACACATGAAGCTGCACTGCTCTCTTTTTCATTATGTACAAATTTTCCTTATATTTAATCCCAAACTATATTAAATCCCATATAAGAAAGATATGTGTAATTTAAATGAGGTTATTTTAAGGCTAAAAAAATCAAATGAAGGCAGAGCTGGACAAATCAAGAAAGTTGCAACTCATCTTTGGCAAACGAGAGAAGTAAAAGTCTGAAAGTCATCTCTCAGTGTAGAGATTGTGACCCTCGGAGCCTATTTTTGCCTTCAGACCCTCAATGTCAAAGGGAATGTCAGGTAAGGAAATAAGCAACTGTGGTAGATAGTAAGTGCTAACATGGGGAAAGTAGCTGGGGTACCTTAACTAGATTTAAGGGATTGAAAGAGATTCCTAGAACACTTTCTGTCTAAGCTGAGAACTAAAGGATGGATAGAAATGAGGCAGAAGAAAGACAGTGAGAATATGACTAAGAAGTTGCAACAGTGTGAAAGGTGGCTCAGAAAGGTGACAGAGCACAGAGTGTTCAAGGAAATATAAATATGAAAATACGGAGAGAGTGTAGGAAATGAGGGAGATATTAAAGAAGTAGAAAGCAGGGACAAAATCATGAAGGCAATGGGAACTCACTAAATAATTCCAAGGGGGAAAGCAGAATTACTAGATTTTTACAGAGAGATTACTGTAGCCATAGTAATCGTATTAGTCATGGTTCTCCAGAGAAAGAGAACCAATAAGAAATACACATGTATCTCCTAGATAGAGGGACAAACAGAAAGAGACAGAGAAAAACAGAGACAGAGAGACAGATTTATTATAAGAAATGGGCTCACGGGATTACAGAGGCCAAGAAGTCACACAATCTATTGTCTGCAAACAGGAAAGCCGGTGATGTATTTCTAGTCCAAGTCCAAAAGCCTGAGAACCAGGAGAGCCAGTGATGTGGTTTCAGTCCAAAGGCAGTTAGGCAGGACGAATTCTCTTTTACTTGGACGCGGCGGGAGAGAAGCCTCAGCCTGCTTGTTCTGTTCAGGTCTCCAACTGATTGGATGAGGCTGACCCACCTAGGAAGAGAAATCTGCACTACTCCGTCTACTGATATAAATATTAATCTCATCCAAAAACACACTCGCAGAAACACCAGAATAATGTTTGACCAAATCTCTGGGCACCCCATGGCTGAGTCAAGTTGACACACAGAATTAATCGTTACAGTGGTAAAGTGAAAAAGAAATACTGGATCCAGGGAGAACACAAGAAAAGTTGGTGTAGTAAACTAGGCAAGACATTATAGTGACCTGAAAAGGGAAATTTCACCATCCATTCTTGTAATAGAGGTCACAGCCTGGCACGTAGTAGGAGCTTATCAAATACATAAGTAATATTTGTCAAATTAGTGAATGAACGTAAGTGCGTGAAATCAAAAGCATTTTTGAAGAATGTATTTAGTTTAAAAGCTTGGGAGGTAGTCCCGCATGCCCAAGATAACATTTCTACATATGAATAATTTTGTCAGTCCTGTTCAAATCAGAAACCGTTTAATGATATTCCAAGCCGTGAGGGCTGCTGACAGTCAATACCAGTTAAGGTACAGTGGAAAAAGATATTCACACACTCTTGATGGAATTTCTGGATAGCAATTTGGCAGCATTACAAACATTAAAATTGTTCTTACCCTTTGGCTTAGTAATTCTCCTTCTAAGTTTCTATTCTAGGGACTGTTCATTGCAGTGAAAAAATGAAAGCAACTTAATTTCTAACATGGAGAAAAGCACTAATTATTATCCACCAAGTAAAAATCTTGTTTTCAATGTCAGTTAGATGAAATAGACAATGCTTTAAAAAATATGTTAACAAGTTAGAATACAAAACTCTCTATATAATAGAATCCTAAATACTCATCCATTTTGTTCCAGGCTTATCTATATTACCTGAGACAGAGAGCTCAGGTGTGGACTGGTAAATAAAACTGATAAAATGAGGGCAATCATCTTAATTTATTATATATGTATACACATAATTACATGTACTTGGAAATTTTTAGTTATTCTTTTTTTTTTTTTTACTGAAATTAGTCAGACTCTATCACTTAAATAGCCACTCAAAAAAAATGTTTTAAAAGAATAGATGAGTGAATTGTTGCTCCTAATTGCAAATGACCAGATGTCTGCCTATGAACTGTAAACTCTCTATTTGGCTCACAATAGAGGAAAGTAACAGGCCTCTGAAGACTGTCTTTCCAGTGATCCTTGCATATCCTGACTGTTTTGAAAGGACTTTAAGACCTTGGGTCTGGAAAGGCAGAATAGTTTACCAGAATTTTTTGTTCTTGGAGTCACATAATTCAATTCAGTTAGTTTCAAATTTCTATAAAACTGTGAAGGGCCTCAAAAGGTCTTGCAGCCTGGTCTCTGTCAACTGAGAATAACAGCTGAGTATGTGTGTGTGTGTATCAAGGGACAAGGACAGAACCTCCTTTCATATGTGTTTCCAGTTCTGAAGAACCTCCTTTGTCAATTCTTACTTCAAATTCAGTTCATTCCTTCTTGTCTGGCCTTCATAAAGTATAGAACAGCTGGGTTCCATACTTTTTATATAATGCTTTAGACATTATCAGAGAGTTACTTGTTCATCTATTAGTTCTCAGCTCTCCCCAACCCCATGCCCTGCAGAATTATGTTACCTTCGTCTGCCTGACACCATGCTTTTCCCACCAATAAGGTATATGTCCTACACCTCACTTCTCACCTCCTCTTGAAAGCCTTTCCCAATTATAAGGCTGACATAGAATTCAACGCTATGCTAAGCATTAATTTAAAAAAGTCAGTCCTTGGGCTTCCCTGGTGGCGCAGTGGTTGAGAGTCCGCCTGCCGATGCAGGGGACACGGGTTCGTGCCCCAGTCCAGGAAGATCCCACATGCCGCAGAGCAGCTGGGCCCGTGAGCCATGGCTGCTGAGCCTGCGCGTCCGGAGCCTGTGCTCCGCAACGGGAGAGACCACAACAGTGAGAGGCCCGCGTACCGCAAAAAAAAAAAAAAAAAGTCAGTCCTTGAAGGTTGACTATAAAATGGGAATAAGGAGATACACCCTTGGTATTTGTTTCCTAGGATACTCTCCTAATGGGAAGGGATGAAATGTCTTCAGTGTGTTTGAACAGTTGCCTAATGCATCGCCTATAGAGAGAAGATGTTTTGAAGTTGTGTTCATTTTTTTATTAAATCACTGCTTCATTATCCTAAACAAGGTTTGTTCATAAATTTAAAAAATTACAACTTACAGAAGTGCCCACTTTTCTCTCAGGAGTGGATCATCCGTTAACAGGATCAAGCTCACTAAGTGCCCCCACTCAGTCAATAAATTTGTTAAGGGGGCACAACTTACAGGAGAAATGATTTAATGGCAGTCTTTAATTTTATTATTTCAAAGTATGTTTAACACCTATGGCTTAATTCAGCCATAATTCAGAAATATGAGGGAGGAGTTGTAGAGGTTGGGAACACCCCGTGCTATGGCTGTAGTATGGATAACTAAAGCACCTAGGTAGCCTTAACGATACAAATAAGAAAATACCTCTGCTAACTATTTAGTAGTTCTGTTATTGGAACACTTATTCATAAAAATAGGAAACATATTTCTTCCTCCTTTGGCATTCTATGGTTTGATCTTTTTTCCTCTGTCAGAGATTGCAATAAAGTGCTATTCAAAAAGCAACTGGTAGAAATAGCTTCATCTCTCTCTCTCTCTCTCTCTCTCTCTCTCTCTCTCTCTCTCTCTCACACACACACACACACACACACAATTCCAAGATAAAATTACTATAGTGTTGCTCTTTGAACTAAACAAAAACCAGTTAAAAAGCTTAAGCATCTTTGCCAGCACAGCTTATCTTCAAAACTGCAGCAAAAAATTAAAATAAAACTGTAAATACTTTGTATTATTAGTTAGAAATGATTAAAATTAAAAAAACTCTGATAGCTTAATTCTAATCTATTTATGTGATTGATTTGTTAGCTAAACATGTGTTTATAATCAATTGCCAACAAGTTCTCCAGATAAATAGACGTTAGTCTAGGTGGTTTTTTACAAATTTTTAATAAAAATTTTTTAAACATAGTTATCTACAAACAATTAGGTAGGCCTCTGCTTTCCAAATGAATCCAAACACTGAATCCATTTTTTACATTAGATATTAAAACTGTGCTCTTTCAATGTCATTGAATATTAACTATAGCTCATACACAAAGTACGTTTGATTCTGGCTAATGGTAAAACTAAATGAGCGAATGGTCTGCATAAAATTTTCACACTTTTTTTTTTTAACTTTGTCAATACAGTGTCATCTTAGAAGCATAAAATTTTGTAAAATAAAATATTTTACCTGTGGGAGAACACATCCAAAATATTCGGTGAGAACTGGAAAGCTAAAAGAGCTAAAAGACTCTCTAGGACTACCAGGGGACTAAATCTGTAGATGGGAGACCCGAAGAAAGTAGGAGTCAATGGTTTTCCATGAAATGTGACTATCCAAAAGCTCTCAGTCTACTGCACTCATAAGGAGGGATCAATATAGACTTATTAATCACAGAATGCCTGGTGACCACTCCAACAGTATATTTTACTATATGTGGTTGACTAAAAAAGGATAAAGTGATCTTTTTTTTTTTTTTTTTTTTTTTTTTTTTGCGGTACGCGGGCCTCTCACTGTTGTGGCCTCTCCCGTTGCAGAGCACAGGCTCCAGATGCGCGGGCTCAGCGGCCATGGCTCACGGGTCTAGTCGCTCCACGCGGCATGTGGGATCTTCCCGGACCAGCGCACGAACCCGCGTCCTCTGCATCGGCAGGCGGACTCTCAACCACTGAGCCACCAGGGAAGCCCAGTGATCATATTTTTTAACCGAGATTTATAAACTTTTCTTTAAAACCTGGATTACATAGACATTTCCATGGTTCTCTTCACATAAAGATTTTCTTTTTTTAGCTTGTCTATTTTTTTCTTCCTTTTGACAGCTCCAGTCCCCAAAGGAACAAATGAGAATAGCATTTCACAGATGAGAAATCATACCCCCTTCATCAAACATCTCACCTCTTGACATTACTTGAAATGGATAAACATAGGGGATAGTCCTAGTGAACTGATTCCAACTTTGGCTGGACAATTACAGTTCACCTGCTACATTTCTGAAGCAAAGTAATCCTGCTGCCAGTAGAGTCTTTAAAATGCTGAGCATGGTGGAGACATGCTCTTATCAAATGAGATGTTACAGTTCAATAAATATTTATTAAAGCCCATGCTCTTCACAAGGTAATATTTCTTTTCTTTGAACAAATGGTTTTAACTTAAAGGAGGGTGACACAACATTTTAATTGGCTTAACTGCATTAAATTTTTTTCCAGGTCTTTTACTTATTCCAAATGAGACATGCACCAACAGCTTATTTAATTTTGCACCGATTATCAGATCATTGACTGAGTCTTGAGCAAAATATCTTCGTCCAAACCATTTCTTTGCATATGCAAGTGACTGCAAAACATATTCCATTATTACTTAAAATTAAAAGGTTACTGCTGCTTCAAGTATATTTACATTTTACCATTTCATTTACCGCATCTTGTAATGGTTAAAAAATCAGATATCCCACTATGGTTTTATTTTAAAAGACTAAATGGACACTTAGTCCTATGCGAGGAAGAGAAAAGAATGTCTGATTGTTTCTAGCACATTCCAAACAAGATGCTATAGCCACACTCCTAACTATACTTCTCACTCAGAGAGGTTGCCCCCAGGAAAAGAAGCATGTCTTAACTTTTGAAGACATAAGTAAAACTCCCCACAATAGTAGGAGAAGGTGAAGAGTGAGAAACAGGGCATTTCCTCTCTGCTCATGCGGTATGGGGTGAGCAGATATGCAACTATGCTCTGGCTAACTCAGCAGCCACTGTGTATCAGAGCCATTTTGCCACAGCTATAATAACAGCTACAGCAAAAGGTCGGAGTCCTGCTAAAGTTGTCTCAATGTGTTAAATATAAGACTTTAAAAAGAAAACAGTATCATAGGCAAATGAATTCTTCTTCATGACTCACGAATTCACTTGTTTTCCACTCCATCTGATTTGGGAAGTATTCAAATGATATTCATAAATCATACTCATAACTTCTTATTAGGTAGGGTTTGAGTAGGTAAAAATTGCTATAAGTAGATCGCAATGACTGGCATGAGGAAAGAAAAACCCCTCCTAGCAGTTCTTATAGGACTTTATTCCACGTAAACAAGCAAAATCAAATCCATACTTCCATATGCATAATGTAGTAGGTATAGAACCTTGTGCAGTGGACACAGATAGAACCTTCTTGACCCATTTCTTCCACTTTGATGGAAGCCATTAGAATGCCATCAACATATCTTTCTTTTTAAAAGCTTATATTTTCAAGATATAATTTGAAATGTATAAATGTCTTTTAAATGAAACCACTAATATGTGATGTGATAATTCACCATATTCTTCAACTGTTTTCCTAGCATTTCCATGTTCTACCTGTCATCCTTACCCCAGTCTTCTCCTGTATTCATACCCCTGAATTTCTCAAAAGGTCAACTATATTCAGTTGTGCAGTGTATTTAGTGATTATTCATTGTGAATTGAGCAGACTTGTTCAAAATATATGAAAATGGTTATCCATCCCAAATGTACATACAAAATATACATTTTAAATACTTGAATATCTTGCCAATCTCTTCCTCAACATCGTGGCCTGTGTGCTCAAGAGCATTCAAAGATGATATACTGAGGAATACGATGGACAATTCATTTCTAGCTACTTCAGTACAAAATAAGACCAAGCCCCCCTCATAAAGCTGTCTGGTCCTGCATAATTACCAGATAACCTGTTCCTTTTTTAATCACAAATTTGATCTAAAGCCAGGAGGGCACTAGTGCCTAAGGAGTTACTTAGTATAAATGCAAGGGTACACCCTGGGACTGCTTCTCTGGGGTTTATTCTATGCTGAAAGAAACCAAAATTGGACATACCCATTATTCAAGAAAACGCCTCTCTTCTATTCAAGTTGAAGGTTCCTATTTTGAAACTACACAGGACTGACATTACATATTTGAGCTTCTCAGATGTGCAAGACAAAAGAATTGTTTATCTTCTAAAGAAATTCATTTAGTGAGTTTCATAGAAATCATGCATCTAAATATTGTGTTTTGTTGGGCCTCCCTGGTGGCGCAGTGGTTGAGAGTCCGCCTGCCGATGCAGGGGATACGGGTTCGTGCCCCGGTCTGGGAGGATCCCATGTGCCGCGGAGCGGCTGGGCCCGTGAGCCATGGCCGCTGAGCCTGCGCGTCCGGAGCCTGTGCTCCGCAACGGGAGAGGCCACAACAGTGAGAGGCCCGCATACCGCCAAAAAATAAATAAATAAATAAATAAATAAATAAATAAATAAATATTGTGTTTTGTTAAATGACTCTAAAGCCACAAGGAACAATATTTTATTTTCCACTTTTTTCTTACTTGATGAATTTTCATTCTAGAACTATGGAATTCAAGCAGAGAAGCCATATTGAAATAGAAAAGAAATAATCATATTGCTACATAGATCCTCAGTCACCTGAAAACTAATTCAGAAAATTTATTTTGGTTTAAAAAAATAATAGAGTTTATGGTACAGGAATCATTAATGATAGCTGGGAAAAAAGTGGATTTCAACATAAATGGACATACTATACTGTATGTCCACAGTTCTTTTTAGTTGATTAAGTCCAAAAAGAAATATCTGTTGAGCTATATAGAAAAGCAATCTGGGCCCAATATCTAAAGCAGCAGATTGGAAGAATAGTGTTGTCCTTTCCTCTTACAGGGAAGGAAGGGAGGGAGGGAGGGAGGGAAAGAAAGAGAGAGAGAAAGAAAATTATCCCTGTTCTCTGTCATTGTAAACTTTACTCAAACTAAAAATGCTTTGTGGATAATACAATTTTCAAAAAATAATTGGCCTCATGAGAAGTGTATGTATAAGTGTGTGTTTCTCTATTTCCTATTTACATTTAGCCTACAGAAGGGTATACTTCACTCCAGAAGGGGCTTCCACTCCAACCCTGAATCCCAAGGTCCAGATTTGACTTTCCTTTTAATATATTATAGAACCCTGCAGCTGTTGATTCTGTTTGTGAAAAGTGTAGCTAAAATTTCCATTATATTCTGCTGAAACAAATATCACCTTGAAGCTTGCTGACAAATTCCATGAGAGGATGTTCTCTGCTCGTTAGTGCTGATCATCCATCTCAGCAGAACCCAGGTATCCCCAACCATAGAGGAGCTTGTCCAAAAGACAAGTGCTAAGTCTGTTGTTTGCAACTCAAAATTTATTTAGCCAAAAAAATTTGAGGTTTTCATGACAGCTAGGCCCACACTCTCTCCATAATAACCTAATTAGCTTATTATATAATTTAATGTGTAATACCCTGGAATTTTAAGTCCAGAAAGTAGAAGATGTGGGTGATAATACAGGAGGTACAAGAAGAAATGGAAAGGAAGCTTCCTTCCAACTTGGATGAAGGGCCCATGCCAGGCAAAAAAAATTGAAATAAGTAAAATTCTCCTTGCTTAAATCTGCTTTTGGTGCTCCTTTTCCATCTCCTACTTTCCCTGGCCCAGTTCCTTCATTGCTTATGGTCATGCTCAACCATCACTATGCACCTCACCCAACAGGGCCCTATAAGCCAGTCCTCTGTCTTCGAGTGACCTCAGCTCCAAACTGACTACTACATTTTCCACTTCAGATAAAATACTCACTCACTCTATGCAGCACTCCTCAACTGGATTTTAGGAAGAAAGCAAATAACAGATCATTTTCATTAATGTGTGGATAATTTGTTTATCTTCTCCAATGTTCCTTGAATAATTTTCAGTGGTTCTCTTTATTCACTTGTTTTGTGTTTGAACTTTTTAAAGAATCCTATCTTGATTTATCTACAGTGTTTTTGAGATGTATCTCTATGTACAGCCTTTCCGTTGTAGTTCTAGGTATTACATTCTTTCACATATATAATTTTCACAGACTTTCAGTGTTGATACTTTATCAGTACAAGTAGAAAAGCTTAACTCTCTTTAAATCCCTTTGCTCTCCCTCTTTCATAATGTAATTGTCTTAAATATTTCTTCTATATACACTGAGTCACATCAGACATTTGAGAACCAGCAAAGATGATTTATAAAACTCAAGAGAAAAAAGAATATCAATTGCACTGACCCATATTTTCACTCTTTCCATTGTCCTTTCTTCTTTCTGATGTTCTAAGATACCTTCTTATATCATTTCCCTTCTGTTTAAAAAACTGCTTTCAGCCATTATTTTATGATAGTACTGCTCACAACAAATTCCCTTGGTTTTCCTTCATCTGATAATGGCTTTATTTTTCTTCATTCCTAGAGGATATTTTCAATAGATATAGAATTCTGAGTTGACAGTCATTTTCTCTCAGCACTTGAAAAACATTGCACTTTCTTCTGATCTCCATTGTTCTTGAGAAATCGGTCATTTGAATTATTTTCCCCTATAGGTAAGGTGTCATTTCTCTCTCACTGCTTTTGAAGCCTTTCCTTGGTCTTTAGTTTTCAGATGTTTGATCATGATGTGTCTTGGCCAAAATTTCTTTGGGTTATACTGTTTAGGGTTTGTTCAGCTTGAACCTCTAGGTTTATATCTTTTGCCAAATTTAGGTAATTTTCAGCCACTATTTCTTCCAATACTTTTCTAGCCCTGCATTCTTTCTCCTCTCCTCTGAGACTCTGGTGACACAGATATTAGATCTTTTGTTATAGTCTCAAACATACCTGAGGCTCTATTCATTTTTCTTTCCATTGATTTTCTCTCTGAGATTCAGGTTGGATAACTTCCATTGCTTTTATCTTCAAGTTCACTGATTCTTTCTTCTGTCCTCTTCAAGCTATTGTTGAGCCCATCCCATAAGTTTTTTCCTCTATTTTGCTTGGTTCAGGGGTCTGGGGTTACTATATTTTTCAGTTTTAAAATTTCAATTTGTCTCTATAGCTTTTATTTCTCTGCTGAGACTTTCTATTTTTTCACTTGTATCAAGCCTGTTTATAATTGCTCCTTGAAGCATTTTTAGGATGGTCATTTTGAAATCCTCATCAAATAATTCCAACATTTGTGTCATCTCAGTGTTGGCATCTGTTGATTATCTTTTCTCATTCAAATTGGGGTTTTTCTGGTTTTTGGTGTGATGAGTACCCTTCTCATAGCTGGGAGCTGGTGGAACTCCTGGCTTCCCACTGGACAGAGAAGGAGAGGGGTGTTCCTTATGGCTCAGTGGCTACAAGTCTGGGTTCCTGCTCAGCCTTCTCTGATACCACCTCCATCTGCCCCATCCTGAGGTGTGATCAGCCATAGTCTTCTTCTTTCCAGATTTTTTTCTCTTCCTTACCTTCTGAACCCACAGATTTTTCTTAAGGTCCAAGATTTTCCACAAAGAATAGTAGACTCAGATGGGAGAAAGGTGGTGATCAGCTTAAGTCACTGGTTTTCACTTGTGCACATGGAATATTTTTAAGATAAGCTACTTCCCATAAATATAAAGTATCTATAGAGCATATTAGGAAAGTAAATCTGCTAGTATTTTTGTTTTGTTTTGTTTTTTCTTCTGAAGGGAGATTCTCATTTAGGAGACATGTAGGGGAAAATATATATATATATATATATATATATATTTAGTTTAAATAAGGCAGCAGAAAGGACACAAAAAAGATAATGAAAACCAGAAAGAAAAGAGAAAAGATGGAAATATTTTCTAATTATTATTCTTGTACTCCTTATCTCTAATTTGGGTTTCTGGGTGTGTTGGGCTTCTATTTATTTGCCTCTTAGATTTTATTGTCTCCACCTATAATTTCTCCAATGACCTAAATTTATTCAGAGTCCAAAGATTAAGGAAGTTAAATCAACAGAAAAAATAAACTTGCTTACACAGTAGGTATGCAAAGTGTCTCATAAATCTAAACAAATGGCTAAGATGTTTTTTCTTAACTCATGATTTTTTTCTAAAATGAGAAATAATTCTTTATCTGTGAAAATAAATAAACAAGTAAATAGATAAATAAAAGTGTTTATTGTCAGAAAACTACAATACTAAATTAAGTCTGTAAAACCTACACCATTACTTCACATTATTGGAAGGGAGGGGAAGTGAAATGATTAGCTTTCAAACCCTTTTCTGCAAATGCTTCTCATAAACAGAGTTTCAAAACTAAGAAGACCAAGCAAAAAATAATCATTTATGACCAAACCAGTACTTATTTTTTAAACCCTAATTTGAAGAAAAAAAAGTAAAGTTGGGTAGAGGACAAAGTGGAAGCAGTATTTGCAAAATCTGTGGAAGTATGGCTGTACTTTGCAGAACTCAGTTTGTAACCCATTCTTGGAACATGCAAGAGAAACAATCACACAATTATCAGCATGTCTTTCTAAAGCACATATGCCATGACAACTAAATGCCACCACTATAAGTGCATATCATTTAGAGCAACATCATGGGAAGCATGCCATGATGCCCAGACAATTCAGACAGTCAAATACCCTCTTTTTTCTAAATTAACCTCTCAGGTGTGCCCCCACTTAATATGCCTAGTACAAGGAGATAGTATGATCCTAATAGAAAATAGTTATACTGAATTGCCAAAAAAGAGAGAAATGTCAAGTCTTACCAAATCTGGAAGTTATGTAGTCATTATCCCTTTCTGTGTTAAACCCCCCAAAAATGAGTTTTTAAAAAAAACATTAAAATTTTTCATTCAGAGCTTAATTTTTGGAAAGATCATATTCCATCATGTTAATTTACCTATTTATATTTAAAATACAACTCTGAAAGATAATTTAGTCCAATCTTTCATTTTGCAGATGAGGAAGCAGAGATGATCTTCCACAGTTAATCTTTAGAAGTTTTCCTTTTTGTGTTTTAACATCAACAAAATATATATTCATGCATGTTTTCTCTGTACACCTAAGGAATAGAGAGGAAGGGACAGAATCTTCTTCTTTGAATCTTCTTCTTATAAACTACAGTATATATCTCAGGGATAGTCCTTGAATTGCCTTCTGACTTCTGTCAAGTCTCACGACCTGATGGTTTCTTTCACATCTTTAAGAGAAAGAGAATCCAATCTTGGAAGTTCTTCTGACTCAGGAGCTTGCTGGGTTTGGGGCAAGTCATTAACCAACCCAAGTCACAATTTCTTCATTTTATCTTAAAAAAAATACATACTTTATAGAAGAGCTCTGATGATGAAATTACAATTACAATAATAATTATGACTTAGAGTACGCATTTTGTAAGAGGTTTACATTGCAGGTAGCACTATTATTGGTATAATCTCTAAGGAGAACAATTCAGCAAACCCAACAATTCCACTTCTAGGAATTTATCCTACCAATATACTTGCACATATATAAACTGACATATGTAAATGGGTATTCACTGCAGTGTTGTTTGTCAGAGCCAAAGACTGAAAACAAATCTAGTGCCCATCAACAGTGGACTGGATAAATAAGTTTAATGATAAAATACATGGAAATTTTGGAGCAATTTTTTAAAGTGCTGCTTTGCAATGTTTAAAAGATATATATGTGATAGACAGAAATGTAGACAGTTGATAGATACATAGATAGATAGATAGATGGTAGATCAATTGACAGATGGATGTTTATGCTTGTATAGGTATAGAAAATGTATGGAAGAAAAGGAAACAAAACAATTGTTCCTCTGAAGAAGGGAACTGATTGTCTGGAGACAGAATGGAAGGGAAACTTACTTCTCACTTATACCCTCTTATATTTTTTACTTTGCTCTGTATGCATTACCCATATATTCGAAAATAAATAAATAAAATTTTAATTATTGAGGAAGCTGGTAAAGAGTGTAAGATTGCTTAGTTGCTTTTTTTTCCTTTCTGTCTCTGCTCTTGTTTGTTTTTTAGACTTTCTGACAGATTTAAAGAATAAAAGTGGACAATTAAGGGCGTGCTTTCAAATAATGATTCAAGGCATTAAAACCAGCACCAACAGTAATATTAAAATTTTGCACCAAAATTTACAGATTGATTCACTGAACATAATTATAAAAGGAGTTGATCACATAGCTAACCACTTTGTAATGTTGGCATATAGCGGTTATTCTTAGTACTACTGGGAAAAGGAGTATATTAAATTGTTGTTGGTTGGGGCAGGTTGGAGGAAGGCTTCTTCCAAATACACACATACATAAAGATGCACACACACACACACACAAATGACATATGCGCACATACTCCTGTATACATGAGAGTCTGAATTTCACCCCACTTAGCCATTGGGAATCACTGGCTTAGAAGTATGTGTCAAATTTAAATAGCATTTGGAAGCTGAATACAAATACTAATTAAATAATCCTATAGTTGTTATATAAAATAAAAATCTTATTCAGTGATTTTTTTAAACTTTGGCATTTCGTTGATTATCTTTTATTCCACAAAATATTTATCATCATTTCATTTTTCTGATCTGCTTCTTGGCACAAAGAGATGATGGAAAGCATCACCTTCTGATGACTGTCAATCACAACTCAATTCGAGATAGCTGTATGTGGGCAAAATTATAAACAGAAGAAAAGAATCTGCCTAGTTAAGCAATGGCAGAGTGTCTGACTAGTGATATCCATAATCATGAGAAGGGAATGGCAGATTCCTCTGTGACATTTTATGTTCTTATATTTGTAACACACAGGGGAATCAATAGAACTAACTGAAATCACTTATGCCTCCAAAGAATAAGCGTAATCTTTCTCTGGACTAGATAGCCTTTTGTTTAGTAAAACACCTTGACAGGCCACAAGGGTTTCAATGCTGAGGCCCCCCAGGGCTTAGCGTGGAAAAGAACAATGAAACTAAGACCAATGTGTTGTCCTACATTAGAAAATGAAAGGAGTGGAGGGAGTGGGTTGGAGCATCCAGAAGTGGGAAGAGAGTCTTCACAGAAATAAATGGGAAATGGGCACTACCAGCTTGAAGACCAGAGAAAGAGGGGCGAGACCCGTGTACAAGGTAACACATAGGAAATTCTCTACAGCCAAATTTTCGGTTAAGTCTGGCCAAATTTTCAACACATCATTGAAAAACTGACACTTGACTAAAGAGTCACATGATCAGAGACCCACAGAAGAGGTGAGGGGAGCACAAAGAAACTGCAACAGACTTAGTCATCTGGGTGTGGACAGGAGATAGTGGCCTTTCTCTTTGATCATGCTAGAGAATGCTAATCATTGGTGAAACACAACATTGTAAATCAACTATACTCCAATAAAAAATGTTTTTTAATTAAAAAAGTTTAGTGAGTTTAGAGGCATACATGGGGAGAATGGAAAAAATTAACATTTCAGTAAAATGCACACTGAAATTTCCAATGATATTTCACTACAGTCACCTACCAAAAAATATTGCCCCTTCCATTCTCCATCTCTTTGATAATCAGTAAAAATGAATGTAAAAAGTGTTCATGCATATTTGAATGCTCTAGATGCACTAAAGCAAAATCAGAGTCTTTGAAGACTCCATCTGGGTAGTAGTTTGATTCCGGAATTTTGTTTTGCATGAATATGTAGATCACAAATGGGTTTTTTAATTACCACCTGTATCACTTTTTAAATGGTTACACAAAAATCAGCATATGTAAAATTACACCAGGCTATTACTTCTGTCTAGGTAAATAAACCAGGTCTCTAAATTTAACAGCTTTATCTAATATTTGAAATTAATTTTTAAATGCACATTTATGCATCTCATATTATTCTCATGAAACGTTTCATCAAAAAGAAAGACAAAACCAAAGACATACCAATCTAGTGGCAGTGACAGATACTAGATATTAGAAAGGCATATAGAAAATCTCTTTCATTTCACACTCTGAATGACATCCAAATCAAGATAAATATCAGATGGATCTGAATTTTTTTTAAAAGGTCTGAAATCCATTATGTGAAAAGAAAAGTTTTCTTGTAGTGGATAAAAACAGAAAGAAAGAGAGAGAGAGAAAATATAGAACCATGAGGATAAAGAATAATGTAATAATACAGGTTAGAAATTCCTGGGCTCAGTATTTTATTATAAGCAAAATTAATTCTTCTGCCTACTTAATAGAAATATTGAGAAATCTCTCCAACAAGAAGTTATAAACAATTCTCAATTACCCATATTCATAAAGAGTGGCTCAAAGGTGTGCTATAATGTAGAGATTGTTTACATTTGACTCATATTAATTAATTTCTAATTAAGATTTTATTAGACCAATCTAAGCCTACTTATGTTCCTTGAGTATACCTCATCTATGGGTTAAGGATTGGCCAGTAATATATTTTGTATAAGTGGGCAGATAAAAGGAATTGTCAAAGTCTGAGAAGGTTCTTTTAGAAAGGAAAAGCACACCTGAGATTAAATGCATTTTTTGTTAAAGTATAATATTTAAAAATGCCCAGATCATAAGTGTACAGCTTCATGAATGTTCACAGGGTAAATACAACTATTAACATTAACACAGGTCAACATATGGAATAGTCCTAGCACCCCATTGTTGTCTCACCATTACTCCTCCCCTAATTCCCTATTCCTCAAGGTAACCACCATTCTGACTTCAAACACTATACAACATTTTTCTCCTGTTTTTTGCACTTCATGTAAATGGAACCACATGGTATCTATTCATTTAGTCTGGCTCCTTTCACTCAATGTTATGTTTGTGAGACTCACCCACACTGTTGCTTGTAGTTGCATTCTCATTGTTGTACAGTGTTAATACATCACAGTTTATTCATTCTCATTGTTCATTCTCATTGTTGTACAGTGTTAATACATCACAGTTTATTCATCTTTCCATAATTGATGGGCATTTGTGTAGTTTTATCATTGTGCCATTATAATCACACTGTTATGAACAGTCTAGTCTATGTCTTTTGTTAAACTGATGTACACATATCTTTTGGGCATATGCCTAGGACTGGAATTATTTGGGTCATATATTCAGTTTTAGTGAATACTGACACAGAACTTTCCAAAATGATCAGGCCACTTGACACTTTTACTGCCAATATATGGCAGGTCTGAACATAGCATGTCCTTGCTAATATTTGTTGTCACGTATGGATATTTTCTTTGTTGGTTTGTTGGTTTAGTTTTGAATTTAGCCATTCTGCTGTGTGCAAAGTGGTATATCATTTTGCTTTTATTCTCTGTTTTCCTGAAAGTTAATGAGTAAAGCTGGTCTTTTGGACATCATCATGTTTGAAGTATCTACTCAAATCTTTTGTCCATTATTCTATTGTACTCATCTTTTACTTATTGATGTACAGATGCTCAGTATGTGTATCCTTTAGGTCCTTTGTTGGATATGTTCATTGAAAATATCTATTTTCACTTTATGGCTTGTTTTCTCGGTATCTTCAAAATCTGAGATTTTTAAATTGACATTTTAATGCCACGTGGATAACCAAGACTTTATTTTCCCAAGAAAATAGAGGTAGATGATGAAGAGGAAATACGGCCCTGGCCCCTTGAGAAGACTAAAATACCAAGCTTAGTAGATTTGTTAGAAACTATACTACGCCATTTAATTTTACTGTTTCTCAGTTTTTCTCATATGGTAGAAACAAGCATTTGTTTTATACAAAATCTTCAATAATGTTAAGCTGCCTAGGACAGCAGAAGAAAAAGGAAGTGAGAGAGTAATAAATGTTAATTTGTGATGCAAAGTAGTTTTACTTGTCAAAATATACTAGAGTTGGTCTTTTAAGCAGATGCACCTTGATATATCTTTCTTTAGAACTATTCTTTGTAAAGTGCTGCATTAGTAGAAATTGTGTTAAAATCCACTGGGGGAAACAATTACCCTCAACATATGATGGCAGTATATAGAAAAAGGAAAAAGAGTTCAGTGAATAGTCTGAGCAAGTCACCCAACCTTCACATTCTTTCAGGAACAAATCATGTCTGGTGAACATTTGATTAATCACACTGTCAGCAACATCAACTTCAAAAGCAAAATATGCAAAGAAAATACGGCACCATAGTTTCTGTACAGTTTAGTAGAAAGACGTGCTGTGTAATAGGGGAGAGAAGATAACTTTGACATCAGGCAAACTTGAGTTTAAATCTCAGAAAATCACTTACTAGCTAGAAAATCTAGGAAAAATTATTTAACTTCCCTAACCTCATTTTGTTTGCCCTACCCTAAAATTGTGTTTACCCTAATATCTTAGAGTTGTGTGAGAATTCAAAATAATTAATTGATAGTTCCTGACACATAGTGCAGGTAAAATAAATGGTAACAAATTTATCTAGCATTTTTCAAAGGAAAGTTACAGCATTTTGATGGACTATGATTGCAATCACATAAAACGTTATTTAAATGATCAACAAAATGGGTGTGGATATGGATTAGCTATTTTAGTATTTGGGAACATTTCCTTAAAGGGTAAATTTACAATGTTTTTACTAGTCATTAAGCATTTTAGTGTTCTTGAGCTGTGGAACACTTGTCATATAGGTAGAAAACGACTGATTTGGCTAGAAAATTCAGGCACAACTAGGGAATGTTCATTCTGATCACTCCAAAGCACAACCATTTAATTAGATTGACATATTTGCTACTTTCCTTGACTACTGTCTTTTTTCTTTTTTTTATATAAATTTATTTATTTATTTTTGGCCATGTTGGGTTTACGTTTCTGTGCGAGGGCTTCCTCTCGTTGCGCGAGCAGGGGCCACTCTTCATCGCGGTGCGTGGGCCTCTCACTGTCGCGGCCTCTCTTGCTGCGGAGCACAGGCTCCAGACGCACAGGCTTAGTAGCTGTGGCGCACAGGCTTAGTTGCTCTGTGGCAGGTGGAATCTTCCCAGACCAGGACTCGAACCCGTGTACCCTGCATTGGCAGGCAGATTCTCAACCACTGTGCCACCAGGGAAGCCCACTACTGTCTTTTGAACTAAGCTTGAACTTAATTACCTAGATCCAGAGGTCTAGTTTCTGAGCCCATTAACAAACTCCATCCCTCCCAAGCCTCAGACCAACATATGAGTCCCACTTCTCCACAAACTCACACCATTTTTGGTAACAGGTAGTTGTCCAATTCAGCCAATTTGTCTTCCCCTTGAAATATTCTTTTGCAAATTTTTATCAATGAATTTGTGTTATTTCCATACCACCTAACAATCCTCAAGGGCAAGACATGTCTGTGCCAAGGCTGAGGGAAGCTATGTTACTGTTCACAATAACTTGGTTTCTCTTCTTGTGGGAGAATTAGACCTCCCTGCCCCATTGAATTCAGCTGTGGCCTTGCGATTTGATTTGGCACATAAAATGTGAAGTGACATGTGTCACTTCTGGGATGAAACTGTAAGAGCACATCCTCTTTCCCTCACCCCTGAGATTGCAGAAGTATGTTAGGTTCAAGACTCCATCAGCCTGGGTCCCTGAGTGACTACTGAGCTGAGCCAACTGCCAGCCTCCAGTGAACATGGAGCATGACTAAGAAATAAATTCTGTTGCTTTAGCCAGCCAATATTATAAATTGTTTGTTTCTACAGCATGACCTCACCCATCCCGACTGATGGAACTCACAAGACAAAAAAAAAAAAAAAAAAAAGACACAAAACTGTGCTCTGTAAAACATCAGGTTTTGTAAAGGAGAGAATTAAATACAGGAGAGCCAAGAGTTCAATAAGGTACAGAAAGAAAGCTATCTCAACCATCACTGATAAAGATGTTGTAGCTCTCAGTCTCCTTAATAATGTTCACCTTCCTAATAATAAATATTCTATCAATTCGTGGTGGGAACATTTTTAAAGGAAAATTATATATAAAATGAAAAATTTAGAAGATATCTGTGATTGTCACTATCTAGAAAATGTTTTTAACAAAATTGACAAAAGACTTTTTTGCAACTTTAGAAATAACTTTCTTTAGAGTAATGGTGGGATAACAATAATGGACAAAGCAACTAATATTTACTATGCAAATTAAAATTAAGGATTGCTTATCACTAGAGCAATAATCATTCTGACAATGAAAAACAATCATTTACTAAAAACAGTGTTAAGAATCTTTCTCTAGTGCAATCTAGGCAATATACACACCAAAACAAACTATAGAACTGATATAATTTGCTTTGGAGAATTACAAATGAAACATAAAACATTCTTCTGAAAGCAAGTTCTTTTTACGTTAAAATTACCATGATCAACAGTGCTCCACTGCATACAAATCACTCACCAGAGCAATAATAAACCAGGCTTTTTTACATTCTAGGAAATAGCTTTGTCAGTGACTACAGCTCAGAGTAGACCATAATAATTCAGAGAAAAAGTTCTTTCGGTGAATTTTGTCCAGTTTCTGCAGAAAAGCAAAATGTTTTCCCTCTCTCTTGAAGGGGCTGTAGCCAAGTTCTGTCAGTTCACCTTAAACCAGGAATGCATTCCAGGAATAAAGAATAGCATAATCAAAAACTGAGAAGGTAAAACACAAAGAGGTAGGAAATAAAAGGTAATCCAGGTTAGCAAAAGTTTAGGGAACTTACATAAATTAGCAGGGAAACAAAATGCTAGAAACTGCTGTAGCAGAGGCTGATAGTCGTCCTATGATAGGCAATGTTCACATTTTCCTCAGTAACAGAACATCCACCTCAAGTAAAGACTGAATATCCCAGACTTCCTTGCATTTAGGTGTGGCCATGTGTCTAAGTTCTGAGCAATGGGTCATTGCTGGAAGTGGTGTGAACAACTTCTAGAAGTGTCTTTAAAGGGAATAAGCAGACTCTTCTGGAGAACAGAGGAGCAACAAAATAGAAGGAGCCTGGGTCCCTGACACTGTGGAGAGCAGTATCATCTCAGAACTGCCTACGTTCATGTGAGAGAGAAATAAATCTCTTTTTAAGCCACTGTTATTTGGTGTTTTCTGTCACTTTCAACTGAGCCTAATCCGAAACAGTACATGTTATGGACTGAATTGTGTCCCTTAAAAAAACTCTTATGTTGAAACCCTAACCATCAAAATGATGGTATTTGGAAATAGGTCCCACTGGAGATAAATAAGTTTAAATGGAGTCATAAAGGTAGGATCCTAATCCAATAAGACTGATGTCCTTAAAATAAGAGGAAGAGACACTAGAGACAACTCTCTCTTTCTTTCAGGGGACAGGTCATGTGTATACATAGCGTGAAGCAAGCCAGGAAGAGAGTTCTCACCAGAAACCAACTCTGAAATCATCGTAATCTTGGACTTCCCAACCCTCTGAACTGTGAGAAAATACATTTCTGTTATATAAGCCACCTGGTTTATGGTATTCTGTTGTGGCAGCCTGAACTGACTAAGCCTGTACAGATAACACAGAACCCACAACATCCAAGAGTTTGCATGCCTTATTAAAGAATTTAGATGTTACTAAACAGAGGTCTTGGGCAACAGAGATGAAAATGATCTAGGTAGTGCATTCAGAAAATGAATATGACAACAGTGACCAAAGGAAATGCTGAGGTCAGTAAGAATGCTGTGAGGTTATAAGACCCATGTTATATGAAATTTCATGTAAGAGATGGGGAACTAAATGGGACTTGGAACATTTCCTTTTTCAAATCCATGACAGTTTTCTCAAAAAGTCAACTTCATGAGCTGTAACACTCTTCATCATAAGGTCTGAAAGAATTGAAGAATTCCAATTGAAATAGATTATTCAACAATAAGAAATGCAGATTTTAATGCCCCATCTACAATTACTGACAGAACAAAAAGGCGAAAGTGAACAAGGAAATAGACTTGGACAACACTGTAAACCAACAAGATCTGAACAGACATTTATAGAACACACTACCCATTTTTTTCTCACATGACAAACTATTTTATAACTGTTTCTCTGAGTATTTGTACAATATAGAAGTTTGTTCATTAATGTTCTTTGAAGGATGTCTGCCCATGAGCAAACTCTAACTAATAAAACTTTATGGATGTAAATCCATGAGAAAGTATTCTGATTGTATTTACCTATGTAATCAATTTTCATAATATGGATTATTCACAGTGTTTATTTTCAGTTTGCTTCTCCAAGATACTCGGCTTGTTTCCTAGTGTTTGTTTCTTGCTGCTTAGCGATATGTATGAATAAAAAGCAGACTCATTTTAATATTAGCTCAGATCAGACATAATGAGAAAGACAAAACTGTTGTGAATAAAAATAATTCTAAATAATATGTGAAAACTAGTTTGCCTGCTGCTCAGGATTTAGCATGCTATTGATCTTTCCATTTGTGAGCAGAATTGAAAAGCAAGGTACAGTAATATCATCCTCCAAAAGAACCACAAAGATATGTTTCATAGCTTGTGTTAAACATTCTAAAATGTCAACTTAGTTATTAGACACACGTTGGTATGCTTAACTTTTATTAAGTTAATAAATATTATTACATTTGTAATATTTTTGATTATTTCTCCTAAGAAGAAAACATCTATTGATTGGATCCAACCTGTCAAATATTTACAAATTGTACCTTGTTTAATCCTCATACTAATACTTTGAGGTATTATTATAGCCATTTTACAGATTAGAAATTCAAATTCAAAAGAGTTAAGCCAACGTCTTCCTAGGTTGCACAGCTATTAACTGGCTGAGCCAGGAAGTTAGAACTAACTCCAACACTTTTTAATTTTTCCATATAAGACATGTATAAAGCACCACAAATCGGGCTTCCCTGGTGGCGCAGTCGTTAAGAATCTGCCGGCCAATGTGGGGGACATGGATTTGAGCCCTGGTCCAGGAAGATCCCACATGCAGGGGAGCAACTAAGCTATGGGCCACAACTACTGAGCCTGCACTCTAGAGCCTGCGAGCCACAACTACTGAGCCTGCGTGCCACAACTACTGAAGCCCGTGCGCCTAGAGCCTGTGCTCCGCAACAAGAGAAGCCACTGCAATAAGAAGCCCACACACTGTAACAAAGAGTAGCCCCCGCTCGCCGCAACTAGAGAAAGCTGGTGCACAGCAACGAAGACCCAACGCAGTCAAAAATGAAAGAAAGAAAAGCACCACAAATATACAAATATAATTGTTGGATGTAAAAATAACTCCTTTCTATTTCTTATTTTAGAATGTGAAGTGAAACTGAGAATGATTATAGTTATCCACATAACTGAGTAGCTTGAAATATACTAATTCAAATGAAAAGGAGTTACTGTTTCAAATGATTAAAATAAGTCATCAAATTTAGCTAGTATTTCTAATTATTGAATTCTGCTTTTCTCTGCCTACATGGACTGAGCCTAATTTACAGGCTAACACTTCTTGTTTTACATTATGGTTTTTTTGTTTGTTTGTTTGTTTTTGTGGTACGCGGGCCTCTCACTGTTCTGGCCTCTCTCGCTGCGGAGCACAGGCTCCGGACGCGCAGGCTCAGCGGCCATGGCTCACGGGCCCAGCCGCTCCGCGGCATGTGGGATCTTCCCAGACCAGGGCACGAACCCGTGTCCCCTGCATCGGCAGGCGGACTCAACCACTGCGCCACCAAGGAAGCCCACATTATGCTTTTTTTAATGTATATTTCTAATTACAAAGAGTTGACTTTAGGAGGTTCAACTGCCCTTAGGGTTTTGCTACTCACAAATTAATAGTGTGATGCCTCCTCTTTTGAAGATTCAAGCAAAATATTCTAATTCATTATTTTAAAATAATCTCAAACCTTATGGTCATAAGAATATCCCAAGTGTTTTATGCCTTTAAAAAGTACCAGAAACTCTAAATAAATGCCTTACATTATGTTTATGTGCACTTTGTATCAAACTAATTCATTTTGATGTAGTTGACATGAAGATAAATGACCTCTATATTGGTAGGCAAGTAATAGGTACCCAAGTAATATCAACTAATTCTTTGCACTCTCACTGTTCTGAAAAACTAGGTAAGGCAGCAGAAACTGTATCATATTTCTGTGAAATTGCATACAGCTATTTCAATTGCTATGAAAATTCCCCCCATTGGCTGTTTATTTTTTACCTTTTTATTTTCACAGATAATACATTTAAATGTAGCATAACTATCACTTTTTAATCAGATTTATATAATTAACACTTAGGAAATCATCTCACAGTTGGTAATTTGATGGATACATTAACATATTTTCAATTCTTTTTGTTGTTTAATCATTTATATTAATCCTTTAATTCTCCTAAAACTTATTTTACTCCCCTTTTAAAAGATAATTTTTTATTATTTTCTTATTTGGCTCTTCTGCTGGTCAGGGTTCTTAGCTGCAAGCAACAGAATCCTCTTTGGCTAACTAAAGCAGAAAAAGAATTTATTGAATATACGGTAGTTCACAGAATTGTTGAGAGGGCTGGAAAAAGAGACTTGAGTCTAAACTTCCAGGAATAATAAAGGGCCAAAATCATGCCAGAGAACTGGTGAGAGACTGTCACCAATACCACTTCTGCCACCACCACTACCAAGTACCATGCCTAGAATATGATTTACAGCCATCAGTACTGCTTCTAGCACTGATGCCACTTCTGTGTTAGGAAACTGATCTTGCAACCAGTACCAGATACCAGAAAAACAGAAGCTCCATGAAATGCCTATTTTCTCCAAATCAAAGCCTCATGTGCATGCATCTGATTTGCACAACTAGGTCTCCAGCTATGAGAGTGCCTGAGAATTTGAATTCTGATTTTCACATCAGGGGACAGGATTCACAACTTCAAAATTTCTCCCAAATATACAAAGGGAAGGAAATCACATATAGAACAAATGTCTACAAGTTAATTTTGGCCAAACAATCCAATATTTCTTCCAAATTTTTGTGCTTATTTTAAATTATTAAAATTTTATCGAGATTAAGAGCCCTACAGGGTATAAAATTGGGAAATATGATTCAAATATTGCAATTTGGTCTGAGTCCAAAAATAAAGAGCATGAACTCAGACCGCTTGGGTTCAAATATCAGCTTTACCTCCTACTAGGTGTGTGACGTAGGCAAGTTAATTGCCTCAGTAACCTCATGTATAAAATGAAGACAGTTAAATACCTACTTCAAAAGATTGTCTTGAGCATCATATGAGTTAATGGATATAAAGTTTTTTAAACAATGCTAGACATGAAATGAACACTATGTGTCTCAGTGATTGTTTTCAGTCTTCATCCCCAAGGTATTCTTTGTCTTGCTTGAAATTTTTCCATTTACTTCTACCCTTAACTTCTGCCCTTAGCCAGTTTTCAGTCTAAGCTGTCAACTTCTGTTCTATTTCACAACTCTGCACCTTAGACATTAGCTTCTGATGCGGAACGCTGTTAAATGCTATCTGAAATGATTTGTAAACTGTGGCTTGATTGTCCAGTCCAGCAGGACATATCAGCAGTGTCTAAGTGAAAATTATCTCCAAGAATTACAGAGAGATATTGAAGAAAGTGATTCTGAGCCTCTTTCCAAAGTACATAAAAAGCTCCGTAAAAGTAACTGTGCTAACTGAACATTTCATATTTGCCTAGCCCTGTGCTATACACTTCACTACACTACATTGTATCATATAAGGTTTTTTTTAACATCTTTATTGGAGTACAATTGCTTTACAATGTTGTGTTAGTTTCTGCTTTATAACAAAGTGAATCAGCTATACATATACATATATCCCCATATCTCCTCCCTCTTGCGTCTCCCTCCCACCCTCCCTATCTCACCCCTCTAGGTGGTCACAAAGCACATAGCTGATCTCCCTGTGTTATGCGTCTGCTTCCCACTAGCTATCTATTTTACATTTGGTAGTGTATATATGTCCATGCCACTCTCCCACTTCATCCCAGCTTACCCTTCCCCCTTCCCATGTCCTCAAGTCCATTCTTTATGTCTGCATTTTTATTACTGTCCTGCCCCTAGGTTCTTCAGAACCTTTTTTTTTTTAGATTCCATATATATGTGTTAGCATATAGTATTTGTTTTTCTCTTTCTGACTTACTTCACTCTGTATGACAGTCTCTAGGTCCATCCACCTCAGTACAAATAACTCAATTTCATTTTTTATGGCTGAGTAATATTCCATTGTATATATGTGTCACATCTTCTTTATCCATTCCTCTGTCGATGGACACTTAGGCTGCTTCCATGTCCTGGCTATTGTAAACAGAGCTGAAATGAACATTGTGGTACATGACTCTTTTTGAATTATGGTTTTCTCAGGGTATATGCCCTAAATAGACATTTCTCCAAAGAAGATATACAGATTGCCAACAAACACATGAAAGGATGCTCAACATCACTAATCATTAGAGAAATTCAGATCAAAACTACAATGAGGTATCACCTCACACTGGTCAGAATAGCCATCATCAAAAAATCTACAAACAACAAATGCTGGACAGGGTGTGGAGAAAAGGGAACCCTCTTGCACTGTTGGTGGGAATGTAAATTGATACAGCCACTCTGGAGAACAGTATGGAGGCTCCTTAAAAAACTAAAAATAGAACTACCATACGACCCAGCAATCCCACTATTGGGCATATAAGTTTTGAAATAGGATTTTGGAGTTGCTGTTTTAGAGGCAATTATTATAGTCCTCTTTTTAGATTGAAGGAAAAGGAAACTCCAAGAATCTGACTTTTATGGTTTAGGTATCCCATTACTGCTATACCAAATCACCACTAACTTAGTCACTTAAAATAATTGAAATGTATTATCTTATAGTGCTGAGATGTCACACCAAGCTAAAATTAAGGTGCTGGCAAGACTACCTTCTTTCCGGAAGCTCTAGGGAAGAATCTGTTCCTTCGGAAGTCTTTTCCAGCTTCTATAAACTACCCATTATACTAAGTTTACAGCCCCCTTCCTCCGGCTTCAAAGCCAGCAACAACAGTTCAAGTCCTTCTCATGCTGACATTCCTTTGGCTATCTCACCTTATTTTCCTCTTCCACTTCTAAGGACATCTGTGATACACTGGATCTACCCAGATAATTCAGGACAATCTCCCCATCTCAAAATCATCTGATTAGCAACCTGTCAGCAACTTTAATTCCCCTTTGCCATGTCAAGTAACACATTCACCGATTCCAGGGATTAGGACCTGGACATCTTTGGGAAACCATTATTCTGCTTACAACAGTTTCTTAACATTTGTTATTCCCTGGCTTTAACAATCTGGCTAGATTCTTCTCTCTCTTTCTCCTTATACTTGTCTAGCCATAGTACTTCACAGCATTTATACTCATCTTCATACAGACGACCACTTGAAATTCTAAATCTAGTTCTAGCTGGGTACAATATAAAAATGCCCTCAGCAATTCTCTAGATCAGATGGAATTAATCCTGATGATGGCCATTCTCTCCTGATGACTCAGTATCTCAGGAGCCTTGTACTTCCCTATGACTTCCATCTCCATCCTAATACCTGAACTGTTGTCCAATACTTCTGAAAGCTAGTCTATCCAGTTTGGGTCTTCTGTGACTCAACTTGTTCCACCACTACCTTTTACCTAAAAATAACTATTCTCAGAATAACTACACTAAAGAAAATATTACATCTTTCTTGCAAATACCAAGTCTTACTCAACTGTATACTCCCTTAACAGCTAGTATAGAGATTTGCATAGATTAGGCACTCAAAAAGTTTATTAAATGAATGAAGAAATATTTTTTAAATAAATCAAATTATGTTTAATATTTTCTTAGCTCCCTTGTTTGGAAGAGCTCTAAGTCTTTATAATTTTTTATGCCCCCAAAATTGCATAAACTTCATGGCATGTCTCATGTACAAAATAGAAAGGAATTATTAGCAAATTTATTTAAATATTTTTAAAATAAGATACTACGTCTTTCAAGACCCCTAATGCAAAATACAGATGAAAGTTCACAAATGTTGGCTGTGAACTTCATGATTATTCATTTCTATTCCAATCTAATCCAGGCCAAAAGGGATCTTAAAATCTACCAATAATACATAACAAAATTTAAAAATGTAATACACTTGAATTTTTAATTACATTTTTAGTCTTCACATATTATAATCCCAGGCTGTCTGAGGAATATAGTGTGGTACTTGGTTTATAAACAAGAGATTGCAACTCAAGGATATTTTCTTTTCTTTTTTTTTTTTTTTTTTTTGCGGTACGCGGGCCTCTCACTGTTGTGGCCTCTCCCGTTGCAGAGCACAGGCTCCGGACGCGCAGGCCCAGCGGCCATGGCTCACGGGCCCAGCCGCTCCGCGGCATGTGGGATCTTCCCAGACCAGGGCACGAACCCGTGTCCCCTGCATCGTCAGGCAGACTCTGAACCACTGTGCCACCAGGGAAGCCTAAGGATATTTTCTTAACCAAACCTTGTGATACCTCCCTCATTCAATCATGAACATGAGTTCTCTGATCCAAACAATACTGAAGTTGTAATTCTGATTAATATGTAGAATAAGTTCTGTACGTCTCCCCTTGTTACTAATTTAGATTTGTGAGAATAAATCTCAATATGTTCTGTTATTCATGGATTTCCTCAGAACAAGCTAAGCTTTAAAACCATGATGTCTTAGCATAGTATAGAAGGAAAACTAAGTTTTACTTAAAAAATAGATAAAGTAAATGTTCACCATAGTGGAATATTCTCACTATCTCTTATCTGTGACTACAATAATCTGGACAAGAGTTATTTAAAGGTAGAGCTACTGCTTGGCCATTTGTTACCTCCTTTAAATGTATATATATGACTGATTCACTTTGTTATAAAGCAGAAACTAATAAAAAATAAAAATAAAAATAAATTTTAAAAATAAATAAATAAATAAATAAAAAGAATGCTCTCCCAATCCTTGGCTCAAAGCTTCTTGCCCCCAAACAATGAGGCTTTTGTGTTCTTCAAAGCTTCTTTAAGCTATCTTCTGCTCTGTACCTGTTTCTCTCCCTTTCCTCCATTAAACCTCGCTTGTTTCTTCCTGTGTCATTTAGCTGGGTGGCTAGCTGATCTGAAAACTGAAGTGGTGCCAGTATGATAATAGTGGTTATGGTTTACTAGATTAGGTTTCACATAGAATGCAACTATATTATTTAAGCATTCAATGTCATAGCCTCAGTATGTTATTAATTATGAATTTTTCAGATATTGGGTCAGACCGGTAGTGGAGGAAAGCAGGACCTGGTCATATCGTCGTGCAATGAGCTGCTTACTCAAGGCCAGCTGTAATTACAAAATTGTAGTCCCATTCTTGCATGACTATTGAATAGAGACCTTAGAAGCATACCAAAAGCATTCCATTTGTTCTTATTTTAAGGATCCTTAGAAAAATATAATGTACAACACAGTAACTATGACACTTAAATCCTCTTATTAACCAACAGCGAATGAGTTAATTCTGAATTGCTGTTTCCTGCTTTACATTAGAGCCCTCCATTTATTGTTACGTAAATGTTGGGATTCCATTTCCTTTCTTTAGTGTATCTTTTGAATGAAAGTTTAAATAATATTCTCCATAATTCATTAATTGATTAAATTCTTCTTCTACAACAAGTACTTGGTAATTCATAACAGATAAATCTACAAAGCCACCACCCTTGGACTTAAGCCTAAATGAAGATAACGTAGCCAGAGAGCGTAAGCACACAAAGGTGAGCACTCTGCTTTGTACCAAAGATTGGAATTTTTAATTCCTGAAGTTAGAAGTTTTCCTATGGTCTTGGAAAACTCATTAAACAGTTTCATCCAATTTTATGGAACTCACAATATATTGGAAATGTCATATAAATGACAGTATAAAGTATTTTTTAAGTTCAGAGTCCAGCTAAATACCTTTGAAAAAGTGAGCATATGCAAAATAAGAGAGACAACATTGTAAGAATGATAGGGAAATAATTTGCATACCATACAATTAACCATTATTTTCTCCTTGATTCCAAAAATCCAGTATGTCTTTAAGAAACAAAATTAGTAAAATGTTGACAATTATTTAAATCCTATGGGCACATAGGATTCATTAAATTAGTCTCTCTAATTTTGTGTATGTGTAAAATTTTTATAACAAAGCATTTAAACAAAGAGAAAAGAATAAGAAGTTACCAGATTACAGTGATTAAAATGTTTCAGAAGAGGGGATTTCAGTAGGTATCAATGACAGTTCATTGACTCTCCTCTGAATTAGTAGGAAATTTTTTATCTATTTAGCTTACAGGATACTCATCTTTGGTGAAAGAATTTATGGGTAACAAGAGGAAATATCAACCAAACCTGGGAAAGTAAGCCAGGGAAAGATTTGAGCTGAAATAACATAACTGACATTATCTTGTTATAATACAATCCTGATAACATATTTTCAAGATTAGTGAAATAATTGGCCAGCTTCCATTCTTATAGGACTAAATAAGACAGGTATAATTCTATAGTAGAAACAAAGAAGAGGATGAGAGAAAAGAAGGAAACCTGAAAGTTTAGAAAAGAAACGAATGTTAGGAAGCTGAAAGAATGTGAAAGCTGCGATGCAGTTAAAAAAACACGTATCCCAAATGGCCAAATGGACATAGGGGTTGAGGATTTTTTTTTTTTTTTGAGGATGTTGAATGAAATATAAAAGGTCCTGAGATAGGCATCAATGATTAAATAAGCATTTATGTCTAGTATCCCATCTCTGGCATCTCTTTCTATCTCCCTCTGCAAGTAGACAGAAATCCATTAGTAAGACTGCTCAATTCCTGAAATCAGGAGCATTAGGATAGTTTGATAGTGCACAGATTACATAGCCAGATATACTTACTAGCTATATGATCTTTCCTTACTATAAAGCAGAGATGAGTATTATTGTTATTATTATAATTATTATATTACACTGCTCAATGATATGATAAAGTGATGGTTGAACAGTCCTTAGCCACTTAGATTACATGGAAAACTTCAAAGAAGAAAATAGCCCAGACTTGTAACCTCCTGGGATTCAAAATTTACCCCTAACTTTTAATAGTCTTAAATCCAGATAATTATTACCTGCCAAAGAAAAGCTAGGACATGGAAGTTGTTAACTTTCACGACCATTTTTTCCTATATTCAAACAGGCATGGAATTTATAACTCTAGAAAATGAGACATCTGATCTTATTTCTTCATCTCTAGAGAACTCAGTATAAAATAAACTGGAAAAAGAAGGGAGAATTTTTTTAACATCTTTATTGGAGTATAAT
This sequence comes from Mesoplodon densirostris, assembly GCF_025265405.1. Taxonomy (NCBI): domain Eukaryota; kingdom Metazoa; phylum Chordata; class Mammalia; order Artiodactyla; family Ziphiidae; genus Mesoplodon; species Mesoplodon densirostris. The sequence goes on from NC_082668.1 coordinate 76,056,446, forward strand.
TGCTTTACAATGTTGTGTTAGTTTCTGCTGTATAACAAAGTGAATCAGCTGTACATATACGTACATCTCCACCTACCCTCCCTATCCCACCCCTCTAGGTGGACACAAAGCACCTAACTGATCTCCCTGTACTATGTGGCTGCTTCCTACTAGCTATCTTTTTTACATTTGGTAGTGTATATATGTCCATGCCACTCTCTCACTTTGCCCCAGTTTACCCTTCCCCCTCCCCATGTCCTCAAGTCCATTCTCTATGTCTGCATCTTTATTCCTGTCCTGCTACTTTTTTCAACCAGTTCATTTGTGCCATGATTTAACATAGCTTGAAGGTAAAGTGATGGCCTAGCAAGGAAGAATTTCACCTGCTTCTCACAGTTTTAGCCTCAGGGCAGTGAAATATTCATAAATGAAAAAGAAAGAGAAAATTAATCAGCCATTTAGCTGAAAAATAAAGAACAGTGGAGTGATGGTGTGATACGGTAGAAACATCACTGGATAAGATGTTTGGTAAATGTGTTGGAGATCCCGCATGCCTCTAAGTACAAGACCTTACAAAGTCACCCAACTGCTCCAAACCTGTTTGATTATCTGTCTCTTACTGGGATTGGATTATATTAGCTCCAAGGTTACAGTGCTAAAATTACTCAAATCAATCACCACTATTCTCTTTCAATAAGCTAGATGCCTCTGTAAAGTCCCTCCACTCTTCAGTAACGTTTTTGCTTCAGACCACATTCTTGGTCTAATATTTTATTAATACCTCAGAGGAATGTCACAAATAGACTAAGTTTTAAAAAAGATATTTTACCGGGCTTCCCTGGTGGCGCAGTGGTTGAGAGTCCGCCTGCCGATGCAGGAGACACAGGTTCGTGCCCCGGTCTGGGAAGATCCCACATGCCGCACAGTGGCTGGGCCCATGAGCCATGGCCACTGAGCCTGTGCGTCCGGAGCCTGTGCTCCGCAACGGGAGAGGCCACAACAGTGAGAGGCCCGCGTAGCACAAAAAAAAAAAAAAAAAAAGATATTTTACAAAGTCTCCCACTATATTCTTGTGAATAATATAGACATGCAAAAGAGAAAATGATATAGTTAGATAGATTTATATCTTTTCTAACAAATACACTGAAGAATGAAGACTGACTCATTAATTACTTCATCAGCTACTTTAACATTAATAGATTCCAGTCTCTCTAAGTGGCAGTTTATAGTAGTATTTCATAGCATTTCTAATCTTGTCTCTGTTCTACCCAACACTTTATTATTAAACTTCATATAGATAAGTTGGTATATTCAACAAATATGGAAATTTGCTGGAACTGTAAGGCCCAATGAAGATATTTTACAAAGAAAATTTAAAACACATATCGACAGACTAAATCAAAGTGAAATTTAATAAAGTCTGTTAAAGTTCAGATTTAAATTCTATGATGGTACAACTTACGAAGTTAAAAAAGAAAAAACAAAGCACGAAACAGGTTGGGGAAGGAATGGCTTTCAAAAAGTTAATGTAAAGAAAGCTGACTTGTTTTCATTGGCTGCCTGCTCAGTTTGAGGCAACCTGTGGGTAAGGTGGGTAAGCAGACAGCACCTCTTCAGGCTGCACAGACAGAAGTGCAGTGACTAAAATCAGGTGGGTGATGAGCCTATTATACTCTGTGTTGCTTATACTTCAACTAAAGCCTCACAATCAATTCTTCACACTCTCATAGGGAAACTGACCATCAAAAGATATTCAGAGAAGAACGCAAGGGCGGGGAAGAATCTGAAAAATATTAAGTATGTGGAACAGCTGACTGAACCAAAGTTGTTAACCCTGGGTGAGAGAAAAATATTTAACTATTTTAAATACTGGCTAGATGTGAAGAGGAAGAGAAACATAGAGAGGGAAAGAAAGAGGATGAAACCTAAGATTTGGTAAAACACACCAACTTGTCCATTCATTTAGCAAATATTTATTGAGGACCCACTATGTGGCAGGCCTTATATCAATTGCTAAATATTCTGAAAGAATAGATACAGTTTCTACCCTCAAAGACATTTACCATCTTACAAAAGAAACACAAGTAAAGAAGTAATTTCAGTAAGATTGATTTAGTGCTATGAGAGCACACAAGAGGCATGCCTAATCTAGCACTGGATGGACCTGAGAAGATTTCTCGAATATGTCAGAGCCTGGCACTGAGCCACTTACGGCATCTCATTTATTCATCTCACTTCATGCAACTATAATGAACAGGATGAAAATCCTTGGTTAAGAGTTATATGGAGATATTTTGGGCTAATGTAAAAGAAATATTTTCAAATTTGTAGTTGTCCAAGATTAGAATGGTTGCCATAAGGAGGGTGTGTCTCTTGTGATTAGAAGAGTTTAAAAAGAGAATTTGTTAGTGTATATATGTCCATGCCGCTCTTTCACTTTGTCACAGCTTACCCTTCCCCCTCCCCATATCCTCAAGTCCATTCTCTAGTAGGTCTGTGTCTTTATTCCTGTCTTACCCCTATGTTCTTCATGACATTTTTTTTCTTAAATTCCATATATACGTGTTAGCATACAGTATTTGTCTTTCTCTTTCTGACTTACTTCACTCTGTGGAAGCAGCCGCATAGCACAGGGAGATCAGCTCGGTGCTTTGTGACCGCCTGGAGGGGTGGGATAGGGAGGGTGGGAGGGAGACGCAAAAGGGAGGGGATATGGAAACATATGTATATGTATAACTGATTAAATTTGTTATAAAGCAAAAAAAAAAAAAGATGTACACTTTGCTGTACACCTGGAACTAGAACAACATTGTTAATCACCTATACTCCACTATAAAATAAAAAGTTAAAAAAAAAGAGAGAATTTGTTAATTCTCCTTACTATTCCACTTACTAGGCTGCATTATACACTATTTCTCCTGGCTCTAACCCCTTCCTTACTTCTAAGCTAACACTTTGCACTGCATTGCAATCTGTCTCCTTCACTGGATTCTGAATTCTTTCTATACCCCCAAATCACTAGGCTTGTAAAAATTGGCAAGATAATTAATTCTAATTTGCTTACCTTCATATCCCCAAAGTTATTTGATATAGTACTGTAAGGTGAATTAATGTTTTGAGTAGATGATTAGACTTAGTCAGTGAACCCAAAATACATGTCATTCACATCAGAATCACCTGAGGAGCTCTTTTTAAAATATAGAATACCAAGAACCCCATTAAAAAATCTGATTTGATAAACTTGAGATGAAATCAAGGAATCTGGTTTTTTGTTTTTTTTTGTGTGTTTTTTTTTTTTGCGGTACGCGGGCCTCTCACTGTTGTGGCCTCTCCCGTTGCGGAGCACAGGCTCCGGATGCGCAGGCCCAGCGGCCATGGCTCATGGGCCCAGCTGCTCCGCGGCACATGGGATCCTCCCGGACCGGGGCACGAACCCGCGTCCCCTGCATCGGCAGGCAGACTCTCAACCACTGTGCCACCAGGGAAGCCCATGGAATCTCTATTTTTAAAAAGCTCCCCAAAGTTGTTTATGGCCAGGTTTGAGAATCACTGGACTCAATGACTTCTAAGATCTTTTCAAGATTCTATTATTTCCTCAGTTTCCATTGCCATTAAAACATACTTCGATGCAATCTACTTCTTTAGCATATCTAACGTACTTATCCTGTTGTCTAGGCAGTCTGATCTCTGGTAATGAATATTTCCCAATTGCATTTTAAAGGAGCCACTTCTCTTATTTAAATTCTGCAACATGGGTTCTACCACTGATTAATTCTTCGCACTACAGGTAAGACACTTTGACCAATTACAAAAAGAAACATGGACCCAGATTGCTTTGGGACTCCTGAAAAATCAAGCAAATTGGTCAATTAAAACCAGATAGTGGTCTTAGGTTTATTCTGCTTCTTATTCTCATGTTTTTTTAAATTTGTTTGTTGCTTATGGAAATATATCAGCAGAGGAACTACGACCTCATCTATACATGTATGTATAAAGAGGCAAACATTTCTACTACATAGTTTGGGCTGCTGTGAGACTGCAGAGTATATGGTCGAATGCAGTGCTGGCCTGACAGAAAGCATTAACAACTGTATTATTTTCCTATTGCACTGAAACAAATGGCCACAAACTTAATGATGTAAAACAATACAAATGGATTATTTTACAGTTCTGTAGATTAGGAGTCTAACGTACGTCTCATTGGGCTAAAGTCAAGGTGTCAACAGGGCTACATTCCTTTTTAGAGGGTCTGGACAGATCTCTTTCCTTGCCTTTTTCAGCTTCTAGAAGCCACCCAAATTTCTTGGCTTTTGGTCCCCCTCCTCCATCTTCAAAGCCAGCAACATTGCATCTCTCTGACTATTCTTCCTTAGTCACATCTCCCTCTGACCACTGTCAGGAAAGTTTTTCCACTTTTAAAGAATTATGTGATTAGGTTAGACCCACCCAGATAATCCAGAATAATCTTGCCATCCCAAGGTCCTAAACCTTAATCACAGCGGCAAAGTCCTTTTTGCCATTTAAAATAACAGAGTCACAGCTTCTGGGGATTAGGACATGGATGTCTTTAGGGAGTCATTATTCTTCCTATCACAATGTCCAAACAGGTGGCATTTTCCTGCCAGTTCCTCTATATGTAAACTACAGCATTCATACCATATATTCTTGGATGAAATATTTTAGACTGGTATAAACTAAATATGAGAGTTATTGCATGAATTTTCCAGTGTTTGGTTTGGCTAATTAAGGTCTTCATTTCACTTATTTTTATATTCTGGACCATATTATTAAATGGCTGACCAACAAGTTAGTACTTGATAAAACACTGCCCTACCTTCAAGCATTTTAACAAATTAGCTTTAAGTATGTGAGTACTTAGAGTTGTATGGACATTGAACAGTGTAAATCACACAATTATTGTAAGTAGATATTATTTAAGATTCATACTTATTCTACACTGTATTCCCAAAACTAAATTGGAATCATTCATTAGTATAGCATATACTCCATGAATAGAGTATTCATCAGCTGAAATTTTTATTTTCCCTGTACATGAAAAGGTCATGAGAAGACTTTCACATCTCTACTTTTCACTCACTATTGAGCATATTAGAAACATAAAATAGCAAACCCTTAGAGATTTAAGTATAAGCCCAGATTATCCGTCTTCTTTTTTTTTTTAATAAGTAAATTTTTATATTTATTTATTTTTGGCTGTGTTGGGTCTTCGTTGCTGTGTGCAGGCTTTCTCTAGTTGCTGCAAGTCGGGGGCTACTCTTTGTTGTGGTGTGTGGGCTTCTCATTGCGGTGGCTTCTCTTATTGTGGAGCATGGGCTCTAGGCACGCAGACTCAGTAGTTGTGGTGCACAGGCTTAGTTGCTCCGCCGCAAGTGGGATCTTGTCAGACCAGGGCTCGAACCCATGTCTCCTGCACTGGCAGGCAGATTCCTAACCACCGTGCCACCAGAGAAGTCCCTATCCATCTTCTAAAATATGAATTTTCATATTATATTTTAGCTACTGTCTAGCACAGAATGAAACAACATTCTGGATATTTGTTGAGATTCCCTCTGCTTCTGATTACTCACAGCTAAGAGATGTAATTTTCTCCCAATAGTAATTGTATGGAAATTACTTAACTGATTTTGTTTAAAATATCAGAAAATTTGAGTTCATTTAAAGAACCCAGAATTCATTGGCTCAATAGAATAGGCACAATAGGATGCACACTTTCAGATGATATTAAAATGGGTTCAAGTTCTTTTCCTCTGCTTTATCAGTGTTGGTTCAATGCTCAGGCAGCTTCTTTTCAGGTGTCCACAGGTCTGCTGGCAGCTTCAGCTTCAGCCTTCTCCCAGCAACCCCACAGGATAGAATGTAACTCTTTCCCAGTCATTCCAGCAAAAGTCCCTAGGTTAGCCCTGATAGGAAGATTTGGGCCATGTACCTTTCTCTGAACCAATCACTGAAACCATGATTGTAAATTGCACTTGCAAATTGCACAGGAAGTAGGTCAGCAGAAACACATGAGTGAAGAATGAGGGTTCGGGGAGGGGGAGTGGTTCCCCAGAGAAAACTGGGATGCTGCGTCCAGGACAAGCAGAATGGATTCTAGATGGGCCAAAAAATATTTGCATTTCACTGTGGGGGAGGGTCAACTCTGTTAATTCTGGTACCTCTGATCTGTTTATTAATGTATTCAACACATTAATTTATTACTATGTGCCAAGTGCTCTGCTGTATAGACTGAACTCTGTGGAACTTCTTGTTTCTCTAACTTCTCATTAAAATTTTAGCCAACTACTTTCCTTGTCCTAAGACAAGAGTTAAAAAGGATATCAGAAATCCCTGAGCTCTGATATTCATTACCTAATTTTGATTTACCCTCTTAGTTTCTGATTTCCTATATCTGTGTATGCCTATTGATATGAACTAATTCTGGATCCTCCTAAGCCCCTCTTGACTTTCTTGCCATGCCTGAGTTCTATAATATAGCCGTGGAGCTATAGGATATTAATTTTCTAATTCATATCATGATGAATTAGAATATTAATATAGTAAAAAAAATCTACAGCATAATGCCAAGGTAATTCTTTTTCCCCCCTCCCCTTCTTTTGCTACTCTTGAGGAGAACCATTTTCAATCAAAATGTCTTTTAATGAAAACTGCATCTGGTCTAAGAAACAGCTGCCAATTTCCAACCTGTTGTGAATATAAGAACTAAATTTGAAAACCTCTTAAAATCAAGGTATAGATACAAGAGAGAGGGGATTTGGGGATATATGTATACATATAGCTGATTCACTTTGTTATACAGCAGAAACTAACACAACGATGTAAAGCAATTATACTCTAATAAAGATGTTAAAAAAAAAATCAAGGTATAGACTGAAAAGGTTGCCAGACATTTCTCTAAATAATAACTCTGGCCCTTTTCTCAAGCTCACGAATAACCATGGCCTATTCTCCCCTGATTGGCTCAACTTCATTCAGATCTACCCCTGCACACCTCTGAGGTTTTACATTAACGTTAGCCTGGCATTATGCAAAGTCCATCAGATTCCTTAAAAAGCCAGAAAGGGAAAAGAGGTAATGTTAACATTGTCTCATGAACTCAAATGGCCCCCAAAGGAAGGATGTGTCTGCTCTGTCTGTGTTTGACTATGGCACCAATTCTGAATCATCCTTCATTTAAGAGAACTCCATTTTATGTAATAATTCCCACTGATCCCTTCACTAAACCCCAGCCCCTACATCCCTGTTCTCCCTCTGTCCTTCCATCTTTCTGTTTCACCCTGACTCCTCTCTTCCTCCTCTTTTTTCTGATTTATTGTTCACCACTCACTCTCCTTTCTTTCCTCTCTCAATTGCATGCCTGCCTACGGGTGGTCCTCTGTTTTATTCAGTGATTAATAAAGCGTGAGCAAGAGAATATTTATTAAGAATCTATTATTTGCCACAGAATGAAATAGGATCTAAATCCAAGTCTGTCTGAGTCCTTATCTAGTGAAGAGACCAGAGTTCGAACCCAGATTTGTCTGATTTCAAAGTCCATGATCTCCTATCACCCCATTCTATCTTTAATCTAAAAATTCTTATTCACTCAGTCCACTGATTTCACATTTAAAGTACATCAGACCTCCCTAGTCACTATCATACAACCTGTTTTATTTTTTTCAGAGTATGTGTTACTACATGAAATTATCTTTTTCCTTTACTGGTTTTCTTATGTATGGTCCATCCTCCTTCACTTAGGAGTCATTTCCTTACAACTAAGGATTTGTCTCATTCACCACCGCATCGCCACTACTCAGAAGAGCACCTGTCTCATGGAGGTTTATCAATATCTATTTCTTCAATAGCTGAATTAATGTATAAATGCTTTCTATATTTCAGCTCCACAAGTAAACATCCACAAGCATCATAGCACAGCATAGCATAGCATCATAGAGCTCTATTGATGCAAAGAAAACCCCAAATTTTTAGTATGGGCATTTTCAAACATATAGTAGAAAGAAAAACATGATGAAATCTATATAAACTCTTAAAGGATTCATTAACTGTTAACATTCTGCCATATTTGTTCTCTCCCATGCTCTTTCTCTCTCTTTAATTCCCACTTTGTAATAGAAACACATCAAAAAAGACTATCAGGGCTTCCCTGGTGGTGCAGGGGTTGAGAGTCCGCCTGCCGATGCAGGGGACACACGTTCGTACCCCGGTCCGGGAAGATCCCACATGTCGCAGAGCGGCTGGACCCGTGAGCCATGGCCGCTGAGCCTGCGCGTCTGGAGCCTGTGCTCCGCAGCGGGAGAGGCCACAATACTGAGAGGGCCGTGTACCGCAAAAAGAAAAAAAAAAAAAGACTAACCTGTATTTAATAATGAAGAAACAATCCGACTAATCTGATTTTGACATTCAACGTGACAACAGGCCTGGACTTTTCAAAAATGTCAGTGTCATTAAAGACAATAAAAAGGTGAGAAGTTTGTTCTAGATCAGCGATTGGCAAACTATAAGCCAATGGATAAATGCAGCTTGTTTCTGTACAGCCCACAAGCAGACCATGGTTATAATTTTTAATTGTTGGGGAAAAATCAAAAGAAGAATAACATTTCATGAACCATGAAATGTATATGAAATTCAAATTTCATAGTCCATAAATAAAGTTTTATTGGCACACAGCCACACTCATCAGGTTGTCAATGGCTCTCTTTGCTCTGGAATAGCAGAGCTAAGCAGTTGCAATAGAGACTATATGTGGCCCATAAAGCCTAAAATATTTGCTATCTGAGCCTTTAATTAAAAATTTGCCAACTCTTTCTCCAGATTAAAGGAAACTAAAGAAACATAACTTCAGGCAACGAATGAGACTTGGTTGACTCAGGGTAAAAGAAAAAACATTATTTGTACAACAGAAAATTTCAATATGGGTTGAATATTAGATTAATAGCATTGTATCAATGTTAAATGTCTCTGGTCTGGTGCTTGTATAGGAAAACTTCCTTGTTCTCTGTAAATATATGTTGAAATATTAGGGGTGCAGTTTCATGATATCTGCAATATACTTTCAAATGCATCAGAGGGAAAATTGTATGTGTTTGTGTGTATATATATGGAGAGAGAGATAACAAATAGAATAAAATATAAACAATTAATGGCTGTAGGCGAAGGGTATATAGCTGTCCATTGTACTATTTTTTCACCTTCTTGACATTTTTCAAAATAAAAAATATTAAAAGAAAAAAGGTAGACTGGATTTTTTAAATAACCATTTTCTTTTGAGTTTGCAAGGAGACAGAATAAATATTTTCCTAAAATGCATCAGTTCACTCTCTTCCCTGAGGAAACACTTACAATAAAAAGGATTTCCCAGCTCAGTTAAGAAACCTAGGGCCCCTCCTTAATTCCTCTCTTTTCCTTACCCACATGGAATCCACCTTCAAAACTCTACCTTCATAATATATCCAGAGCCTGAGTTCCCCTCCACTGCCACCATCCCAGTTCAATCCACCATCACCCCTCACTCGATGCTGCAAGCCTCCTTGCTGGTCTCTTCATGTCCAAAATCTTCACATCACTCAATACTCTGTCCAAATTTGTCTCCCCAAAGAGGACTGTCCTGTCCACTCGACCTAAAATAACCAAAACACTACCAGTCACTCTCTATTTCCTTAGCTTGATTTATTTTCCCCATAGTACAATGTTTACATTCCTGGCGTCTGGTGTTTGGCCTTTTCTAACACTCACACATTAGAATGTTAACTCCATGAGGGAAAGAGAATTTTTTAATCATTTATTTTTATACTAGCATATAACCATATATTTTTTGAAGAATACCCAAAGACTTCATTCATTTAACTAATAGTTATGAAATACTTACTCTAAGGGGCACTGCTCTGGTTACTTGGTCCACATTAGTGAACAAAACAAAAATCTGTGCCCGCATGGAGCTTACACACTATCGGGGAAGAACATTCTAGAGTGTGTGGAAGGAGAGGGATCATGGGGAGGATGCATGCATACTTGTCATACTGGACACATATCTAAGTGACTCTCCAAACCCATCAGCAGGCAAAATGTGCACATTGCAACTCCATTAATGACTACGTCAGCATTAAAGACAGGGGAGTCATTTAAAAAGGAATGCAAGCTGCAGTTGGAAGGAAAGTTTGGAGAGAGAGCGGAAACGGAGGTTAGGAGGCCCAGAGCAAACAGTACTGGGATTGGGAGGCAAGAGAGACTACATTTTCTGGTGGTGGCAAAAATGACAGGAATATAATAGAATTAGCTGGTCTCAGGATTCCACCTGGGCCACTGATACGATGCTCCTTCCATTCCAACATAGACCGCTGTGGTGTAGGAAGCTGAATTTCATCAACAATTTGTGGTGCAGCCTGAATGGCCTTTGCACAAGTGTCTAGTAAGATAGTTGAAGAAGAGTTGTTTTGTGTCTCAACAAAATCAAACCTATGGAGAATTTTATTATATGTAAATTATACCTCAAAAAAACTGATATTTTTAGAAAATCTGCCCATAGTGGAGAGAAATCACAGTTGGGACAGGGTTCCAGATACCTTTTGGCATTCTTATCCATATCCTATATATTAAAATAGAAACAAATTGGTTATTTATTTCTGTTTATTTGCATTTTAAAACCTTTATCGCTAACAGTTTGCTTCCAGTGTAAAGAAGTTCAAGACTCCATAAGCCAGTGTTTGAGAGATTTCAGTGTCCCTGAGTGGGAGCTGCTTGGGGCAGGGGGGTTCACTTCTGGATTGGAAAAGATATAAAGACAGTCCCGACTTATGATGGCTAGACTTTATGATTTTTTGACCACGATGGTGCCAAAGCAATATGCATTCAGTAGAAGCTTTGAATTGTGAATTTTAATCTTTTCTTGGGCTACTGATACATAGTACAACACTCTCATGATGCTGGGCAGTGGCAGCTACAGCTCCCAGCCAGCCACACAATCACAAGGATAAACAATGGATACACTTACAAGCATTCTGTACCCATACAACCGTTCTTTTTCACTTTCAGTATTCAGTAAGTTACATGAGATATTCAGCACTTTATTATAAAATAGGCTTTGTGTTAGATGATTTTTTTTTCAATTTGAAAGCAGTCACTGTTTATTAACTGACCAGATTACAAAAATACTCATGGTAGATACCTTAGTTCATCCTTCTTATAAGTCTGTTGATCTGGTCTTCCCTGTTGCCAGCATCTCCACCTTCTACAAAATGAGTAGTCTTTTTCTTCATTCCACCTCGTGGAGAAGACAATTTGAAGGGCCACAGGAAGTTGTTTGCTTCTTTGAAACGTTTTCCAACAGTATAGATCTCATGAATCAGATCCTCCATGCAGATAATACCGTATTTGCCAAGAGATCGAGCAATCAACACGTTATCCATCAGGGCAATTCGCTTCTTGTTGATTTTGCCATAACCACGCTTGTAGATCAATTCATTTACTGACTTCATGTTTGGGTACCCCCATGCAATGTATGGTTCCACAATTCTCAGCATGTTAATTGAAGTCTTGTTGAGGTTCACAAAGGTGCCATTGAAAATCTGACGGAGGCGAAGAAGCTGCAACACCTTTCGAACCTTTGGGCTCACACCATTGATAACTCTGATCCTGATGACAAATGCCAATTTGGGTTCCGCAGGTATGTAGAAGTTGCCAGCTTTTCTTGCCATCCTAGCCGTTCGAATTTCAGTTCTGTACATCTGCCGGTATTCCTTGTGACAGGGCTTAGCTTTTTCATAGATAAGCTTCCTCCTTGCCTTTCGAAGCATTTTCCGGGCAAATTTCTTTCTCAGGCGCTTGATCTTAAGCTCTGTGAAATTCTTTCACTTTTTCTTAAGGGTTTCTGGCATGGCAGGAACCTTCTTTTTCTTCTCCTCAGCATCTTCCATGGTTCCAGCCGGGAAACAGGCTGTGTTAGATGATTTTTACCCAACCGTACGCTAATGTAAGTGTTCTGAACACTTTTAGGGTAGGCTAGGCTAAGCTATGATGCTCAGTAGGTGTATTAAATACATTTTTGATTGAATGGTATTTTCAGCTTACAATGGGTTTATAAAGACATAATGCCATTGTAAGTCTGGGAAGATGTGTAGTTAGTCTCTCCTTCCCTGGGGGTCTAACCTCCTTTTGTCCTGGGAGACAAATTCAGCCTGAAGCTGCTCAAGATCAATGCACTGTAAACGGTTGGATGTTACAAGTACTCAGCTGACATTACTGTCCTCATTCAGTTACAAATGGTATACCTGGGGCTTCCCTGGTGGCGCAGTGGTTGAGAGTCTGCCTGCCGATGCAGGGGACATGAGTTCGTGCCACCGTCTGGGAAGATCCCACATGCTGCGGAGCAGCTGGGCCTGTGAGCCATGGCCGCTGAGCCTGCGCGTCCAGAGCATGTGCTCCCCAACGGGAGAGGCCACAACAGTGAGAGGCCCGCATTCCGAAAAAAAAAAAAAAAAAAAGGTATACCTGGACTTTGAGCAAAGATACCAACCTACCCTTTCCTGTTTCAATAATAACACCTCCTCTCTAATCTGTGGGCCCCAAGATTCTCAGATCTTACTCTGCCTCCCTCACCTCGGCAAGGGTTTCTACCCCACTTCCCTGGCCTGCTCAGTGGTGACAATCCCATCAGTTTGTATCCTACTCCAAATCCTCACCCTACTCCCATTCCCTAGACAATTACAGTCTCTTAGCCCAGAGTTTCTCCTGGCCCTGAACCTGCACCACCACTAGAGACAAAAACAAGTAGAGAAGCTGAACAGAGAGCTGAAAGACCACTCTTGTGGGTGCTTGAAATTGGACTGATAAAATAACAACAATTTTTTTCTCTGGTTTATTGAATCTCTACAGTGTTCCAGATCTTATATTAGATGCTTCACAAACACCTTATTTTGTTGTGAATCTTCTAGTCACAACAATCCTAGAATACAAGTATTACTATATCCATATTTACTGAAGAAGTAACTGAAATTCAGAGAAGTTGTTTTGAAATTGGGATGCAAACCCAATTCTAAAAATATTCTCTAGATTCTGAAGAATTTAGAAGAGAAAATGCCAAACACTAGGTTTTATTAATTAAAAGGAAAATTAATTTTTATTTGTAGACTCATAATTTATGCCACATTCTGGCCACATTTTTATGCTTAGTTTTCATAGTTGCTTACTCATGGGATGGAATATTATGCTCATACAATTGAAAACAAAATAAAGAAAACATTATTGGAGTTTAAGTGCTGAATGCTGAATTCTGAAATTTGTAGACTAGCAAAATTATGGAATGCTTACAGAACTGATATCTTGCAAGCACTTAGAAAATGGTCGTCATCAAATGCCAACGTGGATTCACTGATAATACTTTACTGTCAATCCATAGAATACAATTGAAGAAATAAATAAATGAATAAATATCCAACTAGCCAAATTTCCATTTAATATAATTACTAAACTCATAGATATGGAGAATAACAAATTATAGTGTATTTGCTTTAGCAAGAGATTGGACAGACACTATTCTTTGGACCAGATGGGAAAATGTAAACCAGATGATAGCACAGTTTCATGCATATTCAGCTGATTTCCTAGATAGATCTAAAGAATGTGGTTTTCTAGAAAACAAAAGTTTTAACTTCATCATGCCTTTATCTATCTTTGATGTATATAGAACTTCCAATGATTCTGGGTCCACACTTGATCTGCCACAAATATTAGGACATTTAATAATTGACCTTTGAAATCAGTTCATATACTTTGAGAAAAGGATATGTTGTACAACATGCAATTGAAAGGTATACAATAGACTTCTTATTTCCTTTCAGTAGAGTAGTAAGCACTATATTGAAAGGCCAAAACAAGCATCTATCAACTAACCCAAGACATTGGCAATAAAAAATGGAAATGTTGGCTTCCCTGGTGGCGCAGTGATTAAGAATCCGCCTGCCAATGCAGGGGACACGGGTTCGAGCCCTAGTCTGGGAAGATCCCACATGCCGTGGGGCAACTGGGCCCGTGAACCACAACTACTGAGCCTGTGCGTCTGGACCCTGTGCTCCGCAACAAGAGAGGCCACGACAGTGAGAGGCCCGTGCACCGCGATGAAGAGTGGCCCTCGCTCGCCTCAACTAGAGAAAGCCCTCGCACAGAAACGAAGACCCAACACAGCCAAAAATAATAAAATAAATAAAAATAAAAATAGAAATGTTAGCTAACAGTTACATTTATTTGGATAGGGCTAATTTGTCAAATTAAAAATATGAATTTTTCATATGTAGGTCTACCTTTTTAGAGTCTTTAGTATGTTTATTATTCAGTATCACTAACAAAAGCACTTCTAATAGTACTATAAGCATTCAATTCCCCAATTCTCTTAATGATTTCTTTTAATAGTATTTACTTTTATGAAAGATTTACTATATGCCTGGTATTGTGCTAAGTGCTTTCCATATATTTCTTTACTGAATCCATACACAACAATATAAGGTAAAGGTTTTTATACCTATTTCATAGATAATGAAACTGCATCTGTGAAGTCAATTCTTAAGTTAGAACAAGAAGTTAGACAGTATTATACACAGCTGATAATTTTTCTTATTTCTTTTTATCAATAATTATCATTTTAAGGCCCAGAATTTTTATTTTATGCTAGAAAAAATAATATTAGTATGCATACACATATATACAAGAATATACATATGTGTGTATGTATATATATTTGCATTTTATTTGTGTGTATGGTTGTGATTGTGTTCTTATGTAAATCAGAAAATCTATATGGACTAATTTTATACTTTATAAATGTGGTCATTGTTTCTCCCCGAATATTATTGACAGTACATAACTGGCTGGCAGTTGCAATAAAGATTCCCCTTTCCTTTGTTTTTCTCTACTAAAAATAGTGAAATATTCTTGAGAATGTTTTTAAGATGAAGGAATTTTTGTGGAATTCATTTAATCAACATATATCCACATTCTTCAACTTTATTTTATCAAGATGAACTGATGTTTCTTCTACATTATGAATTCTGAGACTTTTCATAAATATTAAAATTTTCTTTAGTTTTTGACATATAACTCTCAATTCTCATCTCTCATCTCAACAGATCTAATTTAGATTTGTCAAATGTCCATTTTCTTGACCTTTATGGTTCTATATTTAATAGTTACTATAATACCTTTAGTCCCTAGCTCTGTGATTCTTTTTGTATTGATAGTTTTGATCCCTTATCTTTTGTTTTGTTCTTAATATTATGTTTAACTTTTCATAATTTTAATAACTGTATAGTATGTTGAGAGTTTCAGTGAATCTTTGATTAGTTAATGAGGCTGTCTCAGCATTGAAATGGAAAATTGCTGTTCTGATTATTATCAATCAGAAATATTTCATAAGATCAGACTGGTCAGTCACCATTTTCCATTTTTTTCTATAGTTTTAAATTTCCTTTGCTTGTTGATCTGTCTATGTTACTTAATTTGAGAGAGTCCTAAGACACTGGGTGACCTTTAAAGCAAAAGTAGACTGAACTCCATGGGTATAGGTTTTTTTGCATTGATGATCCATTGGTGCTATATTAAAATCAATTGTGTATAGAGTATCTTTAATTTTTTTCTTCACTAGTTATCTGTTCATCTTAAGCTTTTCTAATTTACCTAATTCTTTAATTTTCCAAATTCTGTCTTCTTTGTGATCTTCAGGGACAGGTTTAATATAGTTTTAAATTATTACATCTGATTAACTAAAAGAATGAATGCATTCACTTATTTTTTAAGATGCACAAATCTTGCTTTTTTCCTGGGCTAACTAGTGAACATTTCCTCCTAAGGACAGCCTGTGAAATAAGAAGTAAGAGCAACCTATAAGGTGGACTGTAAGGTATTTGAAAAATCAGAGGTCTAAAGTTAGCAAAAGAAAGATGCAAGGTGGGAACACAATTTCTTGTAAATACTATAGGAGTCAAAGGAAAAGGACCCAAAAATAATTTATATGAGAAACTGAACCCTGATAGATTTTTATTGAAATGAAAGTTTTACACTACTTTTGATTATCATGTCAGTATCTCCCAAATATCAGGAAGAGATTTTTGGATTAACTGACTATAATCAACTTTCTTCAACTTATTCCACACTCTTCAAAGTCAGCTAGACTAAAGGCTAATCCTTTCAAGATATTATCCTTCATATACATCCTCAGGTGACTTCTAATTTGATGATGTGATGACGACAAACTCAATATTCACCAGCTTCCATCTTATTTATCATACTTGGTTCATTTCCAAGGACTAAAGGCCTAAGTCATTAAAAATTATATGCCCATTTAAGCAGGTTTTCTGCATACTTTACTCAGGGAAAAAATTGAATGCATTTTCCCCCTTGTAAAATATGCTTTTTCATGATTAATCAACATTTAAACCTGATATATAACTAGATGCCTCTCAGCCTCATACCTTCTTGGTGCATAATTCTTGAGAAAAGCAAACTTAAGTAAAGACATCCTTGCACAATGTCCCATCCCCAACCCCAGGTAATTATATTTTGGGGAAAAAAAATCCCAGCGCTGTAAATTTGTTTTATCAGCCTATGCATTTTAACCTGCTTTCATTAAATACAGAAGCTAAAACACCCCTCCCTTCAGGTAAATTTAACCAACTGATTGTTTCAAAATAACAAATCATTTATACTCTTTATCTTACTGCTTCTTTTTTAAATATGCATTTTTATTAAAATATATGTTTTCTAATATGATTTAAGTGAATACTTATTTTAAAATAAAAGTTTCTGATTGCTAAGTTTATTTCAGAGAAGAAAAGATGAACTATACCAATAACATTCCAGCAAATGAAATAATAGCTATAAAAGATAATAAATACAGCTAACATTTGTGGTAACTCATTTAATCCATACAACAATCCTATGAAGCAAGTTACTATTATTAGTATCTCCATTTCACAGATGAGGAAGCCAAGACAAGGAAAGACTGATAGCTCTGTCAGAGATCCCACAGCTGTGCTAGTTTTAGTAAGTAGTGCACGAAGTGTTCCAAGCACTGGAGCTCAAGACTTCATCACCATGTTATTCCCAATCCATTCTCTATTGCTCCATTTTGGAAACTCCCATGTTTTTATTTCTTCATCACTGCACTAACAATCTCTACATAGTCTTCAAAATAATCACTTTAAAATTTTGCTTGCTTAATCTTTGTAATTATTTACATGTTCCTCAAGGGTAGGAATTTTTCTTTTATTGAAAGGGAGGTTCTATGTTTCTTAATTCTTAACCTGGGACGTGTGCAGTTTGAAAATGTGGTTTTTTGTTGTTGTTGTTTTTTGCAATACTTGGGCCTCTCACTGTTGTGGCCTCTCCCATTGCGAAGCACAGGCTCCGGACGTGCAGGCTCAGTGGCCATGGCTCACGGGCCCAGCTGCTCTGCGGCATCTGGGATCTTCCCGGACCAGGGCACGAATCCGTGTCCCCTGCATTGGCAGGCAGACTCTCAACCACTGCACCACCAGGGAAGCCTTGAAAATGTGGTTTTTGATACAACCCTCTGCTCGTTATCTGCATCTCCCATACCCACATTCTCCCTCAGTTAACATAGCTACCAAACCTGTTCACAGGGCCTCCCTGGTGGCGCAGTGGTTGAGAGTCCGCCTGCCGATGCAGGGGATACGGGTTCGTGCCCCGGTCTGGGAGGATCCCATATGCCGCGGAGCGGCTGGGCCCGTGAGCCATGGCCGCTGGGCCTGCGCGTCCGGAGCCTGTGCTCCACAGCGGGGGAGGCCACAACAGTGAGAGGCCCGCATACCACAAAAAAAAAAGAAAGAAAAAAAAACCTGTTCACATAGTGGAGTATACAATGAACTTTGTAAGGACATGATACTGGTATGTTTATTCCAAACAGAAACAACTTACTAGAAGAAATTATGGTAATCATTGTTAATAGAAGGCTTCAAGTTAGAAAGAGAAATTTGGGCAAGGGAGAGTGCTTATTAAAATTCCTCATCTCCCCCAAAAGTACCAAATAACTAAGCTCAACTCAACACAACACTATTTAACAATAAAAGGAATGAAGATAGTGAACAAGGTTTCATGTTGCATCTTATTCTACCACCAGGGCCCAGGGCCCTGCAGAGTCAGGTCTTCTCTTTCTGGGGATATGTGGCTACTGATGCATGTAACTGTTTTATTAGATTGCCGTCTATGAGTAACATCTCAACAGACAGACATATCCCCCTACTCCTCACAAGAGCTGTATTTTCATATAATGCCTCCATCCTAGAAACTCCCACTCATCCAGCAAAGTAGGATCCAATACTCCCTCATACATCTACCCCAAGGCTGTAACATCAGAAGCAGAGACTGTGCTCTCATTATCTTGCTTCTCCTTAAGACCCACTCAGGAAAGCAGAGAAATTAATCACTACTGGCCTACTTCAACTTCAATAAAAGTTTAGTAATACTTAACAAAATATTATTGTGGCCAAGTTTCACTGCCCAATACAATGTTATTTTTAGTTAATGTACTCCAAACAATGTATTTTTAAAACAAAGCATTCAGTATGAAGTTTATTTTTCTTCCTTCTCATGGTAGGAGGAGGAGGTTTTCATGTGTAAGAAAGTAAGATACACAGTCTGATACCTGCTCATCTTTCCTTCTTGAACTTGCAAGAAATGTATATTTAGAGAACTTCAAGAAATCTTTTTTTTAAAATAAATTTTATTTATTTATTTATTTTTTGGCTGCATTGGGTCTTCGTTGCTGCACACGGGCTTTCTCTAGTTGCAGCGAGCAGGTGCTACTCTTCGTTGCGGTGCGTGGGCTTCTCATTGCAGTGGCTTCTCTTGTTGCAGAGCATGGGCTCTAGGTGCATGGGCTTCAGTAGTTGTGGCACACGGGCTCAACGGTTGTGGCTTGCAGTCTCTAGAGCGCAGGCTCAGTAGTTGTGGTGCATGGGCTTAGTTGCTCTGCAGCATGTGGGGTCTTCCCAGACCAGGGCTTGAACCCGTGTCCTCTGCATTGGCAGGCGGATTCTTAACCACTGAGCCACTAGGGAAGTTCCGAGAACATCAAGAAATCTATTAAATGGCATATGATTAAAAAATAAAAATGAGGTGAGCTCATGTACATATTCAGAAAACAAATGATATACACAATAAACATATAAATTATCAACTGTTTCTATGATTTCTCATTGATATTTACTTGCTGTTTCCTCATTTGTTTTGTTTTCTACTATCAATCACTAGTAGACGTTGTAAGAGATGGGGAAGAGACTTAACATTTACTGAGTTCCTCCACGGTGGACACACTCAACTTCATATTCAATACTTCATTTCAACTTGAAAACAACCTGATAGTATATATAGGCAGGTGGTATTGTCAGTTTTTCAGATCAGGGAGTTGGCTGCAGGGCCATACTTTCTCCACTGCATAATGGTGACAACCAAAATTTTAATATATCAGCCAAAAATTTTAAATAAAGAGAATTATATAGTTTGCTTTCTTTCTTATTAAAGTATAGTTGATATACAAGGTATACAGCATAGTGATTCAGTATTTTTAGATTATACTCCATTAACAGTTATTACAAGTTATTTCCCTCCCCTTAAAAGGAACGATTACACAGAGAGGTGACAAAGATTATTAAAGAAGAGGCTGTTAAAAGGGAAAAGAAGAAGTTCTTGGATAAATCCATGGGGAACACCGGTATTTAAGGCATCTCCAGAGTCCAACATCTTAGTTTAGTTTTATGAGAACAAAGATCATGATTCCTAAATTATTATTCTGGCTCAAGAGTGTACACTGGTGCTTCACTGCCTACTGAATCAAGCCCAAACTTCTCTTACTGGTATACTGATTCCTTTATATCATATGTTTATGCAATCTTATTTCATCCTACCTTATTTCATCCTACTACTCAACTTTCAGTGTCTGTCTTCTACATCTGCCTAGTTCATTCTCACTTCCCTGACCTTTTCATAGAAATAACTCCCTCCTCCTCTCAGCTATCCCAAATCTACACCTTGTTCAATACACCTGTTCAAACCCATTCTTCCCCCACAGAACTTTCCTTGATAACGCTTCCATTTATCCCTTTTTACTCTCTCATATAGTTAACCCTCGATCATAAAGAATCTTTCATTGCACCCTAACCCATTAATTTCTCTATATTTTTTCCCATGAACAAAACTGAGGACTAAGGCCATACATTTAACTGCACTTATACCGCCTTCTTCACTCAGTCATCTACTGTGTACATAGATGAATTCAACAAATTCATGTTGACTTATCTATTGACTTCTGACATGAACAACATACAAATACCTTGGACGCCAAATGATCATTTCTAGAGAACCCAGTAACAAATGACAAAATAAAGTTATGTATGGTTGAATTTTATTTTGTTTTTAGGTTCTGTTTCTGAATATTAGGGATTTGAAATAAGAATAATGTGCAGGAATTGTACATCTCAATGAACATCTAAGTAATGAATATTTTAACAACTGAACAATCCTTTGATGTGTGGAAGCAGTACAGAGCAAGAGAAATGACTGCCTAGGTTTACATCCTGACTTAACCACCAGTTAGATTTGTTATTTTGGCAAAGTTACTTAATATCTGTTTTCTCATTGGTGAAATGGGAATGATAATAAAACTAACAACATAAAGGATTTTTTTTTTTTTTGAGTTCGTGGGCCTCTCACTGTTGTGGCTTCTCCCGTTGCGGAGCACAGGCTCCGGACACGCAGGCCCAGCGGCCATGGCTCATAGGCCCAGCCGCTCCGCAGCATGTGGGATCTTCCCGGACTGGGGCATGAACCCGCGTCCCCTGCATCGGCAGGCGGACTCTCAACCACTGTGCCACCAGGGAAGCCCCAACATAAAGTTTTGATGCGACAAATAAAAGAACATAAATGAAACATGTCATGCCTGGCACATGTTAAGTAGCCAATAAATAAGCAAATAGTCTATATCTTGATTATGGTGGTTGTTATAAAACTGTATACATTTGTCAAAACTCATCAAACAATATATTTGACTTTTACTGTATGTAAACACCATAATAAACCTGGATTTTACAATAATGATGCTTTAAAATGAATAAATATGGGCTAGGCAGCCAAAATCACAACCAAAGTCGTATCACAGATTCCAGCTGCTGCAGACACCGCCACCAATGAAGCTCAGCATGGGACATTAGGTGTTGCTGCTGACACTACTTGAGCTGCCACATTACTAAAATAAATCCTCATCTTTCCCTGCTCTTTTGCATCACTTGCTCCCAATTTAAAGTCCCAGATAGAAGCACAGGAACACATGAACACATAACTGCAAAGGACGTTGGGTAATAGGGTATCGTGTCTTGTTGGCTTCTATAGTAGGAAACTGGCCAGATCTCAAATGAAGGAGAATTCTCAAAGAAAAGAAAAAAGGTCAACTACACTGCAACACTGAAACGTCTTTCAAATTAATAAGCGCACATCAATGAAACATTGGAGAAAGTATTTAGAACAGCAGCATGTCTCCCCCCAAAAATAAACATTTGAAAATATTTCATATTTAATCTCACTAGTAATCAAATTATATTAAAAGTATAATATATTTTAAAAATAAATTCAGTAAATTATTTTTTAATAACCCAGATTTGGAGAAAGTTTGAGGAAATAAGTACTTTATAAACCACGATGAGAGGACCTATTGCTATTATAATATTTCTAGAGGACATTTGGCAAATATCTATTAAAAGCTTCGAAATTTTTCATGCTCTTTGACCAAGTAATTTCACTTCTAGGAATTCAACCTATAACATATTTTCAGAAATACACAAGGACAGATAAACAGATATTGGTTCTAATAGCTAAAACTTGGAGAAATTATCGAAGTCCAGCTATAGGCAATTGATTACATAATTTGTATGATATTGCTTTTACTTTGGAACATTAATCACATAAAATTGTGTTTACACATTTTAATGTGAAAGATGTTCACTTCATTGAGATCGAATTTATCAAACATTAATGTACAGCTGATTAAGTATCTTCACTGACACGGAAAAATATTGTAACTATACATGTAAAATTTTGAGTGCTATTACTATGGTGATATAACTGGTTTTGGGGTTTTGTCCATCTATTTTTCTGAAAATTATTTAACAAATGTGTCTTTTATAATGAGAAAAACAACAAGCTTATTTTTTGAAGTTAGAAATTGTCCCTTCAGCCTACAAAGACACATTTCCCTTAACTAATCACTATGTATCTATAATCTCTCAATTTATCCAAGTCTATTTTGAAGCTAGTTCTGCATTTTCACCAAAACCACCTCTTTCAATACCAAATTTCGTATGTTTATTACCTGCTGCAAATTATATTTCTTTTTATTTGTGTTAAAAATTTCCTCTTTTAAACTTCCAAATAAGCTCTCACAGGCAGGGAATTAACATTTATTGAACACCTACTATGTGCCAGGATCTATTTAAATCCCATTCACATATGTTCGTTCATTTGCATTTAAGTCTGGTTCCAATTATACATAACTCTCATAATTTGACAGACATCAATCATTTTCATTTTAGCCTGCATATTGTCAGACAGATGAGAGCAAATATTTTTAGATTGTCCTCAGATGGCAGCACTTACATTCTCTTGATTCAGTTCAGGTGCCCTTTTCTGGACATTCTCGCTATTCCTCTGGTTGCAACATCCAAAATTCCACACATTGATCTCCTGACTCTAATATCCCTTATGATAATCCCCAGAAATAGCCAGCATTTTGAGAAACATGTTGCTTTCCTGTGGGAGAATCTACTCTTAGAAATCTCTCAAGTAACCCTCAGTTCTTGGGAATGAAAAGATCAGCAATATAATTTATCAGTGTTTTTAAAATATAAATGAAACCTACTTGTCACATATCTGAGGCCTTGTTAATTATGTAACAACAAGTGCTTCCACAGCAATATATCTCTCAGTTTCTATTTTTCATGAGGTTTCTACCTTTTGGGAGAGGATCTTATTCATTCTTTCCCTGTGCCTTGTCTGGACAAGAAAGATATGGTTCTATCCCAGTTTGATCTGGAAGCCCCAAGCAACATAATTATCATTAAGCAACACTTTTGTTTCTAGGGTGTGAAAAAATCCCAAGGATTGAAAAATAGAAACTAAATCTGTTCTTTTAGTTCAGCAATATAGTAGGTCGGTATTAAGAGGTTTTGTCTAAAAGTGAGCCAGTTTCCCTCTCTCTCTCTCCCTCTCTCCTTCTTCCTTCCCTCCTTCCCTCCCTCCAGCAAAACACTGTAAACCCATTAGAGCTATTGGCTTAAAGACTCCTTGAAATGTGATTGTGCAAAGTATGGCAGTGAGTCTCAGAGTAAACTTGGTAACCCTATATGGAGAAGGTCTCTCTACAAGATCAACCTAAAAACCTCTAGTTTCTATTCTCTAGGAGCTAATGGGCTAAGGAAATTTGATAACTAACACATGATTTTATATCTCACTTTTAAAGCTTTATTACTGCAATGAATTTGGGTACTGGTCCATAGAGTCAAACCCAAAAAGAACTCCATATGGAGATAATGAAAATTATGGGGCAGACCAAGAGGAAATCAAGCAGAAGTCCTAAAATAAATCAAATACTCTATAAAGCCGTACATGAATGCCAGGGTCTGTGAACAGGATTATGATATGCCTTATAGAACATTCATGTTATATGAGGCTTTTACTATAAAACTCATAGAATCTAATGATCCTCAAGGTTTTAAAGGAACTAGAGTTCATGTAGCCAAAACTCCACCATATTTATAAGATTCCTCTTCAACATAACCATCAAAGTGTTCCCAGCTCATGCTTAAACTTGCCCAGTAACAGAGAGCTTGTTAACTCCTGAAACAGCCAATTTCAGCTCCAGAGAGCTCAAATCACTGGAAAGTTCTACTGTTAATAAGTTAAAAGCTGCTACTCTGGTCTTTCTATATCTACCCTCTTGGAGGAAGGCACATCTGAGGCTTTCCTAAAAATGAATACATATTGTTCCTAAAATTTCCTTAAGTATATATATATGTATACATATATATAATATTATATGATATCTATGCATTTTTCTGCATCAAATGTCCAAAGTATTCATCAGATTCATAAAAGTGCCTATGACTCATAAAACTTAAGAATCACTGGTCTGTGGGTAATACAGAATAAATCTAAACCCTATTCTACATGAGCTATTTGAAGACAAAAATTATACAGCTGTGAGTCTTCCATTTTCAAGCCAATCCCATGTAATTCCTCAACCTGTTTCTCATTTATTCAACTCATTATATTTCTTCAGTATGTTAAATGCTCCCTGTAAGATACAGTCCCCAAACTGGGCACAATACTCTAGGTAGTTTACAGCATAAATGGAACAAGTTTGTCTGCCTCCCCCCTTTTCTGGATGCTCTACTTCTATTAATGAAGCCTAACTTCAATTATTTCTATCAATTGGGCCATTGCTAGCTGCAGTTGCTGAAGCCATTAGATTGTGCTACATAAATTAGACTAAGCATGATGGAAAAGGGACCATAGCCCAGTCAGTACAGCTCTTCACTTCCCTGGCATGATGCACACCCAGGATCAGGAGTCTTGAGAATTTGAGTCACAAGGCAGCTCCCTCTATAAGTAGGAAGACACTCTTACCCTACTTAAGAGCTGCAAGCGGTACCTGCCTTAATACCATCTAAGATGATTATCAAAATGCCTGGTTACATTTGTCAATGGACTGTGTCTACTCAACATTTAAGAAAAGAGAATTCTTTTCTCCCCTCCATTATATAAACTTAATACTTCCTTACCAGAATCTTTGCTGGAGGACAATGGAAAAAAGATGTTAGTTACTCTTCCTAGCTCTTCTGTATAAATATGGAGAGAAAATGAGATTGAAGACAGGCACCCAGAAAGGTATATCAACTGATGAGGAAGTAATTATTCCAACTCCTCTCCCTTGAACCACCTCCCTCGTTAGCTCCCCACCCCTAAAATTTGCTAATCAGACTTGTCCATGCACAAGACTTACATCATATTATAATTTGCTAGTGGACTAGTGTATTCTCAAAAATATGAAACTGTAGTGCCACAACACAGGTCAGTGGTTGCCAGAGCTTAGGAGTTGGGGCAGAAAGGATCTATAAAGGGATAGTATGAGAGAATGTTTTGGGGTAAGGGAATTATTCTTCATCCTAAATATGGTGATGGTTACAGATAACAATATATGTGTTAAAACTCATGAAGCTATACATCAAAAAAATAGTCTATTTTACTTTATGTTAACTTTAAAAGTTTTTCTCAGAGGGAAAGAAAAAAACAAACAAAAAAAAACCTTGTCCTGAACCCCTAACAACTGTGAAAGAGAAAGAGAGAAAGAACTACCTCCCGTAATTAAACTTTATGTAACTAGAATGAAACCTTCTCCTTCTTATCCCTGCTTCTTACAACTCTTTCTCCATAAACAACTGGATACATGGATTTTGGTGGAGTTCTCTTTACAGATCCGGGAATTAAATCCTCATGTAATCCAAAGTGATTCAGCTTATGAGTGGGAAGCTTTCTTGTATCAGAACTTTTTTGCTGTGGCCTAAATTCAGCCTCCAATGAACACAGCCTCTAATGATCCAAAACCAAGTTCTAAGGTACGATACTATTCATCCACTGACACCATAGATACAGCTTTAGGTGCCTAATGTGCCTGATTTGTGTCCCTGTTGCAGTGTCATCCATCAGAGAGCTGGAGCTCCTGCTCTAGAGATGATACACTGGTTTTCAGACTTTTTTTCTAAATATGATAAGGGCCTGCAAAATGCAGGTTGATTCATAAGTCAAGCACAAGAAAATGAAAAGGAGATGGGTTATATGTATATGAAAGGAAAGCATGCTCTATGAAAAATCTACCAAGTTATCAGTACATAAGCATGGGTTTTTCTTTAACACAAGTGAGAATTAACAGAGAAGAAAAGAGTAAGGCAGATCCAACAAAGATTTTTGTCAGAGCAACTGTTTGGTCTTAGGAGGCTCCGCCAGCTGTCTGGATGAGTGAGGAATCCGCAGCCATGGCTCTCTGGTTGCAAAGCTGGGAAAGGACTCAGGACTGAAGCCTCATTGCCATAGGAAAACTAACTGCTGCATTTTCCTTTTCCTCATAAAACCACACATGAGAACTGCTAATAAGTTTCACATTTCTTGGCTTTATAAGAGAAAAATCTTAAGATGTGCATAACTTGGCAATACTCTTTGTGTTTGGAAGCTTGATGGAGTTTTCAGTGTATTCCTACAGGATGTGGCTTTTTTTTTTTTTAAGTAAAGTTGATTTTATTAAAGAATTCCTGATACCTGTACCCCACAACCTTTATGGCTTGATATCTATTTTTTTTCTTGGTATTCCCAACATTTTATTATGAAAGGTTTAGAGCATACAAAAAAGTCAAACAGATTGCACAGCGAACACCCATATACCCACTACAATTCTACAATTGTTAACATTTTGCTATATTGATTTCATCACTTATCTATGCACCTAGGTATGATGTTTCCTTCTTATTCACAAATAACAAAAAACAGGAAAAGAGTTGATACGAGAAGAAAAGTCACACAGGCCCTAAACCAGTGAGAATTTTTAAAAAATAAAATAATCCTTTTTTTAAAAAAACCTTAAAGATTTAAACAGAGGGTTGTAGAGCCACATCTATCTAATGCATTTGTTGTCATGACTCCTTCAAAATGTTTAATCATATCATGCCTACTGATCCAAATTTCCTTATCACTTCTAGGAATTACAACCATCTTTTTTGTTATAAAGATGGCAATTTACATTGTTTTTGGATGCAATAAATATGTATTAATGTCTATCTTGTACCATGACAGAAATTGTTCTAGGCACTGGGGAAAAACAGATAATTAAGACAGAGTTCTTGTCTTCAAAGTGTTTGGTCTGGTAGGGGAGACAGTCTAGTCAGGAAGATGCCTGGACCAAAATCCAGTGAGGCAAATACAACCATTCACAGGTCTTCCATGAGGTCTGATCAACCGTATCAAGTCTTAGTTCTCTTCACAAGAAAATTAAAAATTTGTAACTATGTGAGGTGATGAAATTACTGTGGTAATCATTTTGCAATATACACATATATCAAATTGTCATGTTGTACACTTTAAACTGATACGGTGTTCTATGTCAATTATATTTCAATAAAACTGGAAACAAAAACAAACCCTACGGGCTTCCTTGGTTGCGCAGTGGTTGAGAGTCCACCTGCTGATGCAGGGGACACGGGTTCGTGCCCCGGTCCGGGAAGATCCCACATGCCGCAGATTGGCTGGGCCCGTGATCCATGGCCGCTGAGGCTACGTGTCCGGAGCCTGTGCTCCGCAACGGGAGAGGCCACAACAGTGAGAGGCCTGTGTACTGCAAAAAAAAAAAAAAAAAAAACCTACAGGGAAGCAGAAACTGAGGGAAGGAGGGAAACCTTCCCTGAGACTAACAATTAAGTTTTCTATCAACAAAGCATGAGTTGACCAGTGGGACAATGTGAGGAAGAACACTGTTAACAGAGACGGAAATGTGTGATGACCCTGTTAGTTCTCACAAGAGCCAGCTCACAGATTCAGTCAAAAACCACGTGAGCCTTCATCTTGCCAAGAGTATAGTGGCTTCTGACATAATCACTCTGCACAGACTAAAACAGTGATCAGGCTCAAGCTGATTGCATGTGATGTAAGTGAAATAACTCAAAATAAAATGGGCTTCTTATGGGCTATAAGTAATTACCACAGATCTTTCTTTACTATGGTATTTGAATGTGGTATATTGATAAAAAAAAAAAAGAACAGACATTTCTGAATCTATTTGATGACATCTCATCCAGAAAACAACAAAAATGCCACAGTAATTATCACTTATCAACAATTTGTAAGTATTTTTACAACATTTATATACCAGCTTTTCTGTGTTCCCTATTCCTCCATTGAATGTGATTTTTTTTTACAGACATGGTATGATAAATTTATTGTTGGTTAAGATGCTATATATGCTATTTTTGTAAATTGGGAATTTATTACCTGGAGTTTTTCTTGTCATGTCACTTTGAATGAATTAACATCAAACGTTTCTATCTTCACTAGCCTAGAAATTAGGAAAGTACACATAGATTTATGACAAAATTACCTGTGAGTCTTGAAGAAAATGGATTTGTGGTGTGTAACCAAATCGACACCAGTCAAAAACTGCAGGGTGATTAGATGGCTATAATTAGATGACAAAAAATAAAATAAATACGTTAGAAAATAAAAGCTATTTGTAATAAAATTTTATAATAAAATAAATGTCCTAGTCTAAATTTGAATTCATTAATAAATAAAGATAGATTTGTCTCATATTAACAGACAGCATGTAGAGAGTGGTAAAGCCAGTATTCTGATATTTCTCACTATCTAATGAAAGTGGGTTTACTATGAAGGACTTAACTGGGATAAAACTCATTCCTAGGAAACTCCTCATACTAAGGCTTCAGAGAAGCTTTGAATATCTGATACCAAAGAAGGAAAAACTGCTCTAAGTTGGAGATTCAATTACCTAATTATTATTAAATTTGCTAGGAAGAATCAGTACCACTCTTCTCTTATAATAATGAAGCTGAAAGGGCAAAGCTAGAAGTAGTTCCAGGATTTTCATTATGTTATCTATTCAACAATCTCTAGAATATCTCTGCTCATGAATTAATATCTTACTTAAGAGTGCCTTCTCTCCTAGCAGGATGAATGGTACCTTAAGTCAAATGCTATATTAAGTAGATATGAATTTGCAGGGCTATAAAAAGAATCTATACTATTTTACTCTTATTATATACCATCATCGAACAGTTCTAGTAACTAATTTACTGTACTTTGTTTTACTATTAACATTATTTTGATAAAATTATACATTATAATATATGCAAATTCTATTTTTATAATATTTGCTTTCTTGGTTATAAAATTACTTCATGGTAGTGGTTAATTGATTCGTGCCAGGGCTACTTTGAAGGCTTGTCTAAAGCAACACTGAAACTGAAGGATTTTTTTTTTTGACAGCCATTAAATATACTCCCATCTTATGCACAGCTCACACAGTGGGATACAGCAGTTCACTTAGTGCCCCAGCCTACCAAAGAAAATTACTTAAAGTGCATTGCTTGCCCTTTCCCCTGTGCTCTCAAAGAGGAAAGACATTCCAATCTCAACTTTGCAGCAAAGTTACCACCACGTAATGGTATGACTGGCAGAGCTGATGTTTTCATTAGGAACTGCCAAATAAACAAAAAACCACTTCACTAGAATAAAATAATAATAACTCTAGCAAATAGACAATATATCGGGCAGTTTGTTCAATGTGGTAAAAAAAGTCATTGAACTATTGATCTTTTGCCATTATGATAAAATAGTTTGGGACTTGTCAAAGAAACTGAACAATACTTACAAGCCTATAAATTACACTTACAGCACAATATTATCTTGTGGGATGTATATCTGTAAAGTGAGCTGGCAGTCTGTAAGCATTAAAACATGGCATAGCAAGTTGTAAATTTACTCCTCTCTATTTTTTTCTATAAATGTATTTATTTATTTATTTTATTTTTGGCCGCGTTGGGTCTTCGTTGCCACGTGGGCTTTTCTCTAGTTGCAACGAGAGGGGGCTACTCTTCGTTGTGGTGCACGGGCTTCTCATTGCGATGGCTTCTCTCATTGTGGAGCACGGCCTCTAGGTGCATGGGCTTCAGTAGTTGGGGCATGTGGGCTCAGTAGTTGTGGCTCGCGGGCTTAGCTGCTCGGCGGCTTGTGGGATCTTCCCGGACAAGGGATCGAACCCATGTCCCCTGCATTGGCAGGTGGATTCCTAACCACTGCACCACTAGGGAAGTCCACTTCTCTATATTTTAAGTTAATCATGGGATTTGCAGGCTGAAGAGACTTAACAAGTGTAGCCATGTCATTCAGTTTTCCTCATTAAATCCTTCCCTTTTTATCTAGGCCAACTTGATAAATAAAAGTGCTTTGTTTTGTTTTGCTTTGGGTCTTCTCATCGTAAATTCAGGATCGTTTTCTCATCTGACTTGGAGGCTTTCCTCCTGGGCTGGCACAGTTCTCTGTGCATGGCTCTGTGTCACACACTTCCCCAGCCCCTGGCCAGCATATTTTACTGACCCCACTCTTCCCCACTAGGCTGTATCTTCCTTGAGGACGTGAATAGGCAAGTCTTTCTTTACTTTGCATCCCCAGGGACTAGGACAGTGCCTAAAACAGAGTGTTTGCTCAGTAAATACTTGGTCAGTGAATAAAACAACCAACTCAAGGGGAAATAAAATTCAATACAATGTGAATTAACATTAACAACTTGCCCTTGTCTTTGCCTTCATCTCTATTCTTTCTCTCCACCTCGCTCATTGCTCTCACCCCTCCTCTTGCCCCTCCTCCCTCTTCCCCCTCTCAAAATGCTGTGTACAATAACTATTTCTTAAAAGGTAAAGACTAGCGGGCCTCCCTGGTGGCGCAGTGGTTGAGAGTCCGCCTGCCGATGCAGGGGATACAGGTTCGTGTCCCGGTCCGGGAGGATCCCGTATGCCGCGGAGCGGCTGGGCCCGTGAGCCATGGCCGCTGAGCCTGCGCGTCCGGAGCCTGTGCTCCGCAACGGGAGAGGCCACAACAGTGAGAGGCCCGCGTACCGCAAAAAAAAAAAAAAAAAGGTAAAGACTAACTTAACTAGTATCTAGTACACAGCCTGCAATGTAGCACATTCTCAATAAGTGAGTTCTGAATAAAAGATAGGAGAGAGCTAAGGGAGAAGAAAGGAAGGGTAATAATAATAATAAAAAATCTTTAGAGATCCTATTTTTTAAGGCTTATCGCAGAATTTTTTTTTAAATGTATTACCTTGCCCTTTCCTCCTTTTCCTTTGATGTAATTTATTATCAAGTTGGGGCAAACCATCTACCTGTTTACAAGGCAACCATGATTATTAATTGTTGGTCAAGATATGACATGGTATTCAAACATTTCTATTAACATAAGCAAAACTGTGCTTGGGTATTATATACATCTTGAGTTTTCTCTGTAACTCCCCTTGTCTTATTATAATTTTCTAAAGATTAAACATGATTTGAATGAAAGAAATAGATTTCACTTGAGAAAGATCAGCCCTTGTATTCCAGATTGTAGCCCATTTCTCTGACTAAGAAATAATTATGTTCCTTGTCTATCAGACTGCCAGTTTGTAGAGAAATCAATTACATCAAATGTTGCTCAAAACCCCAGGAGTGTAAGAAAACCCACGCCCATCTGTCCACTTCAGGTGAGGAAAAAAATAAACAGCATGTGGAATCTGGATTATGGGTTCAGTTTAATTCAATCAATGGCTGAATATTTGTTTAATTCAATCAATGTCTGAATATTTGTTTCCTGAATGTTTGTTAAATATTTGCATGGGGGAATCAGGTTAATTAATGCATAAAAGTAGTCTGACTTCAGAGTAACTTTCCGTATAATTAGGAAAGAGGGAAAGCTGGAGATATTGGCTCTTTATGGAAGTCGATTTCTCTTCTGTGCTGACCAAATAATAGGAAAGAGACAGTTTTGGGTGCAAAGATTTTTTATTTGGAGATCTTAGGATATAAGTGACATTTTCTGTGTGTTGCTATAATTAGTTTTTCTAGGCTGAACAGGTATTAGAATATATCTGTGACTGTATTCAATGTACCCTTTTAAAATCAGTTTTTGCCATTGAAATTATCATTGTTTTCATTCAAAAGTTTATGTAATTGTGATGAAATAGAGATATGGTACTGGTGACTTTGTCTTTTGATACACTTTTTAAGAAAATTGAATCTATATAGGAGAAATACTTCATTTAGGAGATGATTTTAGAAGGATGGTTTAATTTATTAATGGTAAAACCCACCCAGTTCAGCAGAACCTTTTCAGTGCCCATACTCTATGAATCACTGATTCTTGTCTCCTGAGGGGTGTTTTCAAACAGTCACAGTGGAGTAGGATGTAAGATAGACAACATATCTTTTATCTTTCCTATATACAAGAACGTCAAAGTTTATCCAAACGCTAATGTCTCTGAAGTCCTAGGTAATTCACATCCAGGACCAGAGCCTACGGAGTGGGTAACTGTCTACTTTGTAGGGCTAGACCAGGGCCTATAAAGTCATTCCTGCTCCATCCGTAAAGTATTTCCCTTGTCCCCATGTGCCATCATGCTTGAAATTCTCTCTTTAGAGATTCATTCATTTGGGTTAAACATTATCCTCTCATTAAAATGCAAATAAATGGAATAAAACATTAAGCTACTAACCCATAAAAATCATAAATCACAAGACAAGTAATTCTTGAAATCATCTATCCCACCTCTGCTCTATGGAGAATCTGTGTCTGATGATAATCCTGGTTAATCCACTTAAAAATGGCAGGAAGAAAGAACAGGGTACAGATAGAGAAGCCTGTGGGTATCAAAAGCAGGGGCCATCCTATTCACCTTTGTTAGGAACTGGTGCTAGTCTACTTAGCTACTACTGCTACATTATCTTGACATAGTATCAAGAAGATGGATTTTGAAGACAAACAGAACCACTATCTTCTGGCTATATAACTTAGGCAAGATTTTCCATCTTTTCCTCTTTGGTTCCTTATGCTAAATAGAAGAAAAATGAGACCTGCCTTTAATGGTTGTTTTAAGGAGAAAAAGAGGTAAGATTTGTGACAAGTATTAGTTTATTCCTTTATTTTATTTTTTTAAAGTATCTCCAAACTGTCTAAAACATCTGGTACCAGACTTCACATGAGGACAGCCACTGTTTTCTAAAGTCAAATCATTCATGCCAAATTCATTGACAATTTAAGGTAGCACTTTCAAAGGTGTGGAAATACTAATCAATTTTATATCAACTCAGGTTTTTTTTAAAAGAGCTAAACACATGTGCTTACTCGTAACTACTAATATGTACGTTCCATGAAGGCAAGGATTTTAATTTTGTCCATAACTATATACCCAACATGTGGAACACTGCCCAGCACATAATGGGGGCACATAAATAGTCTTTGAATAAATGAAAGAATGACTATAGCCTATTTCTCTGCAAAACAGGGAGGGGCTTTTTAAGGAAGAAAAGGGGTGTTATGACTACCAATAAGTTTATTTTATGTAGACATGCAAAGGTTGTAATAGCGAAGAAAAAGGAAACGAAAATAAAGGAAAGGGCATCAGCCAATATTTGTCATGTACCTACTTGTGTCGGGCATTTTATGGACATTGCTTTCACTTCTCATAGTACCCTCTGAGATAGATTTACAACCCACATCCTGAGACAGGGACACTGAAGCCCAGAGATATTACTGACTTGCCTAACGGGACAACACTGGTTGCTGTAAGTAAAAGTTTAACCTGGGATTGTTTGACTTGAAAATCCACATTCTTTTTACTGCCCTATGTCTCTCCAAACTTCCAAAATAGAAAAAAAAATTTTTTTTGATGAGCCCAAATGTAGAGGTGGAATGGGAGAATAGGGATAATAGAAAACAATTTTGGCAAAAGGGAACATAAATACTTCTGTTTTAAAAGCTAACATGAGTCTAGAAAAGTGTTTCAGAAACACAGTAATGAAAACTCATGTTAAAATTTCTTTGGTTTTAACTTTCTAAAAATTTTTGTGTTAAGATATAATTATATCATTTTGTTACAACATATTTAATAGCTCACTGTGTTCACACACATTAATGATCATACCAAAGAGAAAACCTTCACTAGCCAACTCTAGTATGTTTTTCCTATTAAAATTTTCAGATGACTTTGAGTATTCATCTCAATGATTATAATTAATTTCAGTAGCTTCTGCATTAGCTCTGTGGTTGGAATTTCTGGAACGATGCACCTGATGTTTGAGTAAGTGAGTAATTAGGTAAGTTTAGGAGACTAAACCAGAGGTTACATATTGGCAGCACCTAGTGCAACTAGTAGCAGATCTGTTGGGTAAGTTCATCTGGGACCCATTAAGTGCTGTGGGATTTAAGTCTTACCTCAACAAGTTAGAGAAAGTCACACTGCACCCTGGGGATAAATAAGCTAAACTGAACTGAGTTACAGTTTATTAGATTGATCAGACAGTATTCTAATAAGAAATCTGCTTCCCAAGTCACATTACCTAACCCCTGATTGACAGGGGCATGGCTGACAACTGCAAATGAATGTTAGACACTTGATGTATGACCACAGAACATGTTTGGGCAAATCCAAGCCAAACCAAACTAAGTCAAGCTAATGTCTAAGTCCCATTAGCGTTAACTAGACCAGATACACAGAACTCAATGTAGTAATAAATTCAAGCCAGTGTGATATGAATATACATATATATACTGTTAACAACAAAAAAAAATATATATATATATAGTTATCTATGTTAACAAAATTGGTTTAACAATCATTACCAGGTCAAGCTGTACAGGAGGACTGAACCAAGGGAGAGTTGAGCCAGGTCATTGAACTTAGAAAATCAAAAATGAAATGGATGTAATAAAATTAGGTAAACCTAACCATAAAGCACAAAATGGTGAAATGACAACGAGAATGTCTGTATTCCTTTCCAACCTAAAGGTCAATTCACTCCAACACTTCCAGGGTTACACTCACTCAGAATTTTGAAGGATAATTACTTACCACTAGCTCTTTTGCCTACAAAGCATAACTTGCTAATATTAACAAAAAAAGTCAAAGACAATGAATTAAAATATATTGATGATTTCTTAAGACAGCTAGAGTTCTGTGGCTAAATTGAAAGATCATTTCCATTTTGTTTGTACAAAAAAACATCAATTGTCTAACCAACACGATGACTCACCTCTCCTTTAAGTCGCTTTGCTGAAGTTTTATTTATAGACCACTATAATGGTACAATTCAGTTATTTTTAGTGAAAGTATAGAACTATGCAATTATCATCACAATTCGGTTTAAGGACATTTCTATTACCCTAAAAAGATCCTTCATGCCTACTTATTGTCAACCCTGCTCCCACACTCAAACCCAGGCAACCACTAACCTACTTTCTGTCCCTATAGATTTGCCTTTTCTGAAAAGTGGATTTAAGTAGAGCCAAGCAAGTTGTGGTCTTTTGTGTCAGACTTCTTTCACTGAGCATGGTTTTTAGGTACATTCACAATGTAGCATGTATCAGTGGTTTACTCCTTTTTATCTTAAACCAACCTTGTATTTAATGTAATTATTGATATGGTTAAATTTACATCTGCCATTTTGCTATTAGTTTTCTATATATGCCATTTTCATTCTTCTTCTCTTTTTTTTCACTGCTTTCTTTTGTGTTAAATCAATATTTTTTTCCCACCAAAAAAAAAAAAAAAAATGGTCATGAAGAACCTAGGGGCAAGATGGGAATAAAGACACAGACCTACTAGAGAATAGACTTGAGGATACAGGGAGGGGGAAGGGTAAGCTGGG
The DNA here is from genome assembly GCF_025265405.1 of Mesoplodon densirostris. NCBI lineage: Eukaryota > Metazoa > Chordata > Mammalia > Artiodactyla > Ziphiidae > Mesoplodon > Mesoplodon densirostris. Next base: position 76,091,950 of record NC_082668.1, read on the forward strand.
ATAAAGTGAGAGAGTGGCATGGACATATATACACTACCAAATGTAAAATAGATAGCTAGTGGGAAGCAGCCGCATAGCACAGGGAGATCAGCTCGGTGCTTTGTGACCACTTAGAGGGGTGGGATAGGGAGGGAGGGAGATGCAAGAGGGAAGAGATATCGGGATATATGTATATGTATAACTGATTCACTTCGTTATAAAGCAGAAACTAACACACCATTGTAAAGCAATTATACTCCAATAAAGATGTTTTAAAAAATAAAATAAAATAGGTCAACAATGAAAAAAATATTTTAGCATACTCTTTTAATATTTTTAAATACATATTTTAATTATTTTCTTAAATAATCGTTGCTCTGTAGATCACAATATGCATCTGAACTGTTCACAATCTGCTTCATGTTAATATTGCCTTAATTCCAGTAAAATAGAGCAATTTTGCTCCAATATCATTCCATTTATTCCCTCTTCTTTTGTGTTATTAAATGCATATATTTCACCTATGTGTATTATAAAATAAACAATAGTGTTATAATTATTGTTTTAAAAATCATATCTTTTAAAATAATTAAGAAAAGAAAAAGAAAAATATATATTTATACAGACTTTTATATTTGCCAACATATCTACTATTCATGGTGCTTTTCATTTCTTTCTGTAGGTTCAAGTTACTATCTAGTGTCATTTCCTTTCATCCTAAAGAAGTATTTCCTTTAGTATTTCTTGTAGGGCAGACCTAGGAACAAATTCTCTTAGTGTTCACTTAGGATCATCTTTATTTCTTCTTCATGTATGAAGAAGAGTTTTGTTGAACTATTTTGTTGAACAACTTTCTTGGTTGAAAAGGTCTTTCATGTCTTTCACACTTTGCATATGCCAATCCATGTCCTTCTGGCTGCCATTGTTTCTGAAGAGAAGTCACTTATTAAACATGTTGTAGTTCCTCTATGTATGATAAGCATTTTTCTCTTGCCACCTTCATCAGGTTGACAATGATGTATCCAGATGTTTATATATTTGTGTATTCTACTTGAGATTCATTGAGATCCTTGAATCCGTAGATTAATGTTTTTCATTAAATTTGAAATTTTTTCAAACATTATTTCTTCAAATCTTTTTTCTACCTTATTTTTCTTTTTGCTGACACTCTATTACATGTGTGTTAGTACATTTAAATATTATCTCATGGATCTCTGAGGTTCAGTTCATTTTTCTCAATTTTTTTTCTTTCTGTTCTTCAGATTGGTTAATTTCTTTTGCTATATATTCAAAGTCACTAAGTTTTCTGCCATCTCAAATCTGCTGTTTAGCCTAACCAGTGAATTCTTCATTTTGGTCATCATACTTTCCAACTACAGAATTTCCACTTTGTTCTCTTTTATAGCTTCTATTCTTCATTGATATTCTGTATTTATTGAGTCATCATCACCCTATTTTCCTTGAAATCTTTAAAAATAATTACACAGTTGCTTTAATTCTATTCATAATAGCTGCTTTGAAGCTTTTCTGCTAAATCCAACATCTGCGCCCAGAGTCAGTTTGTATTGGCTGTTTATTTTTTCCTGAGTAAAGGAAAAATATTCAGGAAAATACTTTTCTGTTTCTATGAATGTTCCATAAATTTTTGTTGAAAACTGGATATCTTAGGTAAGGTTTAGCAACTCTGGATTCTGTTCCCCTCCTGAGGGTTATTGCTGCTGTTTTTTGTTTTGTTTTGTTTTGTTTTTCTTTTTAATGACTTGCCTGGACTTAATCTGTGGAAACTGCCTTCTCCTTGCAGAGTAGGAACTGATGTCTCTGCTCAATATATTTTTTTTTAGCTTAGTTTCCCAGGAGTCATCCTGATTGCATAGCAGCCAACCAATGCTTGATCAGAGAATGTGTCCAAACATCTTGAGCTAATAAGGCTTCTACCTTCTGCTGATGGAGCTGTGTGTGGATTGAGAGCTTCTTTTAAGTCTTCCCTGGCTTTTACTTTTTACAAGTCTCTCTTTGGTCTTTCCTGCTTATGTGAACAGCCTCCCAGTCAGCCATCGAGGTGTAGAGCTTATCTAGCCCAAGAGTTACTATCTCATTTCCAGTATCTCCCTATTAAATATTGTGCTTGTCAGCTTGTCTGTTTCTTGCCTAAACAGGGCTATCACCTAGCCTAGGGGAACTGTAGGTTTTCTCCATTCATTTTCTTCCAAATTTCCTATTTTTATTGACAACATCAATGAGCTTGGGGTTTTTTTGCTCTCTGCTCCAAGTAGAGCCACTCCTCTCTGGCAGTGAATCTGATGTTTTTCACAGCTAGTCCTGCCCTGGTTTTATTACTGTACTAACCAGCCTGAGGAATAGTGGGGAAGGATGACTGAGAAGGAAACAGCCCCAGGCAAGAACATCACAAACTCCCACTGTTTTTACCTAACATTCAGCAGTTTTTTGTAAACAAACATTTCTCAATTCACTACTTGCCTTTGGTTAACTTTTAGAGATTGTTTCTGAGAATTTTATCCAGTTTTAAAGTTCTTTTTTTTAACTGTAGGAAGAACACAACATGATTTTTAAGGGTACAATACAGTGTCGTTAACTATAGGCACCATGTTCTCTAGAACTTATTCTCTTGCATAACTGAAATTTATACCATTGATTAACATTTCCTCATTCCCCCACCCCCACCCCACCAGCCCCTGGGAACTATAATTCTATTCTCTGCTTCTGCAAATTTGACTGTTTTAGATACCTCATATAAGTGGAATCATGCAGTATTTGTCTTTCTGTAACAAGTTTATTTCACTTAGAATAATGTCCTCAAAGTTTATCCATGTTGTCACATGTGGCAGGATTTCCTCTTTTATGAGGCTGAATAACTTTTCATTGTATGTATATACCACGTTTGCTTTATTTATTTATCCAGTGATGGACATTTAGATTTTTTCAACATCATGACTATTGTGAATAGTGCTGCAATGAACATGGGAGTGCTAATATCTCTTCAAGATCCTGATTTCAATTCTTTTAGATAAATACCCAGAAGTGGAATTGCTGAATCACATGGTAGTTCTATTTTTAATATTTTGAGGAACTTCCAAACTTTTGTTTCATAGAGACTGCATTATTTTGCATTCCAACGAAAAGTGTACAAGAGTTCCAACTTCTTAACATCCTTGCCAACACTTGTTGTTTTTGGTTTCTTGATAGTAGCCATCCTAACAGGTGTGAGGTGATATCTCATTGTGGTTTTGATCATATGTATAGAAAACCCTAAAGACTCCACCAAGAAAAAACTGTTGGAACTAATAAACAGATTTAGTAAAGTTGCAGTATACAAAATCAACATACAAAAATCAGTTACATTTCTATACTCTAATCAGGAACTATCTGGAAAAAGAATTAGGAAAACAGTCTCATTTACAATTGTATCAAAAAGAATAAAATACTTAGGCATAAATTTAACTAAGGAAGTATTGATAAAAGACTTGTATACTGAAAACTACAAAACATTGATGACAGAAATTAAAACAGACACAATAAGTGGAAAGACATCCACGTTCATGGATTGAAAGACTTAATATTTATTTATTTATTTTTGCTGTGTTGGGTCTTCGTTTCTGTGCAAGGGCTTTCTCTAGTTGTGGCAAGTGGGGGCCACTTTTCCTCGCGGTGTGCGGGACTCTCACTATCGCGGCCTCTCTTGTTGCAGAGCACAGGCTCCAGACGTGCAGGCTCAGTAGTTGTGGCTCACGGGCCTAGTTGCTCCGCGGCATGTGGGATCTTCCCAGACCAGGGCTCGAACCCGTGTCCCCTGCATTAGCAGGCAGATTCTCAACCGCTGTGCCACCAGGGAAGCCCTGAAAGACTTAATATTGTTAAAATATCCATTTGGCCCAAAGTGATCAACATGTTCAATGCAATCTCTATCAAGGGCCCAATGGTATTTTTTACAGAAATAGGAAAAAACTCTAAAATTTTTATGGAATCATAATGGACCTGAACTAACCAAAACCATCTTGAGAAAGAAGAAAAAGCTGGAAGTATTATATGTCTTGATTTCAAAATACATTACAAAGCTACAGTAATTATAACAGTATGGTACTGGCATAAAAACAGACATATAGACCAATGGAATAGAAGAGAGAGTCCAGAAATAAATCCACACATATAAGGTCAACTGATCTTCAACAAAGACATCAAGAATTCATGATAGGGAAAGAAAAGTCTCTTCAACAAATGATGCTAGGAAAACTGGATATCCAAATGCAAAAGAATGAAACTGGACCCTTATCTTACACCATACACAAAAATCAACTCAAAATAGATTGAAGATTTAAAAGACCTGAAATTGTAAAACTTCTTTCTAGAAGAAAACATAGGGGAGACTTCATGACATTGGTCTTAGCAATGATGTCATGGATATGACACCAAAAGCACAGGTAGTAAAAGCAAAAAAAAGATAAATAAATAAAAATAAGACAAGTAGAACTGCATCCATCCAAAAAACTTCTATGTAGCAAAGAAAACAATCAACAGAGTGAAAAGGTAACCTATGAAGTGGGAAAAAATATTTGCAAGCCATATATCTGATAACAATTTCCAAAATACAGTTAACCCTTGATCAACACAGGTTTGAATTGTGATAGTTCAGTCATACATGGGTTTTTTTTCAATAGTAAATACTACAGTACTACACAATCAATGGTTGGTTGACTGTATGGATAGGAAACTGCAGATACGGAGGGCCAGCTATAAGTTGTACACTGATTTTTGACTGTACAGAGGGTTGGCGTCCCCAGCCCCCACATTGTTCAAGGGTCAACTGTATATAAGGAACTCCTGCAACTCAATAGCAAAAAAACAACATCTGGATTTGAAGGAAGAGGATTGGCCAACCCCCTTCACTTTGCCATCACTGAAAGTGCTATCTAAACCTACCTCTCTTTTGTTTCTTCCATAATGCCCTTTGTTTTATTTACTTGAATCTTCTGAGCAGGTTCAATTATTTTCAGTTATTTTTCTTCACCACATTGACATTATGCTTTTTTTCCCCCTCTGGAATGTATTTTCCTTTTATCCTTTTTATATTTGTTATATGTTTGCATATTTTTCTTCCTTTTAAGCTACTTAGCATTTAGAAATAATTTGCTTCAGACTATTACTTCACATACAGAAATATAATGCATAGTTTTTTTAATGAAAAAAATGATACAGTACATATTTTTACCCTCTCTCAGAATTTCCTATCTCTTCCTCTCATTTTGATAATTGTCTTAGAAAAAAATGGCAGTCTGAAAGGGATAATCAAAGGGATTTTAGTCAAAGGGACCATTTATACGGTTTTAAGAGAGTGGTTCTCAACTGGGAATGATGATTTTCCCCCTCAGGAGATATTTGGCAATGTTTGGAGACATTTTTGCTGGTCACAACTTGAGAAGTGCTACTGGAATCTATTGTGTAGAGGCAAAGTGTGGTACTAAGCGTTTTACACCACACAAGACAGCCCCCATAACAAAGAATTATCCAGACAAAACATCAATGTGCCAAGGTTGAGAAACCATGGTTTAAGGAAACCAACAAAAGATGATGAATTCCTCAGGGAATCATAAAATCAGGAAAGGGTTACTACCCTTAGGCCCAAAGAGTCAAGGTGAGAGAGCTGTCACCAGATTTCAGTTAGAGCTATAATGTGGAGAGGGACCATGATTCAGGTTTTATAGGGCTTAAGTTTATATAATTTGAAGTACCCACTTCAAGAAAAAATTAAGCAAAATTCCAAATATAAAATTAGGCATGAATGTGGATATTTTAAAATAAAAAATCTCAAATTTTTTAAATCGAATAAATACCACAAACACAACAAAATCTAGAAAGTAATTATTTTATTTATTAACTAACAGAAACAGTTTTGAAACATCTTTTATCTGACTTCTTTTGGTTACTTATTCTGATTGCTTCTTCATATAATTTTTAAGATCGATTTTTAATAGGGAAAAAATAAGTATTTTCTCTAGCATGATGGATTGAAATTTATTTTTCATCATTGTTCATTTAGAATCAACTATTACAATGTATAGCTTCACAATTCCTATTGTTAATGTTTATGTAATTTTTTTGTTTTGTATTCAAATTTTGGAAACCTTCCATCAGGTGTCTGTCATATATAAGCTATAAGATTTCAGGTCATCTCAAGTTTTCTTGTGTAGCAACTAGTATTAAATACTGTTTGAGTTGACAATAGTCATTAACCAGTTTGTCCTAACTGTCCTCGTTATAGTGTCTTATTGTGAGTTTTCTATTATCTTTATCAATGTCAGTAATTCATGTCAAAGCATCAACTAATTTATATCTTTCTCCAATGTGTCTGTATGATTCATTCCTCTTTGTTAATTAAATTATCAAACAATTCAAGAGCCTATTCATTCTTTCTATTCATAATTTATTTCTTACTCTGTGAATTACAGCTTTTAGTAAGATCCGAAAAAAATTTGTTCTATTTCTCATTATCAGAATTACTTCTACTGATTTAATCACTCAATTTATCATTTCATATTTCATTAATTGTTTAATTTATCTCTGTTTTTTTAACAAGTGTGTTTAGTGATGAATCAGGAATCTCATATTTCTTGCTTAGAATTTTTAAACTTGTGATGCATTATTGAAATATTCTAAAATTTCTTTTCAAATATACTTCTTAATGCCAGAATATTTTTTTATTTTAACAAAAACATATGATTGTACAAATATTATTGGAGCCCCTCTCTGGACCTTGGAAAGAGCCTTGCATTTGTGAGTGGTTCTGAAGCTTAAGCTTCATTCATTTCATGGAAATCCTCCTCCAAATGCAGTCACTGCTAAATCTTGGTCCACCATGGAAAAAGTCAGGAAAATAAAAGCCTCAAGCTCTCTCTACTGCTGGTGCCTCCTATTGGCCAAACCCAAATGCAAGGGCAGCTCTGGAGGGACAAACAGTTGAAGGAGCCCAGCTAATTGTGTTTGAATAATTCCTGTCTTCTAAAACTTCTATTTTATAGTATTTATACCTTATTTTGGACTCTTGTGCTTGTGTTCATAAAGAAGGAAAGCAAAATAAAAAATATGATTGGCACTTGCTCATAGAAATTACTTGCTCAAGAAGCACCTGCTAGCCTAAGTATGCCTGTGAATCTGTACAATCTTGGTTCGGCAAAGCATATTCATCCCATAATACATTCACATATCATAATCGAAAGTTTCAACACATGTCTTCTAATGATGTCACTCTATATAATGAGATATGCAAATTAAAATGTTATAGAGAGTCTTAATTGCATTATATCATTCAGAGTTGTAAATGTTCAGCTAGTTACAGCCCAGGTAGGACAATCAGAAGAAGAAAAGAAGAAAAGAAATATTCTTTTGGCTGTTTGACCCAAAAATGAAATAGACTTACCTTGTTAATAGGCATATTAAAATGCTCCTCAGACATCTATAGTAACAGGGGGTTAACAGGGATGGCCTCAAGAGCTGTATCAGCATTTTCTTATAAATGCTTCATGAACCCTAGCTTCAGTGTTTTGGGGTCCCCAGGCTCTATTTCATATATTGTTTTAAAGCTTATAAACTGCAAGAAATTAAAAAAGAAAAATATGACTTGTCAGGTAAAGAGTGTAGTAGGGCACAGTATACCTGCTAAAGAAAAACTATGTTCCCTTTCATATACTTTCCATGTAGTTAAATAATGTCCATAATGTTATTTTCCAAATTCTAAATTCTATCATGATTTGACAAGATAAGAAAATGGAACTTGGAAGACCATTTTCCTGGAATAGACTAGAGCAGATTTCCCAGAGGGCTGAGGAAAGGACTCACCACCCTTATGTTGAGCCCTACTAGGCTTCCCATGCATTTCAGCCCCAGTGTTATCCTCCATAAGAAGTAGATAGGGTTCCAGGTTTCTTATCTTCTTAAAAATTTACTTGTCCCAGGTACTATCTCCTTAGGCCCTCAAACTTATTTAAGAGATAGCTAAATTATTTAGCAATGTAATCCATGGTCATTTGATGGTGCATTCCATAAGATTACTGTTTTCATAGCAAGATAACTATGTGCTTTAGAGGGACCCTCTAGAATATCTGTCTCATACCAAAGGAATAATTCTTCTGGTAGAATTATCATGCTCTACAGCAGGTCTGTTGGGGTAATGGTCTTTTTGTGACAATCAGATTCTATCGTGATCAATGACAATCGAAGCTTTATCGTTTAGACCTCTGGTATTAAAAATTTCCCTTACATACAATGGAATATTTATGTATATATTCGTTCTGGAGTCAGTATAGTGTACTGATTAAGAGCAATGGTTCTGGGGCCTGGCTACCACCATTTAAATTCTAGCTCCAATTTGTTGGCTGTGTGACTTTGGGCAAGTTACTTAACCTCTCAGTACTTCTGTTCCCTTTTCTGTAAAATAGGGAATATAAGATCCTATTAACAGGGTTGTTCTGATGGTTAAATGAGTTACTCCATGTAAAGGACACATAATAAACACTCCATCAATGACAGTAGTAAATAATTATTCATTTATTTTTAACTGGCTTGTTCCCAAAAGGTTTAAACAAGCCAACTGAATAAATAAGACATTCTATATATAAACCAATCCCATATTTATGATGTTATCTTTTTAGGAATAATAAACAAAGCAGGTTGCTTCTGAACAAGAAAAACATTGTTACTCATCCACAACTACTAATTAGTATCATCTCAAATCAGATTTTGAAACAACCCAGTACTGAGAAGTGACAGCTACCAGTGAAAAAGAAGAAAACATTCACCAACTAGAAAAACACAACAGTGTGGGACTGACTGTTTAGTTATCTATATTCCCCACTACATTGTATTTTCTGGAGGAACCAGGACTATGTCTTTAGTTATCTATATTCCCCACTACATTGTATTTTCTGGAGGAACCAGGACTATGTCTTTCTTTTTCATTTTAATTCCAAGCTCTAGCATATTCCTTGATACATACTAGGAGCTCAATGCATTTTAAGTGAATTAAAACTACGAATCTTGAGCAGCAGAATAGACTGTGCAAAACAATAAATCTATATTTGTGTCAGTAATTTCTTCTGTGGGGGGATTTGCAATATAGTCATTCTATACATCAAATTATATTAAGGTCTAAAATGTTTTAGGCCAACTCAGAACAACGAACATGTCAAGCTCATCTCAAGTTCACGTGTGTAATATTTTTTCTAAACAAGAAAAGTCTTATATACCTTGTGAAGATTTCATACAGACACACAAACTCTAAAAGTATTTTTAAGTAACTTCTATAATTTACTTGTATAGAAAATATATATATATAGTACATAGATTATTTTTCATTTCCTAACAAAGTGAAGTAAACATGTTTCTTCTTGAGTTCCCGTAACACAATGTGCATACTTCCATTCCAGCACTGCTCACTATGTAGTGTATCTGTTGATTCTTGTGAATGCTCTGTTAGACTAAGCATCTGTGTCTTTCATTTTTATATCCCCTGTGCTATCTGGTACATAACAGAAACCTAATAATTATGTGTTTAATTAATTAATGAAACCTTATTTTCAATGTGAATTTCTTCTTTAGGCATTTTGACTCCAGAGTAAAGTTTTCTTTACAGAAGCCATCATTTTCCAATAAGAATGATAATGTCTCTTGGTAATTTGGGTCACTGGCCACCCATGCCCTCAGGATAACGTTAACACCACTTAGAAGGTTCTGGGTGGTCCAGCTCCTTCTTTTGCCTCCAGATCCATATCCTTTCATTCTCTACCTCACAATGTCCCTTTAGCTCCAAGTGAGCTGCCTTTTATGAATTGGCTAACCAGGAAATCTTTGCAAGGATCAAAAAGAAAAACTTCAAGACCCTAGTTAAACTATAAATAAAAAAATAATTTTAGGTAAAAGTTCATTGCCTGGTGGGGATCAATAAAAATGAATACAGTTACTCCACAAGGGCATCTGCAGTGATGGCTCTGTTCTCTGATTTTTGATTGTTACAGTTCTAAACATGATATTATCCGGCCCCTGAATTATAATTTATTTTGAGTAGAGATTGAGTCTTTCTTTAGTAAATATTTATAACCTTGAAAGAGATACCTGGGAGGCTACAAACATGATTTTTTTTAACAATAGGCAATACATTTGTTTTTACCATAAGTTGTCAATAAAATACAAATAAAATGTAAATATAAACATACACATTTTGAGTGTCCTTGTCCCCGTGGTGAGCCACAGCCACCCCCTGCCTCTGCAGCAGACCCTCCAACACTAGCAGCCATGTGGCTGACAGGGTCTTGGTGCTCTGGCCAGAGGCCTGAGCCTCTGAGGTGGGAGAGCTGAGTTCAGGATATTAGATCACCAAAGACCTCCCAGTCCCACGTAATATCAATCGGCAAGAGCTCTCCCAGAGATCACAGTCTCAATGCTAAGACCCAGCTCCACCCAAGTGATGATTTCACTTCCCAGTTGAAGTTTCATTCATTGCCAACTGGTCAAAATATAAAATATAAAATGCTTTGTATGGCCTTGTAGAATCCAGGTTCTGATTATCAGTCTAATCTCACCTGCCAATATCTTCTCCCTCAGATTTTATATGCCAGCATTTCTCAGAAAACCCTAGCCTTTTCATATCTCTAAGCCTTTAATCTTACATTCCCTTTTGTCTTTGAAGTAAACTCCTATTTTCCCTGCAAGAGATTCTCCCAGGGATACTTGGGTACTCCATCCCAACGCATGGCTTAGAGGTCCCTGCGTAAAGTTATTAACATACGGTGCCAAAAGTGTTGGTTTTCACGTATGTCCTTCTTATATGACTATAATAGACTTGAGAGCAATGACTATGGATTTTCTTCTTTGTATTCTCAGCATCCCTACACTAGCACATAGAGAATTTGCAGTCAAGATTGGTCAATTAGATGAATGCAAAAAAGGCCCTCCACATTGAACAGTATTACAAACCACCAAGTACAACTACAAAATTAATTGGAGTGGAAGGTGGAATTGAAATTAAAAGTGCTTCTATTCTCAGAGTCTAATGAGATAGTGGCAATAGAAATAACCACACCTTACTGAGGATTCATCATGTGCCGGACTATTTTTATCTCATTTACAGATGAGGAAACTGAGGCATAGATAGGCTAGGTAAACTGCTCAAGGTAACACAGCTAGTAGTTAGCAATACTCAGCATACTGCATACTTGTTGGGTTGTTTGGTTGTTTACGATGATTGCTACTTTTATTTCAGTGCTCACAGGAAGTGCCCAGAATCTCACCGTATCTTGTACATGATACAATGCATTGGATTCTTGAGTCATGGAATAGCTATAATCTTGCATTTAGTCAACTCCCATATTTATATCCAAATGTCAGAACTATTCCCCAGGGTACTCCTAAAAGATTCTAAAACCATCATTCCACTGGAGCCTGCTTCTTCCCTTTATTTTTCTAAAACATAGAGCTTTAAACTAAGCAACTAATCTAATTCCTGAAGGGCTCCTGATATTAGCATAAGGTGGGTTCACTCTTCCCTAAAAACCTCCAAATAGAAAAGAACGATGGGAGCAGAATAGGTACAGAGTCTTGTAGACACCTATGGAAAATAAAAAGCTCTAAGACAAGAGTTTGCTCTATTAAATATGTCAACTCTCCCTAGTTCCACAAGCCTCCAGATCCTAGACTCTCAGTAGGAGTTCAATGCACTCATTACAACAAAAGACCAGGCACTGTGAATAGGTCTACTTGCTTATGTTTTATCTATATGACCTAGACTGCTTTAAACATGAACTTTGAACCTGCAAAGAAGTAAGTTTTACTTTAATGACGAAACCAATGTTTTGCTTGCCTTTGGTTAGGTATGCCATTATTTATGCCCTAATTAGTGTCAGAGCAATTTGGTATCTATATATGTAATAAATACATGTCTACTACCTCAAGCGTTTCCTCTGTACTGTGCACATCTTTAGAATATAAGTCATCTATAAACCCACGAAGAAAGTGTTAAGCAACAAAGCTTACCATTGTCAAAAACTCTCATATTCATACCAACGCAAAGACATCTTATTTCTTGGAAAAAAATCAATGGTAGTTATTCACATATGTTAAAGAATCATCTCAAAAAACTACTTTTTCTATAAATAAATACATTTTGTATAAGTAAGCCAAATGTACATAATGTAATTTAGATACACTTGGCATCCTGAAAACACTTGGGAGAGTATTCACGAAATCATTCACTAAATGCTATAATATTCTGTCACTGTATCATAATATTTTATATGCAAAATATGCCCTTCCTAAAGTGGGCCTAAAAACAGTCATTTCTGAGATGTTTATCTGGAATATAAATGTGTTAATGCACTATGGGGTAAAACACTTGAGTGCCTAAGGATTTTCACTAGGTACCAGAAAATTATCAAAAGAAAAATCTTTCATTCCTTTTAATGGCATATTCAAAGTAATTAGCATCTAATATTAAAATGCTCATAAAAATTTTTTTCAAATCCCCATTCCATGACACAATTCCCTCTGTGCACTTGGAGATAAACGGGGATCTTGTCTTTGACATGCAAAGGAAGCAAGACAAGATTGGCCAAGTGAAAGAAAGATGGCCTTAGACAACCTTGTGAGACCACTTTAAGTTCATTTTACAATTCTATAAACAGACAGGTGTTTAACTTCCTAAGAAGACAATAGATGTTAACTGCCTCAATCTATTTCCCTAGAAATCAATCTAGGGACTTCCCTGGTGGAGCAGTGGTTAAGAATCTGCCTGCCAATGCAGGGGACACGGGATCGATCCCTGGTCCGGGAAGATCTCACATGCCACGGGAGCATCTAAGCCAGTGAGGCACAACTACTGAGCCTGTGCTCTAGGGCCCACGAGCCACAACTACTAAAGGCGTGGCACGCCTAGAGCCCATGTTCTGCAACAAGAGAAGCTACCGCAATGAGAAGCACGTGCACCACAACAAAGAGTAATCCTCGCTCACCACAACTAGAGAAAGCCTGCGTGCAGCAACGAAGACCCAACGCAGCCAAAAATAAATAAAAATAAAGTAAATTTATTTTTTAAAATCAATCTAATTCACAAAGTAGCCATTATAAAGATTACACACGTTATGTCATAGTTAATAATAATGTTCTTGTATCCAAAGAAAATTCACATGCTGTGCAATGATCTGGTGAATTTGCAAGGATCTAGACAACTCATTTATACATTGTCATTGTCTAACTCTCAGCTTCCTTAACATGACCTGGTTGGACTTGTCCTATGCTTTCAAACAAGAGACTGAAAGGAAACACAAACAGCACAGAAAGAAAAAAAAAAAAGAAGCATAATCATGTCAGGAAGTCTTGTGGTCAAAAACCCGAGCTCAAAATAATACAAAGATTAAACTAAATAAAAGGTTTAGCATGCAAATGGGAGGGTTAGGACTAAGATTCCACTGTGGAGACATGACAAGATTAAAAAGGAAAAAGAAGTGATTGATTTAAAAAAACCTTAATATCACTTACAACAAATTCCTGATTATTAAATAAATTAGAATAATAAAAAGACTTTGCCATTAGTTGTAGAACCTAGGTTAAATAGAATAATCTAAAATTCAACATTCCTTTAAATGATCAGAAGAATTAAGAGTGTTTGAAATAAGCTAATCATAAGACTGAAAATAAAAATCAACCCCTCCTTTATCCACAGTGGTATTTTTAAATGCACAGTTACAGAAGAAATGTTCCTCATTAGAAAAGTTTATCATTAGTTTTACAAGAAAAAGTCAATGATAGCAGCCTTGTTTACTTTAATTAATTTTTTGTGCAAAAGTAAGGTCATTTTTCCACTAAATCCTTAACACAGTAACAAAAGTAAAGCAGTTTAGCAATTATAAATGTTTGCTTACAGCATAGTCTACCTGTGTAATCTCTTTTCTATCGCTTTTTAATGCAAAAATGATTAAATTAAATCTCCAGGCTGAAGAGTTTTCTAAAATAAAATCAGAAATTATAACCATTTACAAAATGAAAAAGAAATCTACTGAAATCTTATAGCATCCTCTTCACTTAATAAAACTGTCTAGTAAATATAGTTCATTGACTTTTATTAGGGTAACGCATTTTTTAAAACATTTTTTAACAAATAATAATAAAAAAGAACAGTTGGGATCTCCTGCAGCACACTAAGGCACCACACAGACACTTTATATGTCATCTTGAAACTAAAATTATCTGATGAGTTTTGGTATAAAACACACCCATTAGAAATGTAAAGATACTCCAGATAAAACCAACTGGCCATAATTGACACAAGCTATTATGTATCAGCTATAAACAACATATCAAAAAAAGGTACAGACAAATGTTGGCTATTTTTTTTTTCTCCAATCAGCAGAGTAAATCCACCAGGGTCCAGACATCAACGTTTACTACGCGGCTTAAGAGAAAATACCTGTGTGCTCCCAATATGATACCTTACTGTTAGAAGTTTAAATTGGGCATATAGGAAATATCAGTTCAAATAGAGACAGACTATAAGTTAGTATTATCGTGGAATCATACATAGGATCCTATCCAGAAATAATTACATGCAGCCTTTTGCAGCAGGCACCCCTAGAAGCCTGCATATGTTGGCTTCTCAGCAGCCTGACAGCAGGCAGTTTCAAAGTGCATGGGGAGTGGAGAGCTCATGTTAATGAGATTCTCTTTCTGCATCTCTCTGCCTAACATGCTGCATCTTCTAGCACAGAAAAATCACTCTCTTACTACGACAGGGAAAGCAGGAGATCCTTATGAGTCTTGAGTTCACTTACGTCTTTTTGCCATTAATATTTTTAGATCTGTTTCTATTTCTCATTGACACTGGAAGAAATATTTTCCTTTTCTTGGCTTCTAGAGCAGGATGCTTTGTAATATCCTTTCCCTCACCTCCTTGCTTATTATAATTTAAAGTGGCCACTTCATTTTCCATTTGTACTTTTCCCTTCCAAGCTGCTCCAAGTTTCAGAGGGGCATGCCAGAAAAAATACTAATAAAAGATAAATGAGAGCACGCCTTTCTTCTTTTATATGTTTGATACTGGGCTGTGTTCCATCAGCATCACTTCCATTATGAGGAGAACAATTCCGTGAGAGGAATATTTTACTAAAAGAAAACGTTAAAATCCTCTTATTACATTAACCAAGGTAGGGTTAGCTTACTATAGAATATGTGGTCAAGAATAGATCTACTGCGAAGAAGACCTCTGAAAGTAGGAAAGATTCTATTTTTAGGATAGCTTCATTTAAGATTCACTCTGACCTTTATTTGAATGTGTCATATTCAGTTTAAACTACATATAAAATTCTTCACATTCTAAATTGAAGTAAACTATTGTTTTTTCTTTGTTTTCCTCTTTCTCATCTCAAAGTTTTTCTAGTAGTGAATAAGTGGTCCTTTTTGCATTAAAATAATAATAATAATAATAATAATAATGCAATACTCTTTACTAATTCCTCAAAATTGCCTCCATTATTTTACAAGTAACATCATGCAAATTATTTTTCTGATAATCTACCAAATCCCTCTCTACTTATTTTCTTCCCCTTACCTCAAAGTTATCACCACTTTGGACCCATCTAAGCAATTCAACTCCTACCTTGGTATTTACACTCCTCAAATAATCATACATGGTTTTCTTGTCTCCTCCCCACTCTACTGCTTGTCTTGTTTGGATAAGCAATACATAACTGGTTCTTTTAATCTTTTCTCCTAAGTCACTTGCTCCAGCCCTTAATCATTTTTTGTTGTGGTTCTCTGAAATCTGTCCAATTTGTCAACATCCCTCTGGTGCTGGGAAGTTCAGGACTGCACACAGGATTCTGGCACTGCTTCCTCAATGCTTTCTTCAGAAAAGGATTTTCACCTCTCTTGTCCTGATGGTGAGAAGTCCCTGGGCATGCAGCTTTAAAAGTGTACAAGCTTTTTTTCTTTTTGACTCTAATTTTACGTGGACTATTTCTACCGAACTTTTTATGTAGCCTTCACTCCGAGCATTAGCATTTTACAAATTTTTCGCTTGCACTCATACTCTGTATTTCAAATCCATTATGCTGAGACATGTATTGGACATATTTGCTTTCATCTTTCTCAGCTGAGAAGTGCTTCATTTTCTCTGTGTATGCCTGACCTCTCTTTGTGCCTCTGTATTTCTCTGGTCTCACCAAGTTCTCCATTCTGTACCATTTGTGAGTGTAATTAATGTGATCTTTGCCCATTATAAGGATTATTAATAATAAGGTTAAATACAAGCCTTATAACAGCACCCCCAGTGAATCACTCCACACAAGCCAGCTTTACTGCCAGACAACAGTTCATTTTATGTATGCTCTTTCAACCAATTTTCAGCACATGTGACAGTGCTCTTGTTAATCTGAATAAGATTTCAAAAAAGGTTTGGTGAAACTGTATCACAGGTTTCATGCTCTTTTCAGTCACCAGTTTTGTAATTTGATCAGAGGGTTGTTAAGTTTGACTGCTGCAGTTCAGTCTTCAATTTGGGAAGTTACCGTTATTAGCTGGAGGAAAAAAAAATGATTAGGTGGTTCATAGTAGTGGGAGATTGATTTCTCTAAGTGAAAGCCATAGGAACATAGACTTTTAAAAATAATAAGCATTCATTGCAAAATCATATACATTTAATAATATGCTTACTTTCCATGTTTATGGTCCTGTTTCACTAAGTTATCATCAAAATTTATGAATATGTCTACATAATGCAAGTATTTGTATTCTAGTTACAGAAAGGAAAAAAATGCTTATTTACAGCTTCCTGTTTATAGTACCTTGCCTTTCCTGTATCATACATTGCTACTTGCAATCTAATGAATGATGCATTTCTCACCCACACCAACTTTCCTATAGCCATCAAATTCCATAACTGTTTTATATTATGGTACATTGGAATGCTTATTTTGAATACATGTCAAGGGAAATTAACTCAAGTAAAGACAAGCACTTGATTTTCTTTTTCTTGCTTTTCTGTTAAGTACATACAAGATATGTAATGAATGAATCAACAGTACATATTTTGATGAAAGCAATGTTAAACATACAAAACACTGCACATTGAAGAGAAGCCTTGCATTTTTCCTAACTCATAACACTGGAAATGAGATTCACAATCTTGTTAGTGTTAGACTCTCATCATTCACATTGCTCTACAAATCAAACTACTATTTTTAAAAGAACAGCACTGTACCTTTCATGTTAAAGTTTTCTGTTGTTTTGTGTTTTATGAAAGAAATTTTGCTCAGAAAGATCCTCAAGGGATGTGAAAGACGTAAGGCCTTGTGAGTCCAGAAGAGAAACTGGAGGATACCAGTAGGTAGCAGATAGCGTGCAAATTGGTCTCTTGATACCATTTGAATTGCAAGATGCGACATTAAATACTTGTGCTAACTGAAAGTAAACTTATGGTATTCTTGTCAAACCCCGGGCCACTACTGCTGTGTGTGTCTTGGAGGTGATGTGTTAGTCCCCAGGGAGAGGGTACATAGGAAAGTGCACATAAAACTTCCACTCCAGAGGAAAAGCAGCATTGACACCCTGGACACAGAAAGTTGCCCCTTTGTCCTCCCACCTGGAGGTACGGTACGGTCCTGGCATGTGACAACAGGTGGAGATTAAAAACAGGAGAAGTATCTGGGACAAAAAAAATGTCAAAGCCTTAGAGTCAGTTACAGTCTTAAAGAGAATAACATTTAAAGGGAAGTCACATTATTAGCAACATCAGCTTTAAAGGGGAAAGAGTAATTAGCAACTTATTAGTTCTGAATTACAAAACTTTCAGCCAAATTCATCCATCCTTAGACAAGTCTGAATAGACATTAGAACAGACTTTGTGTAGCACCCATGTTTATCACACAAGGTAAAAGTGATAGCAGGGCCTCCCTGGTGGCGCAAGTGGTTGAGAGTCCGCCTGCCGATGCAGGGGATACGGGTTCGTGCCCCGGTCTGGGAGGATCCCATATGCCGCGGAGCGGCTGGGCCCGTGAGCCATGGCCGCTGAGCCTGCGCGTCCGGAGCCTGTGCTCCGCAACGGGGGAGGCCACAACAGTGAGAGGCCCGCATACCGAAAAAAAAAAAAAAAAAAAAAAAAGTGATAGCAAAAGATTTTCAGTCAACGTTGTTGCCTTTTCCAACACTCAGAAAACAAATGATAATCCTTTTCGTAATATGTTATTCATAAATTTGAAGAAAATTGCTCACCAAACATTCACTTTTGAATTCATTTACTCAGCTCTACCTGTAGAACTAACATAGAAGATGGTACAGGGAAAGATGACCATAGTATCAAACCTATGTCTTATTCAGAGAATGCTGTCGAAATCTCTGATTCTATCTATATTTAGGTATGTAGATTTTTTACAGTAGACTTACCTCAAGGCCACCTAAATTTCTCAGTTCAATTGGCACTTCTCTACTAGAGATACTTTACATCCCTTCCAAAAATAACTGAATACAGGACAATTTTAAATGCTACTCAGACAGATTTCAAAACCTCTATTCATTACACCAGATCCTGGCACACAAATTCCTCAGCTTCTGAAAGCATAATCATTCCATAGAATTGTTTTTCCTTATGTGCTAATCCAGGACTGTAGCAAATTTGGTATGTTTGACATGTATCAAATATATTTTTTCTTTTAAAACTAAAAATCAAATGATCTCTTCTTTATATAGCTCTCTTTTTCTGGCCATAGCATAGAAACCAGTAATAATTTAATTCATTTAAAACATTATTTGCATAAATAATAACAAATAATTCATCCAATAAGGAGACTTATAGACCCCAAATATAAACACCAAGAGCTGTATTTTAGTAGGAAAACATGAACTATTGGGGGAAAAAAATGCAAGACAGAGCAGTACACCATACATAAAATGTCAAACATGTCAAAACACTCATGAATACCAAGATCTCCCACCACACCATGACCAATTTTAAAGGTTATTTAGGGCTAACACATCTGCAAGTGCAGATTTTACAGCAACAGACTTCATTTTTCTCAGATATATTAAAAATAAGTCACTGAAGTGTCAAATGTTTTTGATGTTGTTTCCACACATGTGGCCCAGCCACATTCTGCCCAGCACTGCTGAGAGTGGGACCATTACACAGAACACGGATTCTTGGCATCACATAGATTCATTATGGATTTCTGGAAGCTTGTTTTTAGCTGTATCCATTCACTATACAGGGAGGATAATTCAGCAAAAGACCAAGAAAGCAAATGTAGCTGTCTTCGTTCTTCAAAAATAAAAAGCCCTGTTAGGGTCTCCATAATTCAACTTTTCAGAACTTCATTTCAGAAAGGCACTTTCAGAACATGTCACAAGGCTTCCTTGTCCTAAGTCACTGATTGTGAATTATTTCCAGAGAGCTGCAGACAAGTATGTTTTATAAAACAAGAAGCATAACACATGCAGAACATACCTATCCTATTCCCAGCCCTCAGATAAGCAAAGCTTAAATTAAATGTCAAAGACGAACAAAATCTATTGTATAAACAAACAGCTGACCTAAATCCACGATATTTTGTTTGTCAAGTGCTATATTTTAATAAAATTTGTAACATAATAAGACTATTTTTGCAGCCCTTTGACCATGCCAACTTGGATGCAGATAGTCTTCTTGAGAAATATTACTCTCCACTTGACACTCTAAGCAAAATCCATTTATGCCATTTGGTGGACTGTGAGAGTAGCTTTTAAGAAAATGTTCATAACAGGTAAACATTGCAGACCACAAATACAGGAGAAGTCAGGGAAAGAGTGAATGGCTCGTGCACAGCCAGTTTTTACAAAGTGGTCTGCTTGGGGCTGTGACTAAAGTGAGCTTACTGATGTACAATTTGGTTTTCCTGATAGGAGATGTAGAAGCTGGCTAAAAATCAGATGATTAATAAAAGGAAATTCAAACAGCTTGAGGAGGAAAAACATTTTTCCTCATATTACCTTTAATATGACTTTCTTTTTTTTTTTTTTTTTTTTCTTTTTGCGGTACACGGGCCTCTCACTGTTGTGGCCTCTCCCGTTGCGGAGCACAGGCTCCGGATGCGCAGGCCCAGCGGCCATGGCTCACGGGCCCAGCCGCTCCGCGGCATATGGGATCCTCCCAGATCGGGGCACGAACCCGTATCCCCTGCATCGGCAGGCGGACTCTCAACCACTGCGCCACCAGGGAAGCCCTAATATGACTTTCTTGATGACAAAAACAAATACAGCAATCATTCCCATTCTTTTCTTGGGCAGCAAAGCAAGCAACTCAAAACTCCTTCATGCATTAACTGTGAAAGCAATCAAAACACAATCAAAATAATCCCTTCTGAGAGAAGGGAGTCTTCTCGTCAATAAAAGAGAAGAGCAATGTACTATTATCACTACCCACTATGATTTCATGTTAGTTCTCCCCTCTAGAAGTCTGAATACAACATTCTCAACTCTCAGCAGAAACTCATAGTCAGTTTTGGCAGAAGTTATGGGAGAAAAAGGTACAATCCTTCTGTGCCAGGTAGCACAAAAGCAAGGCAGTTGGAATTGTTGTCCTGGTTCTGAGTTCAAATTCCAGCTATTCCATGTACTTAGAAGCCAAGATATTTAACAGTACCTTTGAGTCTCATGTCACTTGTAAAATGGAAGCAACAATGCGAACCTCACAGGTTGGAGTTGAGAGGATTACATGAGATGAGATCTAGCCTTGCAACATGGCAGGTAGAGTTATTGTGATGGCACAGTCTCAGAAACCATGGCCTCATCTGCCATTTGGTACTGCCTTTCACACTGGCCGGAATCTTGAAAAGAATCCACATTACCCCAGACTGGAGACTGCAGCACCCCTTAAGAAACAAGCCTGCTTTCAATACCCCTTAGTTAGAATGGAACGACAGGGGAAGTACTTTTCCATGTCAATGGTTTTGTTCCTTTTAATTCCTTATGACATAACTTGAAACTTCTGTATGGTCCCCATTAACCCAAGGTTTCCCACACCTAAAGCCACCCTCTCCTTCCATAATCCTTTTACTATGGCCTCCACATCCAACTTTCATCTTATATCTGCCCACCCACACCCAGCATCCTTTATGTGCCCCTTCTGTTTGCTCTTATTGGTCTCTTCTTTTTTCTTGAAGCCCATCCATATTATTGCTGGTACCCTGGCATCCTGTATTTCTAGGGCATTTTAGTCTTCTTTCCCATCTCTATTTGCCTTCAATTCTAGCACTTCGATTAAATAAATCCTCAAATTTCCCCTTCCTCTTCCATCTCCTCAGTCCCCACTCATCTGATCTTTCTCAGTAAGGTTCATTATCTTTACCCATCCCTATCTCTACCTATTTTCCTCAAAAGCTTTTGCTTCTTTCCCAGCGTTGGGCAATAAATGAAAAGGCCAGGCACGTGGTGAATGGACAATGTGATGGTCACTCCCCTACCCTCTCTCTAGCTTCCCCCATGACTTGCTTCACTGTTTACTCTATTCCCAGGTGCTAGGTTGCTGAGGGAAAGGCAAAGGGAGTGGCTTTGTGTGCTTGTCCCATGGTCCTTACTCACAATGCCCAGCCGGGTTCCAAGAGGTGGAATTTCGTTGGAGTTGGGGAGGAACACGGAGGAGACGGGGGACAAAAAAATAAATAAAACATACAGAAAAGAGAAGACTGACCACAAAACCACAGTGCTGAAATTCCCTTATCAGCATCTCTCAGTACAGGCAACCCCCCTCCTTCACTTCCGGCACAGTCTGTTCGGTCAGCAATGGCTCTCAAACTTTTTACCTGAGACCCACACTCATAAATATATTCTATACTGTGGGCCAAGAAAAGTTTCAGCTAACAATGCTTAGACTTTTTATACTTTGGCTATTCTGTACAAAGCACTCGTGAGTTCTATTCTGTTATTCATTTATTTCTTTGAAAGAGAATTCTGATCGTAACCCATTATATGGATTTTACACACCACTAGTGGGTCAGGACCCTCAGTTTGAAAAACACTGGCCTACTTGCAGCTTACTGATGGAGAGTCCTCTCTCCCTCTCTACCTCGTACCTTCTTCAGAAGTCCAAGTTAATCTAAGATAGTTAACCCGAGCTTCCCTTAGCAGGAGCAGTCCCTCTAGAAGCCCTTCTAGTATCCAACGGAGTTCTCACACGCGCAGCTGCCCCTCGACCACCCTCTACTGCCCCCAGGGAAGTCTCTTACAGAAACTCGGAGACTCTTATTTGTTAGGACTGGCGGCACGTGTCCTGGAAATCCTAGTTTCTCTAAACACAACTTTAGCTAGAAATATAGAGAAATAGGAGTAAGAGAGATCAACTGGACGAAGAAGAAACGCGGAGGAAAGCGTGGAAGCCGATCTCTCCAAGGATCCGGGTCCCTGCTCGGTGCTCTGTCAGGTCCAGCTGAGGACTACAGAGCTCGGCTAAGCAGAGAAGAGGGCAGCCAGCAGCCCGCAGTCCGCGGCGTCTTTAGGGGAGGAAGGAGCGCGCCCGCGGCAGGCGGATAGGCGGACTGGATGTCCTGAGGCCCCTCCAGGCGCTGCACTCATCTGGCCACCTGACGAGTCGCATCCCCCGGCGCGCGGGCCTAGGGCTCACAACCCGTGGTGCGAGACCTGAAAGCAGAGCCGGATGCGCACCATGTCTCCTAGGAGCTTCGGGGTTGGGAGCACACTTGCGGGGCACACGTGTGCGGGGGGTCCTGGGGCCCCTTTCCGCAAGGCGGATGCGCCTCCGACTCGCGCCCCGGCGCCTCTGCCCCTCCTATTTGTGAGCCCACAACCAGGGAAAAAAGATTTTCCCCAGGAAAATCTGGAGTGGATGGACGCTCCAGCTCGGCTCACAACTAGGGGAGACCCAAGACTGACCACTGATCTGTGGGTGCAGGGGAAGCCAGGGGCGCTCTCGGCCGCACGTGCTCGCGCCCTGTCGCACCGGCCCTGGCCACGCGGCGACTGGAACCTGTTGCGGCCTCCGGCCCTGGGGGACGTGGAACAGCTGGGAAAGAAGCAAGGAGCAGCTGGGGAGGGCAGGGCAGGAAACGGAGGAAACAGAGTTAACCCGAGCGAGTTCGTCCTAATTGGTCCAGGGCTCCCTGGGCAAAGTCTCCTGCTGCAACCTTCAGAGTCAAATTCTAAGTCTCCAAAACGCCTCGGGCAAAGCTGGAGCGCGTGCGTCCCCGCATTCGCACCCCCGAACCACAAACGGAGCCACGTCCTCTCCAGTAATTCTGGGGCCTCAAAACCAGACCACGCTGGGAGGGGGGAGCCTAGTGGGAGGGCGTGGGGGTAGGGAGTAAGCGGCCGGAGCCTCGCTCTCCGGAGTTCTCCCGCCACTGTCTGTTGGGCAGGGAGCGCACGTCGCGGCTAAGAACCAGGGGTGCGGCCACCTCCTTACGCCCCTAGCGTTGGGTGGGGCCCCGCTGTCCCGCTCCGGGAAGCGCCCTCCTACGGAAGTGGGACTTAACCTAAAGAAGCGCAAAATTAAAGTCGGAGCAAAGACCCTGCGGCCCCAGCGGTCGTCTCCAGTCGTGCTCAGAAAACAGAAAGACTGAGGGAAGATGGATTTAAACGACAGCCTCACCATCCTAAATGGCTATGCGTAATACCCAATTTGGAGTTTCTAGTAAAATTCAAAAGTAAAAATGAAACGTGGATTTGTGCGTGTTTGTTTTATTATTAAAAACGAATTACAAAAAAATGACGGCGCTGTTTGGAGTTCTTATCTTGCTTTACTAGTAAAGTCAGCCAGTATCGACTGAACCCCAAAACATGCAGCTTTGCTAAACGCGATCCCCTGGCTGAGTTCTGCCAGATGCATAGATCTTGGCCGAACCTTTCCCGAAAACTGTTGCTACTGGGTGCGCTCTTTTCAGTCCTGGCTGAGACCCATGGGGAGGATCCGTTGACTGGGCTTAGGCTGGGACCCCAAACTCCATCCCTCCCCGGTGGGACTCTAAAACTCGAGGGGCGCACAGGAGGCTTGGACTACTGAGGAATTTCCGGGCGCGCCCACGTAGCGACAGTTCCTGTTCCCGAATAGCAGGCGAGGTGGGGGGAAGCCTTAAAACCCCTTTTGGAGGAGCACGTTTTAGAGATACTCACTCCCAGACCTCTTGTTCAACCGTCGAAATAATACTGGGAAAAAAAGTTTTTAAATCCGCGGAACAAGATACCCTCTTTTCCCCTCCCACCTCGATAGAACCTGTCTCCATTTTTGAGGTGGCGGCGAGCAACACGGCTTCGAGACAGAACCAGGAGCCTCCCTCACCGAGAGAAGCGATGCCGGCCCGGGAGACCCCAGCCCTCACTCTCCGCAGACACCTCCGCGCTGCCGCGCGGCGGATAAAAAGGGAAACGGGCGCAAGTGCGGAGCTAGGCAGGGAGCTGGTGGCGCAAAGATGCGCATCCCGCGACATGCCTGGAAGGGCCCTGGTATCGCTACCCTGGATAGGGCCTGGCGCGATGGTAATGTATCCTGTACCGGAAAACTCTGTGATCAAAATATTGCAATGAAACAAAACTTTCCCCTCGCAGACGTGTTTGTATCTTGGAAGTATTCACTGCCGACGCCTAGGTTTAACATACAATTAGGTAATTGACTATTAGTTTTGAAGCGCAGATAATGCCGAGAGATTCTCATGGCAAAGTGAAATGGAATCTTCAAGCGACATTCTTAAGTTGGCAGGAATATCTGCTTCTCCTTGTCCGGCTCCTTGCACTCTAAGAACCAGTGTCCCATAAGACTTATGACCGGTATTTTTAGTGGAGGGGGCACACCAACTCTCTAGGGATGGAGTTGAGCACCGAAATGAAATACACAAGGTAAGGTCGTTGGGTGCCGCTGTCACCGCAGGGTGCTGTCAGCTCTCTGGACCAGGCTATCTCTCTCGTTAGAATCAGGACCAGAAATTCAACCCCCCCCCCCCCGCCTCTTTCTCTCCGCGAAAGCGGAAAGTCAGAGCCAGGGCCGCCTGGGTTCTTGGAGAGACTGTGGCAGTCGCCTGGACGGTAAAGAAGCGGAGCGCACCAAGTAACAGGCAGGAGCGCTGCTCACCCGTGCTTTGTATTAAGGGCAACTCTCCATAAATTCAGGGCGTTCTAAGTAACCACTCGACGTGGGTCTAGACACCTTGAAGACTTAAAATGAGACCCTCTTTCAGAGCTGAGAAGTGTATGGTCATGTCTTCTGAACAATGATAAAATATTTCCATTGCTGAAACAACACACAGTAACTGAAATGCTTAAGAGGACTTGGGGAGAGGAGGGCTATATGAAGCCCCCATTATAAAGTTTTAATCTATTTCTATAGGAGCTCCATGAAACTTCTGTCTTTTGCAACGCATCATGTCTGTTGCTTTTCTTGGGCTTTACTCCTAGAAAGACCAGGACAGGAAAAGTCCTCAGCCTTACGGATACCGGAAGCTGCAGGATAGATGCGTGCGAGGCTCTTTCCCCGCGCAACCCAGTGCGCAGCCGGGAGTTGGAAATTGACTCGGTAACTGTGAAGCAGGAAAAGGACTATCCACTTTTCAATTTAGGAATTACAACTAAATATACGCGGAGCTGGTGCAGTCTGCACGCGGGCATGGGAGAGAGTCATCCCTCCCTCCTTTCACCCCAAATTCTCGGGAGGCGCACTACCTGACACCCCACTGGCCTCGGGTGATGCACAGCCGCTTCCTTAAGGGAGAACCTTCAACAGAGTTCGTTTCTGGGTTCAACTCTCGAGGATTCTGAGTCGGAATGTAATTGTCTCGGGGTTGCAGACACCTGGGAGATGACTGCTGACGGCTCTGCAGACCCCCAGCATTTCTAAAGAGCTTTCTCCTTCTCTCTGCTTATTAGTGTTCGGCTTTAGTTGAGCAGAAGTTGTGAAAATAAAAGAAAATGGCAGGCCCCATCTTTTCAAGGAAGCTAGGACATTGGACATTTTGCTTATTACTTAATCTCTTATGTGACCACACACTTTTGCCCCTCAGAGTTACCTGTAGAGAAACGCATCTCTTGTAAATAACCTTAAATTACCACGGAGACCTGCCTTATCTCTATTGCCCGACCCGTAAAACATGTCTTTTTTTTTTTTTTTTTTTTTTTAAGGAAGAAAAGGCAAAGTAAAAATAACCTGAGAACTCTCCTGGAAATTTACTGTTCTAACTCTGCATTTTAAAAATAATAACACGTTCTGTAAATTTCAGTGACCGGGAGGCCAATTGAAATCCACCAGGGCCAATGAAGAAAACCACCCCCATCCTGCACTTTCTATGAATTCACAGCTGTCCAGAGGCGAAACTGGCTGGACCTCCACCACCCAAGGACCAGGTCGCTGAGAGGAAGCTGGTACCAGAAGTGGCTTCTACAGTGTTAGTTACTTTCTTTGCTAAAAGTTGGTGCTGGGTGGAATCCTAGAGACTTTGGTATAACTTGTTTGTATCTGACAAGACCCAGGACGTGACAAATGGATATTTTGTCCTTTACCTGAGAAACTTTTAAGACGAAAATATTATTCTAAAACTGCAGATTGAACCTCATCACTATTCACTGAAGGAGGAAAACAAAAAGTTGTAAGAAATGCCTCTATTCTGCTCTATGCCAAAGACCACCGACCCAAGGCCCAAAGAGACCAAAATGCTTGGCTCTTCCTCCAAGATCCTTTACAAAGAGTGGGAAAAATCAGAGATTATATTTAATACACTACAAATCCATGTTGACTTTCTGAGTCTTAAAAAGATACTTTCTAAACATTGTGCAAGACAAAAACTTGATAGGACTTCGAACCTTGCAAAACTTCAAAAGCTGTTAGGTCTCCTGAACTTCTCTTCTGAAAGCTGCACTTACTGGCAAAGTTATCAGAAGAGTTGAGATAGTCTCACCTGATTCTGATAAATGTAGGTTGCCACACTGGAAAATTCCGGTTAAGGAAAAATACTGTACAGAATTCTCTGGATAATTAGTTCAATTTCCCATTTCCTTTTGCCAGAATAGGTCTAAGCTGTCAGAAACTCAGATGTTGAATAAGTGACCTATCCCAAATCAATCTCCAACTCTGTCTATTGTATACTGCTGTTTAGTCATCATTTTTCCTAACCCAGAAAGAAGACAAAATTCTGTTCATTTACATAGTTTATTGTTGTAAACATTAAAATTGTCTTTCTCAAAGAAAGAATTTATCAGGAAAAAAAATCAGCGTCTCTAACTGTCATACACCATAGAAAAAAAGGCAGTGACTCATATCGTGTGCCATACTGGAAATATACAAAGAAAAATACTACAGAATATGGCAATATTAAAATTCTTACTCAAACATAAAATAATATATTAACTGACAATCTTAGACATTAAAACAAAAAACAAAAAAATTCAAAGTGCTCAGTAATTTCCAGGGAGTTATGTATATTATAAGCACTCTGGAAATGGTCAAAAGCTGCTGCATGCAAGTTCTGTTTAGCTTTAGACAACAAAATAATCAAGATATAAACTTTCTTTTATCAACATCAACGGTACATACAACACTTACAAACAAGGAATGTTGGACGGTGTTACAAACACTATGTGTCCCTTTTGTCAGGATTTTCTGATGTGTAATACTTGTGCCGACCTATTTTACAATTGAGAAAATGTTTAAGCTCAGATAACTACCAATCTTTATAAAATCTAACAGACTACATAGTGTCTGAAATACTATTTATATAATATAGACATTACTGAAGTAGCAAGTGCCTATAACATTTTCAACCTAGAATCAACATGCTTGTCCCTTTTTTGTGGTTATTTCTTTTTTCTTTTTTTTTGCAAACACACTTATCTTTTAGAATTTGTAATATTTATTCATAAATAGGCACAAAATAATTTAAAAAGCCAAACTGCATTGGGTAAATTTACAAGCCTTTGCCTTCTTCAACTCATGCCACCCACGCAACATTTAGTTTTACTATATATTACAGCTTTCTTTACAGCAGAAAACTTTGAAGTCTTTTAAAGGGCAATACTTGTGGGTCCCCTTACAATGTGGGTGTGTGTGTATGTGTCTATGTGCATTACATTTGTCTTAACTGCAACAACCAAACATGGCCAAATGTTTTCCGTCATACATTAAGAAGCTTCCTTCTGAACAATAAAATGATTTTTAAACTGATAATAAAAAGTTTATACCACTGTATTGTGTGTAGTCCGTGTTCTAAATCCAGGATGCCCCGGAGCCAAAATGCCCTTTCAGGTTCTGCCTGCAGGTTAGGAAATAGTAACAGTTTTTGCTTTTGTTGTTGTTTGTTTGTTTGTTTTCTTTAGAGATCAAGGGCCAAGGTGTATGGAAGGGGTGGGGGCCGGCTAGAGCTGAGGCAGCTCAGGGGGATCTCTCTGCCCTTGTGACTTGCCCCCTCTGGACAGTTTTAGGTTTCTTTCCAGTTTCTTTGAAGTGCATGGAAGGAGGTCTTAGAAAGGTAAAGTGTCCAGGAAAAGTTTGTCAATTATTGCTGGTGGTGGTACCAAATCTTCCAGTTTCAGGTAGAAAATGCGCTGTAGCCCCTGCGTGCAAAGCGTACGGAGTTCTGGAAGCTTCCCCAACAGTTTGGACAAATAGTTGGGGCGGTTCAAGCCCCCATTATTGAAAGTCACATGGTCTTTGAGACAATTTACAATCTTGTTTTGCAGCTCCTCCACTCTCTTGGGTTCCTTGAGACCGTGTCTCTCTGCAGAAAACACAACCAGAAACAAAAGAGGAATGCACCGAGCAGTTAGCTAGCTGACAGGACCAGGGGGGGTCGGCAGGCAGCAAGGGAAAACCGGGACGAATCCCACTGGGCAGTTCTGGAGAAGTGCCCTGTGCCTGTGGTACTGACCTGTGACCATAGCCAGGGCAGCAATGCAGGAGAAGGCAGAAATGTCGATGTTCATATTCTGCAAGTTGGAGGAGAATTCAACAATGGAATCAATCCATTCCCCAAAGCCACGAACGCATTGCAACCTGTGCAAGACCACCCCATTGCAAAAGATGAGTTTACCCTCCACTGGGTTGGACCTGCAATTAATACCAAAGAGAGGGGGAGGGGGAGAAAAAGAGAGAGAGAAAAAAGCTAAACAACTAATTACTTGAAGAGCAATAAATGAGGGATTTAAGAGGCACCTAATTACCAAAGAGTTAATAAAACGTAGGCCAGTGGACCTTGAAAGGGTTTAATTTCATAACAATCAAGAATGCCCCCTATCCCACCTCCATTCCATTCATCTAAGGCTTCTGCCCTCACTCCTTCCCTTCTCTTCCTTTTATCTACTCTCCTTTCCCCCTCATTTATTTCCCGTTCTGTTCTCTTCTCTTTCCCCCTTTTCTTTCCCTTTTCCTCTTTCTTTTCCTTTCTTGATTCCTCTCTTCCTCCATTCCCAGCCTTTCTGGATCGCCCTCTCCGTTTACCTGTATGCTAATCTCAGCACAAATAGTTCTAGGAAAGCCGATTCGAAAAGCAGGTCCTGGTCGGCTTTGGGCAGGTCAGCGAAGCCCGGGATCTTCTCCGCCCAGCCCCTGATGATCTCCATGGAGCCAGTCAGGAGATCATAGAATTGCTGGATATGCTGGGTGTCATCTCCACTCATCTGATAGTCAGGGTTCGCCTGGAACTGGAATTTCATTTTAAAAAGCACTTAATGAGGTTCTCTAAAATATATAACCCGTGAAATTGCTAACCTCGCTTCTAGTAGGGGAGCCAGGTTTTTATAACAGTTAAACCTCTCTCTGACCAGTAAGGAAATTAGATGTTCCGGGGCAATTAATTCAATTAGGGATGGTGCTATGAGGTCGCTGCTTTAAATATGTAAATTACCATTTCCATACAGACTAAATACGGTGCCAACCAGCCCTGGGAAACGTTCACTCTTATCTCCACAAAACAATTGACACGTTAGTATTCATGCCAGTCCCAGAGTGGGTCTCGAGCAGAGACGCCCTTTGCAAATCTCAATAAAATTGCAGTGGCTTCTAGGTTTGCTTCTAGGCTTGCCCGGCACGTTTCCTCCATTTAAAGCACACACGTTTCTCATGGCTGGGGTAAAAAAGGAATCTGACCACTTGATTCCCCCGTTCACTGCCATTCCTCATACCCCCTTCTCTTCCCCTTCCCTGACCCGGGAGGAGGCATCCCTCACCCTGACGGCACCAGAGAGAATGAGGATTAAAGCATCTCAATGGAGGACTGGTGATAGAACCCAAGTGGGGGCTTTTGCACTGCCTCTGGTTTAGGCATCAGAGGCACTGGTGTGTGTGTGTGTGTGTGTGTGTGTGTGTGTGTGTGTGTCTGCACTGTGGTGCTGGGAAGGGGCCTCACAGAGGTTTGACCACTGTGGCCTACCCTCTCTTCCTTCCTCTGCCCTGTCCTCACGTCTGCAGCCCTAGCAACGCCATCTGTCTTCTGTGGCCCTGCCCAGAGCTGTGAAGCCACAGCCTCGCATGCTTCCTTTATCCCTTGGGCCTGGGGGTTAGTGATGGGTGTGGGGAAGGGGTCCTGCCCATCTGTCAGTTGTCCGAAGGATCCCCCCCCGCGCCAGCTTCTTACCCTGGAATAGTCCAGGCTGGTCATAGCCGGGTTGGAGTCGACATGGGCCCTGACGAGGGCACTGATCAGACTCACCGGGGGCGAGGGGGGAGAGGGCTCCTGTGGGCTCTTCGGTTTCGAAGGTAAACGACCTCTCCGGCCTTTTAAACTGTCTGTGCGAACCACTGCAAAGGAATCGCCGGGTGAGGGCAAGCAAGATCCAGCTGCTGCCTGGGCCCCTCCCCGGAGGAAGGCCGCAGCCGCGGGGCACCCGGCGGGGCGGGGCAGCGCCCCACCGCTTGTAAAGCCTTTACTGACAAGAAGCGTAAAAAAGGGGGGGTTGTTTCATGTCATCTTCCCAATGGGTCGTATAGTTAAAGGCGGGAAGGGCCTAGCGGCTTTCTCCTAGGGCAGGATGGGCTAGCAGGCAGCTGCCGAGTCGTAGAGGCCAGAGGCCGGTGCGGGGGAAGCCGGAGACCTCCCCCCGCCCCCGCCCCGGCTCTGGGAAGTGGGTTTGGGGCCGGAGCAGAAGCTCCCCAAAGGCGCAGACTGGGGAGTGGGCTGCTGGCCCCAACCTACCTTCTTTCACCATCCCAACAGCCAGGCACTTCTGAAATCTGCAGTACTGACAGCGATTCCGGCGCCGCTTGTCCACTGGGCAGTTTTTATTTGCTAAACATACGTATTTCGCGTTCTTTTGCACCGTGCGCTGCAAAAGGAGACAATACAGGCCGGAAAAAAATTTTTTTTTCTCTTGAAAATCCAACAATTCAGGGAATCCAGACACAATTTCTGAACGGCCGGGATCCACACACCCTCCCCATAAACAAACACATACACAACTCCTTTTTATTTTTTTCTTTTTCCTTTTCTTTCTCTCTCTTCTCTTTTTCCTCCCCCAGGGCATTTAACAGAAGAAAATTGATAGCGTTAACATTTGAGCTAACCTTGCCGCTCCTTGCTGTGTTTTATATGCCAAGAGAAGAAGGAGACGCTCAGTAAATACAAATCCGTGGGCATTCATATTATTTACATTCCTTAGAGACCTTCTCTATTTAAAATGATAAGATTATTCAATCAGGATGGAGAAATAAAGAGATCACTTAATTTGACCATAGGGAATTCTGTTCCACTTGGTTAGCTCAGACACGGTTCTCTGTCCTAACCAATTTCAATCTGAACAGAGAAGACAGCTCCTAGCACATGCAAATGACCCTCTTCCAACTCAGCTCCGGCAACTTCGGGCGGGGGCTCGCCGGGTCGGCTGCGTGCGGCGGATGCGACCCCGGGTCTCCCGGTCTTCCAACTTCCCTTTCCCAGGCACCCAGAAGCCTCCGCCGCAGCCCAGGGGCGGCTGCAGTGCAGCCCCCGTGGACCCCGGGAGTCGGACGGTCAGGGGCCAGTTGGCGCCGGGAGCCTGCACCCCGGTGGAGCCAGCACTCTGAGGCTCCGGGCACTAGGGGGCCCCTACCTGTCTCCTCCGCCCCCGTCCTGGCTCACCTTAAAGAACCCTTTGCAGCCCTCACAGGTGCGCACGCCGTAGTGCTGGCAGGCCGCGTTGTCGCCGCACACGGCGCACAGCCCCTCGTTGGAAGGGGAGCCCCGCGACGGCGGCGAGGGCACCTGCGTGTCGAGCAGCTGCGACGCGTGACCGATCTGCAGGCCGGGGAAGCCCATGGACGCGGGCTTTCGGATGGGGTTGGGCACAGCGAAGGTCTGCCCGTCCACCACGTGGTGGCTGCTCGCCGGCTCCGGGTTCATGGGGACGTGCAGGGGTCCGTCGAAGCGCATCTGGCAGCTAGACACGGGGGTGCTGGGGGGCGACTGCTTAAAGGAGAAGAGGGAGAGGCGGGAGACCGGCGTTTTCCTCTGCTCAATCATGTGCGTGGTGGCCACGTAGTTCTGGTGGAAGTTGTGGAGGGAGCCTGGGTCGTCCCACATGGGGCTGTGCTGCACCTGGAAGCCCGGGGTGGTGGGCGTCGGGGGAGAGGAGGGCTTGTAGTAAACCGACCCGGAGTGCGGCATCATCTCCTCGGACTGGGGGGGCAGGTGGCTGTGTTGCTGGTAGTTGTGCATCTGAATGTCTTCTACCTTAATGGAGGACTGCTGTCCGGACAGGGGCATTTGGTACAAGCAAGGTGGCTTGACGTCGTAGCCTGTGCTGTAGTTGTCCATAAAGGTACTGAAGCTGGGGAGAGAAGTGGTGGCAGTGATTTCAGTGTTGGTGAGGTCCATGCTAAACTTGACAAACTCTGGAGTTAAGAAATCGGAGCTGTATTCTCCCGAAGAGTGGTAACTGTAGCTCTGAGAAGCGGGGCTGGCTCCTTGAGGCGAGGACCCATACTGCGCCTGAACACAAGGCATGGCTGGAAATGAAACAGGGTAATATACACTCAGCCTGGTCAACTGAACACTTTCTCCCGGGCTCGGGTACACCTGGAGCTACACCGGCAGCCCGCGGCGGTCAGAGAGCACGTAGGGGCGCGAGAGGAAGGGCGGAGAGTGCGAATACTGAGGAGCGAAACAGTGCAGGACAAGGAAAGGCTGATCCAATAAAGACCCAGAACTAGAAAGCTATTACAGTCTCCATTCCCGGATATTTCCAGCGCCTCCCCCTCCGCCCCCTTTCATGGGTAATCCCTCTTCAATGAGCCTTTCCTCTGAAGCTCGGGTTCAGCAAGCTCAATCCAGAAATCAAGTTGAATTGCACAATGAGAAACTTGTTCCCGAAGGCGATGGGTCGGGGCGGGGGGAAAAACTTAAGTTACAGGGTTTGCTGGGAAAGATCGCATTGCCCTGTTTCTTGACGTTTACGGAACTCGGGGGAGGGAAAGAAAAAAAATGAAGTTGCACTAACCTTCAGCTGAGTTACAGGCGTTTTCGAGAAAATTAAAGGTGGACAGTGTCGTAATTCAATGAAGGACAAAGTTTCCAAGATTTTTAGAAAAGCAGTGGAGAGCCCAGCCTGGCAGATCTCCTCCCTGAAATAAAGACACAGGAAGCCTTAGGGTGACTTTCTGGACAGATTTGGCTGGGCATCTGTATCACCAGGGAGGCCCTTCTATGCCTTTCTTGATTGTTTAATTGGAAATTAGTGTGTAGCCTTTATCAAACAGCATTTAAAATGAATGTCTAAAAGAGATGGCTGGAAACAACAGAAATTTTCACCCATTGACTGTGTTGATCCTTGCAGAGAATACCTCTGAAGAAGGAAAGGTATTCCATGTACTTATTTATGGTGAAATAAATTGGCCCCTTTACTGGGTGTTTGGGGGCAGTGCGAGGGGAGTGTCATTTCCATTTTAGTTTAATTCAAAACTAAATAAGAAGAAACTGGGGTTTAATAAAATACAGCACTGGAACCTTCTCTTGAATTTTTTTTTCCTGTGGTGAAACTGGCTTTTCATCTAGGAAGCAGGAAAGGAAGTAGAAGTCAAGAATATAAAATGTGAAAACAATCTCTTTCTTCACCCCCTAGGTGTTACAAAATGTTAGCAAGGCCCGGTAGCCCTGAAGGCAATCTTAATGGAAGCATCTGGATTTCCTAAGAGCTTTTGATGGAGTACTGGGTTTGGGGATACAGGTGAATGGGCATTCACTTCTCCAGGAAATTTGTCTTTCATCTTTAATGGCCAAGAGGTGGAAACAGGGGACCCTATTTTTTCAGGAGCATCTTAGTCAGTTTCAGGGAGAGGGAAATGCTGCATATCCAATAGTGGCACCGGTGTTTGAAGCACCTCTCAACATAGCAAGCTGGGCACCTTTCCTATCCAGCCTTCCACAATCTGCTTACTTGCTGGAACAAGGCATTCTTGTGTCCTAGTACTTTTCAGATGTTCCCACTTGGAAGGCATTCTAGAGCATAGACGATTGTATTACTAATGAAAAAGAAAGCCAAACATCCAATTCTGTTCTCCTCCCCCACCCCCCTTCATAATCTTGCTTCATGGAGGAGGGAGGGTAACCAGAAAAAGTAGAAAGAAAGGAGACCCTTGACGGATATGCCTGTGCTGGATATTAACCCTCTGGTAACTTCGCAGCTTCATAACTACTCTAAATAGACTGTCTCTCTGTCTCTGCCTCTCTGACAAACTCACAAACACAAGCGCGGCATATGTCAAAACCAGAAATTTCAAGCAACTTAGTAACAGGTCACTCTACCAACCGCCCCTCCTTACTCAACAATACCCAAGAGACACGGGCACGCTGGCCAGCCGCGGTGATACAGTTCCCAAGCAACACATAAACTGAAGAACTTTCACTCTCCCTGTCACTTTGTGGGCAGCGTCCAGGTCCCTCGTATACACAGGACTTGGAGTCTACGTGTCCAAAGACCACAATCAATTCCGCACCAAGAGCAAACTTTGCGCACATTTCCGCGTGTTAAGTCCGCAGCTCCCGAAACTGTGCAAGCCTCCCTCTCACGTCCACCAATGAGGAGCCTGGAAGCCTCTGTTGGGTGGCAAAGCAGGAGTTCCGACAAATGCCCTCTGTAGCTGCGCACACCTACTCCCCATCCTCCGGCCCCACTCGCGCTCCGCGCCTTCGGCGCCCACTTCCAGAGAACCTGCACCACACAAGCGGGAAGAAGAGACGTGCAAAAACAGAAAGAAGGATAAAAGAACGCGAGCTGTACGGGCTGCACCTACTCACTTAGGAGTTCTCCGTGTCTCTCTTCATTCATTCAACTCGGCCAAAGTGTAGTTCCCTCCGGGAGTCGGGGTGGCAGGGTCGGGGAGGGGTGGGCGAGAGGGGCGAAGGGAACGGAGGCGCCGAGAGCGGGGAGGGAGCAGGGGAAGGCGGCGGCTGGGCAGGCGAGCGGGACCGCGGAGCCTAGCGCGAGCCACCGGGCGGACTGGCCCTGGCCGCCAATGTGCCTTTGTTTATGTGGCTCGCGCTGCCGCTGCCAACATTCACCTAAAGTCTCCGCGCGTCAGCGCGCGTCAGCGGCCTGCCGCCCAATCGCCGAGCCGCCGCGCTCCCCAGACTCCTGGCCGGCGCTCGCTTTGGTATATTTCCGACCTGACGTCACGAGCAGGGCCGATTTTAAGGTGGGAACCGTTCAAGGTTCACCTTGGTAGCCAGCTAGGTTTTTTTTTTTTTTTTTTTTTTTTTTCCCTTTTCCGAAAGAGGTGTGACCTCTCCACTTAGGTCCGCGCAGCCCACAGAGCCTCGACATCTCCCCTCCCCACCCCCCAACCCCCGGCCAATCCCCGCGCCGCCGCAGCGGTCCGGCAGCTCACAAGTGGGGGAGGGTGCAACAAAAGCCCGAGCGGAAGGGGACCCAGGCGTGGGCCAGGTAGCCAGCACCTGGAATCGCACGAGAACGGGGCGTGCCTGGCAGCACCCTAACCTCGCCCACCCACAATTGCCACCCCCGTTAGCGGAAGCGAGTACAGATGTCCCATGACACGAGACGCTCGGAGGGCTCAGGCAATTGGGGTGGGATTTCCCTAGTCCAGTGCATCCCCCTTTTCTTTTTTTTCCTGTCCCCGGCCTTCTCATCTAGCATATTCTCTCTCTCTCTCTCTCTCTCTCTCTCTCTCTCTCACACACACACACACACACACACACACACACACCAAGGTGGAAGAGAGTAGGTATGGCCTATTTTCTATGTTCCCTTCTTTCCTTGCAGTGCTCACGTGCGAGGGAAGACGTGGTGCGTGGGGAGGGAAGCGGAAAGGAGAGGGTAGCCAGTGACCCAGCCCTTCAGGGACCCCCAAAGTCAAAGTGAGGCGTCACCCACTTTCCTTTCTCAGACAATGCAGCCGAGCGCCGGGCAACAGGTGTGTTCTGCAGAAAGGTGCCCCAGCCTCACCTTTTACCAACTCTCATACTTTGACACTACTGGGTGCCCATCAACTCGTGTCTTTCCACGAGTTTTAGGGAAATAAATCTACCCTCCTCTGAAGCACAAGGGCTCTCGAAGCTTCAATCTGAGAGCCAAGAGGGAAAGACTAAACATGGGGGAAGCGGCGGGGAGAGGGGGGGTTCTAGATCTCTGCGAGGCGTACGGTGTGTGCGTTCAGCCTTCCCAGGAGTGGGGCCCGGCGGGCGACCGGAGCTCGCCGCACCCCCGCAGCCGCCCCAGCCGCCGCAGACTCCGCTTCGCAAGTCAATCCACCTCCAAGCTGAGGGCTCAAGGCGCTTTCTAGCAAAGAAACGCCGCTTCTCCCGGGAGCAAGCCCCCTTCCGGGTTCCTGGGCTCGAGCTGGACGGGCCTCGGGGCTTCTCCCATGGGGCTGGGGAGTTAAAGGGGGAGGGAGGGTTCGGAGGCGTCCCCTTCCTCCGCCCAAGAAGACTTCCAGCCGCCCCTCCCCCTCGGCGTAGCTCGCTTCCAGGCTCGGGGCCCCTTTGCACACCCCCATCCTGGTGTTCCCAGTACAGGCGGGCCGAAATCGCCGTGGGGCTCTCCGCCTTACGGTGCCGCTCAGCTCTAATCTGCACCCCAGCCTTTGCCCTCTCCCGCCGCCTCCTGCTCCCCGGCGGCAGGAGAGGCGTTGCCATCAGGTGCCCCGAGGCTGCCCCAAGAAGCCGCAGGCTCTTCTGCACCGCATCCTCGGGAAAACCTACGTGACCACCTTAAGTTTCCCCCAGATGTTGCGACTGCCGCTGCTGCTACTGCAGCCACCGCGGCGGCTCAGCGGTGCCCTAGCGGGCGCGAGGAAAAATAAAACCAGGAAGTGTGTGTGAGAGCGCGCGCGCGTGTGCGTGTGTGTGTGTGTGTGTGTGTGTGTGTGTGTTGGGTGGTGGCGGGGGGGAATGTTGCGGTGGCGGGTGAAGGTGTGTAAGTAGGGGGATGAGAGGAGGAGGGCGAAGAATAGCTTATTAGCATGAGCTGGGTAGCGTCAGCGCCCTGTGGGCAGAAACGATTCCACGCGAACGAAAGGGAAAAAGTGAGAGTTTGGAGAGCAGGGGAGAAGGAAAGCGGTGGGGGTGGCGGTGACGCAGGGGCTCAGGCATTGACGCACCCGCCGGGCTGGGCCCAAAATAGCAGCAGCTCTAGCTCGGTGGCGCCCTCCCGGGTTCCCTTCCCCTTCCACAAGGGAGCAGGACGCGCGGCCTGGGGGAGCTTTCCTTGATCCCAGGGGTGGGCCAGGCTCCCAGCAGCTATTTTCAGGCAGTCGGAAATTCAAGCGCAGCCATGCTGGAGTGGCAGTTATTGTTTTTTAATATATTCCTAGGAAGGCGGGGGCCAGGAGAACTTTAAGGTTGTAACCATCATTCTCCAAACACCAATACTCACGTCTAAGTAGGTACATTCCCTCCACACGCTCCTCCTCTCTTAAACCATTTAAAAAAACACTTGGCTTTAGCCTGGGTTGAGTCTGCGGGCAATTTGAAAATTCTCTCCCAGTAAGTGGGAAAATGTGCTGGAGTTCTTAAAGTGAGCTCCAAGGAAGACAAACATTGTAATGTGATGGGTTATTCTATAACAGCAACCTGTCGAGTCTGGCTTCTTGATAACAGAGCTTTTGCTCAAGTCTTAAGGCACCCAAGATCGAGACGCAGTTTTCACAGCAGCTTATTATAACAATTATTAGTAACCAGAAATGGATTGAATAAATACAACATCAAAATGAGAAAAAAAGGTGGCTTTTTTTGCCTTCTATTCTACAATCCATATGAATTTTCTCTCTCCTCAAATTCCTATTCTAGCTCCTAGGAAGTGTGTCTTCTTGGGAAGACACACTGGATGCAAGGCGGATAAACTCACTTAAACCCATTATTGGGTAAGCTATTTCTTGGGTTGGTATTTTTGGTAGGGCTCAGATGTGCTCGGGGTGAAAAGGATCCAGCAGACATTAGAAAGTGTAAAGAATGACCACGCTCAAAGCTCCAGACTCCTGTGTCCCCACCAGATTCTGATGGAACAGCCTCAGTAGAAGGGCCAATGTCTGTAATTGACTGATCCTGTCAGTAGGGGGCCTGACTCCACAACGTTCAGGAAGATACATCACACACACATACACACACACACACACACACGCACAAGCACATACACACACAACTAGCTATTTACTACTTAGGCCAAGCCCCAGGAGAGCTTGCTGCAAGCCAAAATATTCATATTCTGCTGGAATTCATAAATAACTACAAATCTTTGATTCTATTCTGTATTTCTCAAAAAGGGAAACAGTTTAACACTGGAATTAGGTTCACAACAGGTTTTCTTTATTTCCTCCTGTCCATGTTTAACTCACTGTTAGCTCACAGGGAGAAAAAAAAGTCAAAATGGTAATAAAATCTTTCATTTTATCACCAAGCAGTTCAAATTTGGCATTTAGTTTGGAAAAATGAAAGCATGTTTTAAAATCTTATGATTACATGTTTAAATAAATTATAGTTTAGAAGAGGATTCCTGTGGGTGTATTTGCTAGTACATAAGAGAATGCTTTTGTGAATAGAGGTTTAATTACACATATAATGGAATCAAAATGTAGAATTGAACAACCTTTTAGAATATGTT
The DNA here is from genome assembly GCF_025265405.1 of Mesoplodon densirostris. Lineage (NCBI taxonomy): Eukaryota > Metazoa > Chordata > Mammalia > Artiodactyla > Ziphiidae > Mesoplodon > Mesoplodon densirostris. The sequence continues at coordinate 76,130,962 of NC_082668.1, forward strand.
CAAATGATGCTCTAGGCTAAAAGAAACTGAAATTCTGCATTTATATGACTGCAATCCTGCAAGATTCTTGAACATAAATAGATTCTTGAATATAAACTATTTTATAACTCGATTAAAAAACAATAATGTTTCTTTCAGGGCCCAGAGTCTGATATAACTTTAAATTATTGCCATGTATAAATACATAAAGTTACCCCAAATGAAGGTCGGTGTTCTTAACAATTTACAATAAATGGGAATAAAATTGATCCTATCCATAAGTAGGCCCTTCTTTTGAAGCCAACTAAAATAAATTACAAAAGTATTATTTCTATCAATATACAGTATTAGATGACCTCAGAAACAGCATATAGGAAAATAATGTTACTATGTTATCTTTTATGATATTAGCCAATATTAAGCAGAATATATTGGTACATATATAGAAAAAACATTTTCATAAAAAAACAATGTAAATAATGCATACTCACATCTAAACCAAAGTATTTATTTTATGCAAGGCTAGGCAGATTATACTTAATAAAATTGAGATTTTGGTATAATTTAGAAAGCAAACATGGATTTAATTCCATAGGGTTTTGTATCTTAATGCATGGGAAAGGGGTCTTTAGGGATTTATTTCACTATTCTCCCAAAATGTACTCAGAGTAGCCCTTAGCTCTTACAATTCAAATATAGTAAACAGATATACCTGTTATGCTATAAGAATCAAGGTAACTTGAAGACATTTCACAATAATATTAGTTAATGGAGCCTATGTTAAGCATAAAGTGAGACATATTTTAAGTTATATTTGGACAATTTCCATGGCATTTGTTGCCATTCAGCAGGAAGTTTTACATTAGTGATAGAAGAAAGAAATTTTCACTTTGAAAAAAACTCAGTTTCTGAAAATACAAAATCATTTTTTAATATGGAAGGTTTTTGGTTATCTGCTTTGCCATTTCACTTGCATTAATAAGATACTAATCAAGCAATCATTTGTTCCTCTTTTATGAGATGCCTAGAGAATAAGTCAAATGCTCAGCTGGTAATTCACATTTTGGATAGTTGTGGCTTTTGCTCAGTTTTACCCAGCCCATTTTTCACTCCAAACCACTTAATGCAAAGACTTTAAAAATTGTTTCTTGCTTTGATACAGTACTCAGTTCTAGAAATGTGGAAAGATGTGCAGAAGAAAACAGCACTCTTTTTTTCTAGAAGCATCTACTTATAAATTAAAATTCTAAAACTGAACATATGGTAAAACCTCATGCCACTCAAAAAGTATTTGCATAATAAAAATCCTTCATCTTTTCTCTAATTCTTGACTCTCAGTAAATATCTCCTAAATATTTACTTTAAATTAACCACTTAAAATTTTCTTTTTGTTGTTGTGGTAAAAGACACATAACATAAAATTTACCATCTTACATTTGTTAAGCGTACAGTTCAGTCATGTTATATACAGTCATGCTGTTGTGCACCAATCATCACCATCCACCCCCATAACTCTTCATCTTATAAAACTCTAACTCTATAACCATTAAACAATAACTCTCCATTCTCCCCTCCTCCCAGCCTCTGGCAATCACCAATATTTTCTTATGTAAGAATTCTTCTTGATTAAGCAAGGAAGTGTTACTTTGGTTTTAGATTTCCTTGCTGATTTCACTAAACATGGGAGTCATTAAAATGTACAAAGTCCTGAAAGACACTTTAAAGATTCTGAAAATAAGTTGCTATATGCTAAGAATATATCTCAGACACTTGAAATTCTAGAAGTAGCTGATAACATTAGTAACCATCACAGTATTACATAGAATTTTCTTTTAGTAGATAAAATACATACACTTTGCAATAGTTTTCATATGTATATCATAGCTGGTTAGTTTTTGTTTTACCTTTAATGATAAAATAACCATTTTTGATTTTTTTCCCTCAGACTAACTGGCGTATAGAAACTTCTCAATTTAATAAAAAATGAAGACATGTTATTGATATATTATGACAGACATACATGCCCTTTTTTATCATAATTCTGCAATTATCAAGCCTACAATTTTAACACTACAAAAGTAACTTATAGCAAGGACCCTTATAGTGATAAGTAATAAATCTAATTACCATATCCTTTGAATAGATGTAATATAAATTTCATTGCTCACTTAAAAGTTCTAAAGTTAACAGCATAAACTTGAAGTTGAGTAATTAAGTAATCCTTATATAGACACTTATTAAAGTATTTATACATATTATCTTAAATCTACATCTATCATTTTGCCAATTAAAATTAGGACTTTAATTGCAATTAAGTAATTTAATTGCCAATTGAACAGCAAAATTGCTAAGTGACTAATTTTAATGCCTATTTTAATTACCAATCATGACTGGGGAGGGAGCTAATCAAGTTACATCAAGCAGTACCAGAGTAATGATGTGAAGAAAAAAAAAAAAGTAGAACAAACATTCAAGGCTACACGCTTTAAAAAAAGAAACATAAATTAAATAAATGCAAACACAATCTTATAAATGTATAAAAATACTGTATTTCAATATCTGAATACAGAACATGAAATAGAGCAAGATTAATTAAAGAAGCCTCTGTCCATCTTCAAAGTAAGGAACACCAAATCAAAATTTTATGTGTTATTTACATGGCCACCACACTAACCCAGGTAAAAACAAAGCTGCATATAGTCGAGAATAAAAGATTGTTTCCTGCTTGGCTGGTTAAATATTTACAGATTGACAGTTTTTTAAAAACATGTTTAAATGAAAGGCTATAAAAGAGAGAAACAAGTTTCCAATGCAGCAATGTGGTTTTAAGTTTGAAAAGCAAACAGGGCCAGTGCAGTGGGACTATATACTCTTTCCTGATGGCTCTCCTCCCCACACTCACTCACTCAAATGAAGTGTACCATTAGAGGTCTAATGCCTATCCATAACTTGTCTTATATTACCTTGAGAAAGGCATAAATCTGTCCTATCTTAAATATTTTAAAATACATTCATAGGTTAAAAAAAATAGAAAGCATCTAGGATTACATCACAATTAAAATTACTTAGAGCATGGGCAATAGACCTTGTCCTAATAGTATTTCTTAATTTTCAATTAAAATATACCTGCCGGCTCAAGATTAAGACTGTAAACCAGCAGGCAACCAAAAACTCTGGTGAAAATCTTGGCCAATACAAACACATTTTCAAAAGTTTTCATATTCAAACAAATTCTCAGATCAGCAATATGGAAGGGCCATATTGAAAGAGGTAGGTGAAGTTGGGAGCTCAAAAAACAGGAAGTGATTCCCTGGTAGACAATAACAATACCACTACTTTCCAGCTATAGGGATCCCCTTGGCAGCCAGCCACCTCATCTAGAGTAACAATGGACAACCATCAAATCTTTGTTTAAAATAAGTCATGATGCAAGATACATATCTTGCTTTTGCTACTATATATGTATAACAAATATACATAGTTTTTGTCTACAAATGGGCCCGAAATTATTCACAATGTATGTAATATAACTTCAGGAAAAGCAAATATTGCTGCTTAGGATTTTATGTACTAATGGACTTGAATTCTGAAATAAAGCACAGCAGGACTTTCAGCCTGGCTTTTGAAGAACATGTTAATAATCATGGGGCTTGACAGAAGCCTGCAATATCTGCTCATGACAATAACAGCTTTATAAGGCGAGTTCTGTGTGACTGGTTAAAGGACACATTCACTGTCTATTCAGAAGTCATGGAGATGGAGTCATTATTGACAACCTCACTACTGATCAAGGTTAAAACTCATTGAATGCTGATGCTACAGAGAGAAATACAACCTCAGCCACTAAAAGACTGCCAAAAACAGTCTCCAGTAAGGGTTGCCATAACTCAGATATATCTTATTTTGTTCTGTATAAAATTTTCTGCCATTTACATACACAAAAGATCTTATATTATTTGATAATCATTATCAAAATTATTGCCTTAACTCAAGCACTAGGTAACAAATCATCAGTCATTACAAAAAGAGAAAAGAAAGGAGAAATATTATCTTGTAATTTAAAAATGAATATGAAACTTGTATGACTGAAAATGTGTATTTTCAGACTATGTCCATTTTGTGTATGTCGCTAGTTTATCAGTTCACATGAATTAATGTGGTTCACATATTGCTGGATGCAAAATCTTTTAAAAGATAGTATGTCTATAGCTTTTAGATATCCCTTAATAGGTAAAAGTTTAAAAACAAAGTTATCGTAAATTATTTTACTTTTTTTTTTACCCTTACTTCTTGTTTTTCAGTGTTGCCTCTCCTCATTAGTGAAGGAAAAAGGAGGGATACAGTAAAAGACAACCATGTTTATAATCTGAAATTAGAGCCAATCAATTAAATATTTTATTAATCACCAGGGTATTTTTTTAGAAGACCTGTGAAATATTACAGAATCATTCCACTAGGATCTGACAGTGAGCTCAGTATGCTGTCACTGACATTTGGGGGGGGGGGTGAATAACAAACGAACAGTATTACCACATCCAGGATTCAAGTCAAAGTACACACATAGTTGAGGGCATGGAGGCAGGGAGGGAAGGGTATAGAAACTAGTTTACTAAGGAGGTCCTTCTTATCTTTCTTATATTTCATATTTCTAAGTACTTTTCCGTAAGTTACTTTCCTAAGTTTAAGAATGACTGAAGTATAAAAAAACAGAATTTCAAATAGTTAATAAATGGCTTTAGGAGTTATATTCAAACGACTCACAGAACACATAATTTTCTTAGGAGTCCTTTAATTTTCTGATTCAGAAAGTACGGTATTCCTAAAGACTGCTCTTAAGTACCTAGCTCTGGAAATCATATTTTCCATTTCTCCATACCCTCATCGATTAGTATTTGGTCAGCTGATTGGCAGTTACCAAGACAACAGTTTTGCTAAACTTTATAAACTTTCTATCAGCCAGAGGTGGGGGGAGGGGGGCAAGACAGAAACGGATTTTACAGCCAGAATGGTGTGACAGAGCCCCTCAAACTACAAATAGATGTTACAAATCTGAAACGTAGCTCTGTAGTTCAATTTATACCACAGAAACTGTGAGATGCTACCTTCCTGTTGTTATAACGTATCAGGTCAAGGGATATAAATTGTACCAGGTAATTCATTTTGCCATTCAGAGAGTCATTAAGTTCCTCCCAGAATATACGTGATTGATATCCCTGGAGGTGAAAGGCTAAAGGAAACATATGGCAACATGTTGCATTCCGTATGCTATCTGCCCATCCGTGCTTAAGCTGCCATTAGCAACATCTGTACCTAACTGAAATCCAGCTGCGCCGACGCCGGCTGACGGAATTGTACTTGGGGGGGAAAATCTAGCTTAGCGCCATTAACTTGAGACTTAGAGTCTATGTACCAGGACGCATGGAAGCTTTCACAATTAGACGAGACGACACAAATGCTTTATTAAAGTTTAATTTTGAACTCCCAATTAGCGAAACTGCATTACAAATCGACTGCAATTTCCTAGAAGGCACAGCAAGTTCTCTGCCTGCCTGCCACGTGCGAGAGGCTCCGGAGCCAGCTTCCCCAGCTACCGGCTGCTGAAAGGGGACGGTTCAGAGCTGCTCTCCGCATCCCAGGAAGTCCCTAAAATCCTCGCCAGCCCCTCCTTCCGCGGGGCGGGGGCGGGCGAGGACCGAACCCGCGGCGAGGGGGTGGGGGGGAGGACTCAGATGTCCCCGGCGTTGGGAGGGAAGCAAGGGGTGGGAGTGGGCGGGGGAGGGGCGACGGGGGGGGGGCCTGCGCGGAGGGGGGCGGGGGTCCTCTAGTATCCGGGCCTCTCCGGAGGAGCCTCAGCTAGTCACGCAGAAGTTTCTCTTTCGCTCTTCGCGCTACACACCCAGGTTGGCTTCCTGCGGGCAGGCCAGGGGTCCGGAGAGCGGGGGAGGAGACAGGAGACCCGGAAGGGCTGCCCGGCATCCACACCCACCCCAGGTCCCCTCCCCCGACCCCAAACAAAGCCCCCACTCCAGGTCCAGGATACTTTACCTGCCTGGCGCTCCCGGCCCCTCGGTCACCGCGTCCCCCGCTGGGCGCGCCTTGGGCGGGTCCCGCTCCCCGGGACGCACAAAGTGGTCTCCCCCGGCCGGCTAAATCCCACTCTCTCGTCATGTTGGGGGTCAAGAAGGGGGAGCGGGGGAGGTGGAAGCGGAGGTTGGGGCAAGGAGAACTGACTGATAAAATTTTTTTAAAAAAGAAAAAAGCAGCAGCCGGCGGGGCCCGGCCAGCGGCAGAAGAGGCCGGTTACGTTTCGGGGGTCTCGGGCGAGAGAGGGGGGGGGGTCGGGGAGCGGCCGCCCGCCCCCCTCCCCCCGGCCCCCAGCGGCGACGGCAGCTGCACACACACAAGCCCATTGTCGCCGGCGCCCGGCGTGCAGCCCCGCGGACTCGGCCCCGCGGCCAAGCGCGTCAGCGGCCCCGTCAGCCGGGCCGGGCTCCGTGACGCGCGCGCAGCCCGCTCTATAAATAACCCGCCGCCGGGCGGTTCGGGCGGCTTTCCAGTGACGCCGGGGCGAGGCGCGGGAGGAGGAGGGCGAAAGGAAACAATGAAACCGCCCGCCGCCCTCCTCCCAGGCCGCCCTGGGCGCTTCTCGCCGCGCTCCCCTGTCCCCGCCCCGCCCCGCCCCGCCCCGCCCTGCCCGGAGCAGAGCGCGCGTGTGGGAAAGACGTCGCAGAGGCTGCGTCCCCCGAGCCCGCCAGGAGACTCGGGGGTTGGGACCCATCGCTCTCCCCCGGGGCGGGAGGGCGGCTACTTACACACCGGGGAACGGGCCGGGGGAGGGAACTTGGCGACGAGTTTAGCGAATGGGTCGCTGTGTTACTTACTCCCAGACTGATTTAAACAACTTGACGCTTGCTCCGACGCTTTCCCACACCCGTTCTAATACAGGTCGGGTGTGTTCATGGCAGTAAACCCTCACTTCAAAACAAAACACAACACTTCCCTCTTAAACGTTCTGATCTAGCGTATTTTAAAGTATATGCCTGTGTTTGCATCTCATAGGGTTCTGCCTACATCCTACCCTGTATCTGGATTATATCCTTCCTTTCCTAAATTCCACCGGAATTATTTATCTAGGTTTTTGTCGGGCCAGGCCTACGTTACTGTTTTCATTTGGGGAGTTGTATAAAGGGTGCCCAGTAGAAGCAGCTTGGGCGTGGGTTCCAGGACTCATGCTCTCAGTCCCAGAGCCTTTTTGCATGTCTTTTTGGCCTTGAACATACCATAGCCTGAACGTAGAACATTTGATTTTTCCAAAGTCTATAATATTTCAACGTCTTAGACTTTCATCAAGGCTGCCATTTAAAAGGGGCTTTTTCTATAGGTAAATTTTTTTCTGAGGACTTTCTGTCTTGCTTGTATATTTAGGCCATTCTGTCCTACACCCGGACACTCCTCCCTATTGAGGTGCCCGTGTACAACTGGAGGCAGTCTGTCTTCCCGGAACCATCAATTAATGGACTAGTAAGACAGGAGTTCCTCTTGAGCAGAAGATCTCACATATATGAACTCCACGTTTTCTGGGATGCTGATATCCATAGTTTGCAGAAGCAAGCAAAGTTCTGAAGTGACCAGGCACGGATAGAGTGAGTTAAAAGGGCTGAGGAAGTGGTTCTTGGTTCACAGTCAAGACAAAGTAGTGTAATGAAGGGTTCACTGGGCCGGTTTTCAGGTTTTAATTCTATATTCATTGTATCTCTCTGTGCCACCTTGCAGAAATCGCAGTCTGTCTCTGCTTCAGTTTCCTCGTCTTCAAAATGAAGGACCAGTGGTTTCTAAGCCCCTCTCAACACTAGCATTCTAGGACTCTTAAAGGATATAACTGTGTTCAGGTATAAAGTTACTAATGTGAATACCCAGTGTCTCATGGGAAAAGGATAACCAAATGTAGAATGATTAATTCAGTCTTCTTTCAGTTTCTTATTTTGTACATTTTTTTCAGAAAGAAAATATATTGAGGCCACTTCAGAAAAAGAATGAATTCACCTGCACGATTACAACTATAATAAGAGGGAAAAATAGTTGTCACTTTTTGCTCCATTCACATGACAGCAAACACAATTACAGTCTGATGATGTCTTAGGCCCTTTCCAACATCATATTCACCATGTGAGTGAATAAATTATGAGTAGCAAAATGTACTAGGACCACTTTCTCCAATTTTGCCCCCAAACCTGTCTTGTATGGTCTTTAGGAGGAAGTTTTCAATTGAAAGACACTAAATTGTTTATCAATGAGCAGTATTTATGAGACAAGCAAAAGTCATCTGATTGACCCTCACCAGAGAGTCAGAATTTGCCTTATTCTCCTGTCTCCAGGTTGGTGAAGGGAGAAAACATAAAAGCGGCAGAAACAAGTTTAGAGCCAAAGCATTTGCTTCACATAGACACCACCAAAGTGTGATCACAACTAAAAGTTAACCAGTATTTTCCCGGTTCCAAAAGCACATCTGTCTCCCTTTCCCATAAAATGTTCTGTATCTCTGATTTAATTTAATTTTGTCTTAAAGTTCTTTCTTCTGTAGCTTATAAAGAGGTATTTTTCTTTCACTGCTACTTTCCTGTAACTTCCAACTTCTCACATCGTTTTTTTTTTTAACATCTTTATTGGAATATAATTGCTTTACAATGGTGTGTTAGTTTCTGCTGTATAACAAAGTGAATTAGCTATATGTATACATATAGCCCCATATCTCCTCCCTCTTGCGTCTCCCTCCCACCCTCCCTATCCCACCCCTCTAGGTGGACACAAAGCGCAGAGCTGATCTCCCTGTGCTATTTAGCTGTTTCCCATTAGCTATCGTTTTACATTTGGTAGTGTATATATGTCCATGCCACAGGACAGGAATAAAGTCACATAGTTTTAAATTGAAACTCTTTCGCTTATTTCTTATCTTTTTTTCATGTGACCAGTTCAATACTCCATTATCCTTACCCTTAAAAGTTTAACAGAATGAGAATTAGAGTATCCAGGCTAAAATTGAAACATGACCAATTTTAGAGAGATGAAAGAAGGCTTAGTTCTAGGACCAGTAGAAGTACAGTGAAACAACCAGTTTTCTCAGAGCAAAAGCAAAAAAAAAAAAAAAAAAAAAAAAAAAATCCAGAACAATCAGGCTGAAATTTGTGAAAATAGGAGACTGAAAATATGGAAAACTTTTATTTGGATCTCCTTGACACCATAAAACTTGTTAGAATTCTTTAAACAGTGAATGTTTTAGAATGTGGATATTTCTTAATATTTCCAAAGTTTCTGTCTACCTGAAGTTAAATCCTTTGAAAAGACTCCTCTACGGTAACAGTATTGAAGAATTTATTCAAGAAACTATTGTGCACTCTTGCCTCATTACTCATTTAATCCTGATCTATGTTTAGAGAGTTGTGCCAGCCAGGTCGAGGCCTCAAAGAAATGAGCACAAACATTTACCCTTTCCTATGCAGTATAGTTTTGGTGATAGAAAATTCATTTGGGAAATATCATTGAAGTTATAGTATAAGCAAATTCAGTAATCTTTAAATAGATAAACAGAAAGCTACCGATAAAGTGATAATGGATTCTTAGTATTTCAAATGAAAAGAAAGGGGAAACCAAAGTTTTAGAGCTAGGAGCTTTCTGCATTTAAAAAGCCAAGAAATTAAGGCAGGCAGTGTTCTTAAAAGGAAGGTTGACTAAATTCAGCAAAATTAATACGGCTTCCAACATCAGTTCAAAATATGAACATACATACATAACTGGCTCTCTATTTTTTTTTCCCTGATTTTTTTTTTTTTTTTTTTTTTTTTTTTTTTTTTTTTTTTGCAGTACGCGGGCCTCTCACTGTTGTGGCCTCCCCCGTCGTGGAGCACAGGCTCTGGACGCGCAGGCTCAACAGCCATGGCTCACGGGCCCAGCCGCTCCGCAGCATGTGGTATCCTCCCGGACCGGGGCATGAACCCGTGTCCCCTGCATGGGCAGGCGGACTATCAACCACTGCACCACCAGGGAAGCCCTTTTTCCCTGATTTTAATGGTTTATCCCCAAGCTGTGCAGCCTTTGGTAACTCCTTGATGAGATCCATTATAAACAGCTTTGTTCTTCCTGTATAAATTATAACATCAAACCAGGATTTGTTAACAGTGAATTAAAAAGAAATTCTTTGTGAGGCTTCAGGATTCCAGGCCTGTTTGCTCTCTGATCCATTCCTGGCTCTTCTCTCCCCCTTTCTGGTCTATATCACAGGGGAGCTGATCCTGCAAGCAGCGTTGCCCTGCCTTCCCTTAGGAGCTGGCTGCCAGCTGGGTGTGACCAGTGGGAAGCAAGAGCAGGAAAGGAGAGAGCTGGAGGATGGGGCAAAGTCAGGATATTCCTCACTCAGCCTCCCTGCTCTAGCTCCTGCCAAATGCCCTGTGACTTGACCCTGGGCTCCAGTAACGTTGCCTTTTCCCTTTATTCCTCCTGCTTAAGAATCATAGTGGCTTTATCCTATTCAGAATCACTGTCCTCTTTTGGGGTTCTCTTCTCCCTTCTGTCACCTGCTTTTACAAATTCCTCGAATTAAATTCCCCCTCGGTTGACTACTTAGAGCAGTTTTCTGTTTTTCTGTTTGGAGCCTGACTCTGTGCATCCTATTGAAAGGCATTATTGGATGATATACATGGAAAACTCTATTATTCCTTGATTTTCTTTTGCTAGAAATTCTTTACTTTTAAATGTGCTATTTAGAAGTGCTAATAAAGGGTTCAGTCCTCAAAAAAGCAGAAAGAAACCCAACACATTTTTAAAAATCAGTTTTCCATGGTCATAATATTCAAAACTATAAACACAAAATATTATAAGCTTTACTGTTCATTAGTCAGAACAGGGCTATACTTAGCTGTGACTGATATATAAATTCCATCCTAAAAAGAGGAGTGGCATATAATACTTGTCAAGACAATTACATCACACATCCTGTATAAGGGGTACTCATTCACCAGCTTATTTGCCAGTGGTCTCTCTGTTTTCTCATATCAAAGAGAGAGAGAGAGAGAGAGAGAGAGAGAGAGAGGGAAAATAGAGAAGAAAGAAAAACTGGAACTTTCTGAATTACCAATTTGAAATGCCATGTTTGTGAGTCCTTGGGATAACATTTTGAAATCTACATTATGTCAGCACTTTTTTTTCTCCCTGTATTTTCTGCTATTGCTTCTCTCCTCCCTTCCCACCTCTGTAAGCAGGTCTCCTGCTAGGTATTCATTGTCCCAAGAAAAGGCAAGAAGAAAGGCAAACAAAAGTAATCTATGTGTATTTCTGGCTTTGTCTTATAGAATCCTGAACTCTCAGGGAAAAGAGTTTCAGGACACAGACTAAGTATCTTGAAGGACCTTCAGAGGGAAAAGGATTTTCCTGAATCTCAGAAGAGGATACCCACAGGCACGCAGAAGGGGAGAGAGAAACAGTGCATGTTCAATGATTCCTGAGGAAGAAGCAAGAAGCTGGGAGCTGCCACTGGAGGAGTTGCTGAAGTACAGAATCCAGGGTAGACTTAGCAAAGGAGTCCCCTGAGATCATGGTTCTCGCATGCAGGTGTGTCACGGCAGATTACTCATCACACAGATGCTACCTGGACCTCATTCGTCTGTACCAGCGATTACATTAGTTCTTCCACCTATTGACCAGTCAGCACCCCAAGTAGCCACAGTGGCTGGTCAGGACATGTGCGGGAGCCACCAGGAACGATTTCTCCCTTGTTTTGTTCTCTGTGCTTGAGCATGGAAAGATGTAAACTGCCACCACAGGCAAGAGTCTGCGAGAGA